>NW_027332223.1:7810000-8405000 GCF_041222505.1 Epargyreus clarus | reverse complement strand
TACACGATTAGCATTTCACATTGTGATCTAATTAATTCTCCTCTGAGAATGTTTGATTGCGGATCGGGCGCCATATCCGTTATTAATAATGAATCTATCATATTTTTATATAATAACAGACGACATTTAACAATGTCTGTCTGAATATAGTAGACGGGTTACAAGATATCATAGATTACTCTGGAGACATGCAAAGGCATGCATAGAGCTATGCAAATATTCTCAGAGTCCGACTCCGACTCCGACTCCGACTCTGACTCCACGTGGCAGGCTCAAATTCATCCTTTATGCTTTCGCTACTTACAAATAATAATAAACCTTTTTATTGGACAGTCGGATAAAATTATGTTTTAATATACTTAGTCTTACAATCTATACTTATTTATTACGAGTGAGTATAAATACCTTTTAAAAATTACAAGAAATAGTGTTCAACAATGGCAGAAGCTATTTCAGTAGTTGGGCACGTAGAATGGGAAACAAAGAGTACTGGGTGCAATTACTTACAATGAGAACCGTCCGGCGAGAATTTAGATGTGCCTGGTTCTAAATAAGGAAGTGATTTAGCTTCAAAACTACAAGGATTTCAGACAATATTGTAATGGTAATATTATTAGGATAATATTACTTTATTATTAGGTGGTAGAACCCTTTGTGGTTCGACTCCGGCGGCACCACCGCCACACCTATTTTAACACGCTTTTATTAGCTTCAGACGTATGTATGTTGGTATGTTGGTATGTTAGTATGTAACGGAATCTTTGAACATGATTTAAACCCCCTTCAAAACGTCGGATTAACTCGAAATTTGGCATACTTATTAAGGACCGATGACAATTCAATATTTTAAACATTTAATAGTTTTGTACCATTGTCCTTATCAACATCCTCTGGATTAAAGATTTTCGAGGCGAGATTTTTCAAACACCTTCAGCAAAGTCCATCGCAACTTTAGATTGCAAATAAATTTAATTGCTATTTAGTTTCAATAGGCGTAACTTTTATATCGTGATTTTTAGTTTAGAAAATAATAATGTTATTTCCCTATAACTCAAATGTTCTGAAACATATCTATAATGCGCTCTTGTAGAATGATTTTTAGGATTCCGTACTCAAAGGTTAAAACGAAACCCTCTGCGGTCTGTTCGTCTGTCGTTGGGCTTTATCTCTTAAATCGTAATAGATAGACACTTGATTTTTTTACAAACGATGAATAATGGTGGTCGCTATAACGAGAAATACTAAAAATTAATAAATAATTATAGTTCAAAAAACTAAAAAACACGCTTTTATGATAAAATCAACTAAAAAGTAGAAAATAATTTTCAATCTAAGAATCAATTAAGGAACAGTAAATACTATAATTGTGGAAAAAGTGTGGGGTGCTCCATTTATCAGGTTCGAAAAGCACCCCACACTTTTTCCACAATTATACTATTTACTGTTCCTTAATTGATTCTTAGATTGAAAATTATTTTCTACTTTTTAGTTGATTTTATCATAAAAGCGTGTTTTTTAGTTTTTTGAACTATAATTATTTAACCAATAACAGCAGTGTTAGGCGCTGCTGTGTTCCGTTTTGAAGGGTGTGGTAAGGGAGACAGACTTTTCCGATGCGTTCCAATTTAGTCCTGACAGGTAGTGGCGCACCTGTGGTCGACCTCAGGTGGGAATCTGATGTTGTATGGGGTTGATTGCAGATGTCCATGGGCGATTGTATTCACTTACCAACAGGTGGGCTGCGTGCTCATCTACTACTCCTATTAAAAACAACAAATCTGTGAATTCTCGTTACAAAAATTAAATAACTTTGTACCTAACTTTAGACACTTGACGTGGTTCTGCGAAGCGAAGTTAGAAATCTTGTTATCAGACTGTTCATGTCATCCTATATTTACAGCTTCTTTGAGGCAAATGGTTAAAACTTCGGAATTGCTTATTAAAAGGAAACACACACTTAAAATCTCCCTCCGAAATTTGTAGCAATTTATAGAGATATCGAGAAATATACTTAAAAGTTGTATATCATATCTATTTCAGGGGAATACAATGTACTTGGTCTCTTATATACAATTAATTATATACAAAATACAAACGTATCATATTGACAATAATTAAAGTATATGTGTTAAATATTATAACTTCGAAGGTGGTAGAACCCTTTGTTCGACTCCGGCGGCACCACCACCACACCTATTTCTGCCTCATTACAGTTGTGTTAAGCGCTGCTGTGTTCTGGTTTGTAGAGTGTGGTAAGGGAGACATACTTTTCCGGGGCGTTCCAGCTTAGTCCTCAGGAGTAGCGGCGCATCTGTGGCCGACCTCAGGTTAGAATATCTAATCCTATCTGGGGTTGATTACAGATGTCCATGGGCGGCAGTAGCCACTTACCATCAGGTAGACTGCATGCTCGTTTGCTACTCCAATATTATTAAAAACAAAAAAAACTTGTGGAGGTACTGGATATTTTTTTCGTTTTCGTAATGAAAGTACTTATCATAGTTAGAAATGAAATCTTGTTACTTTGTATATTTTATGATCTGTCATTGTATTGTTCTTAATGATTACCTAAGGAAACCTTTGAAATCACTAAACTTCAAGTTAATTGGAAATAAAGCTGGAAACAATAAAAAACAATAATACAAAAGAGTCTGTAACCTTTACGCGCTGGTGAAGTACCTAACAATTATATTATATGGAAAAGAGTATTTAATTGAAAAGGCTTTGTTTAATTTACGTTACATATTCACGATATTAAATGGAAATAAAAACATCTAACGTCCATTATTAATAACTATCAAACTATCCAACGTTTTATGTAATAAAGACTGAAAATTAATTTTCGATTAGAAATTGAAATATATTTATAGACATTTGTCCTTATAGACATTAGTAAAAGCTTGTAAAATTAGAGCAACTTCTTAGACTGGAGCACTATTCGACTTTTCGCCCGACAAGCTTAATCACTGGGTCATTTATCGCCCGACAAAGTCCATATAATATAAACTGAGCTAATAACGAGCGAGATGAAACTGTTAATCAGTTTTTAATTGAGACGACGAGACGAGACGACGTCGCACGTAGCAATCGCAACGCTGTCGTCCTGTGGAATTGTGACGACCTTTGCTCTGCGACTCATTTTGTATAAAAAAGCAACCGTTCCAGTGCAATAGGACATCAGTCCTGCTGTCATGCGGCTGCAGTCCTACTCAAATCGTCTAAGATAAATGCGCCTTAAAGGTTTAAAAACCCGATGTAAACGATGAACAATACTATCGATTATAAGTCGACTTACTAGAAAACTAATGTAATAATCAATAACTCTATTGAACGAGATTATACGACTAATGGGGCTTAGTTAGGGTAGGACAGCATTTTAACTGAGTAGAATTATTAACATGCCATTATGCTTCGCTGCTCAATTCTCGCGATTAATATTAACATATGTAGTTCTACGGCCATCTACCGCTTCGAATTGAGCAGCTTGCATAATTATGATAGAACTTCACATACAGGTAAGTTAGTTTTATCAATAATAATAAAGAAAATCAAAAATTATTCAGACTGTTGAACCACGAAATTATCTAAAATTAAAGTAACGATACTTTTCCTCATATTTGATTTTTATTAAACTTATTACTTCACACTTACACGACGACGCTTTCTTGTTTTTTAACCGACTTCGAAAAAGGAGGAGGTTACTCAATTCGACCGTATATATATTTTTTTTTTTTTTTCGCAGCAGCTTTTAAGTTTACCGTTAGTGTAAGCTTACAAAGTTTGTGACGCGGCTTCTAGTCTCGCAGCGCGGTGAGATTGTTATCAAACTTTATTTTAGGGGTATTTATATATTACGTACTTTTTAGTATACTAATATTCTCGGAAGCTATAAAAATATTATAAAGGTTTAATAAAAAAATCGACAAATCCAACGACATCTCGTGTTTTAAAATCCGTCATGTCGTTTGGGTTTGTAAGCTCTAAAAAAAATATCCTCCTGATTAGGATAAAATGTATCTTTATATTTAGTTGTATACAATAAATAGCTGCAGTAACAATCACCGTTTTTTGATTTCATGTTGTTAGTTGGTAACATACATTTATTTAGAATTCTTTCGCTAGTCTTAATTAACGAAAAAATTTAAGTCTATATGTATGCTTATGATTATTACTGTCTAAATGTATATTTTGAGTTTTTATTATATCCTAGACGCTACCTTATGTAATGTAGCAAATAATAACCCGATGCCCGCTTTACGGTAAAAACAGCATAAACAGGTTAACCATTACTTCTATAAGATAACATCAGATATTTTACTAAGAAATAAAACTAGGTTGACTTACCCTAAGTCTCGTCGAAGTGAGGATCTGTTTGCACGTAATCGGGTGAATAATTGCGAAGTATCTCTCGGTGCATATCACAACCAGGATGAATATAGATGCTGTGTAACTTAGCGAGTGGACGAACTGGTACATTTTGCACAAGAAGTCACCAAACACCCAACTGAAAGAAAAAAAATGTGCTTAGTGATTAAGTTACTAGAGAATTAATATGAAAATAAACCCACAACCCTATATAATCCAAGATCCTGCCCAGTGCAAGATAAATAACGCTGTTTATATATAAAACTCCATATTTTCAGGACAAGAGTATTTATTCATGTTATGCATTAGCTATCGTTTTGATGTCATCCCGGACAGGGTCTAATCGTTATAGAGACAATATATTTTTTTAAACTTGTATACGAACTCAATTCAATTGAAATGAAAGCAAATTACAATGGGTAGTTAAAATGTAAATTTAAAGTAATTTTACCCAGGACTGCTTAAAAGTATAGTCTATGTCACTACCACAATTAGAACGACCCCAATAACACCTCACATGTCATGTCGTAAATGTTAAGCTTTTTGCACTATAGGGGCTTGCCTAATGAGACATATTATTTACGTACATAGGTACATAATACATACGCTTGAAATACACTAACCTTCTTAGTCGAATAAAAAGTAACTTTTCTACTTATATTTTGTCGCTTTTTCTTACAAAAATAGGACTACAGGACTTGCTAAGTTTATTTCAGACTGTCAGAGCTTTTTGTGGGATTACATAGAGTATGTACATAAATTTTTAGAAATATCTTTTATACATTATTCAAAAGTAATTCCTAATTTCGGAAGTGAAGTTAATGGTGTAGATAATATTATATTTTCATGCCATTTGTTTTCTTTTATATTTTGTAAATTTCAATAACTTGATAAGCAGAAACAGTTGTTAACTCATTAGTTCACCACTGTTTTTGACCATTGTGTCACCACCCTGGGTTAGACATATAATATTAACTGTGGCATCACGCGTCACACTATCTTTCCTTTATACCCATTATGGTTATTTCTATTAATTTAATGCGAACTATTAGGTACTTAAAGGAACAGTGTGGAAAAAATATAGTGAATAAGATTTGCCTAAAATATCGAGTCGACCCAAATTGTGTACAAGATATGCTTAAAACCCCGAGGCGACTAAACGTTTTCTATTATGTGCGAAACATTTACCCACGAGTGGTACGGAAATGGGTTTATAAAAAATAAATAAGACATTGTTAGGACCAACTAGTTAGAATTTGTTACGCAATTACGTGGGAGAAACTTACATACATAGTAGTGTAGTTAGTAAATAATAGAGGGATCCGTTTCAAATCTATGGGCAATAATATGAGTCAGATAAAATTATATGTCTGTCTACAGCCCTAAAATAAATTACTCCTTTTACCTTTTTTATAATAAAGGAGTAGTAGACGGGCATGCAGTCCACCTGATAGTAAGTGACTACTGCCGCCCATGAACATTTGTAGTCAAACCCAAATAAGGTCAGTTGGGACTGAGGGCGTCGCTAGCCCTGAGGAGTAAGGTGGAACGCCTCGAAAAATTATCTCTCCCTTACCATATCCTTCAAACCATAACACAGCAGCGCTTAACACTTCTGTTAATAGGCATAAATAGGTGTGGCGGTGGTCCCTCCGAAGTTGGACCACAAAGGGCTCTACCACCCTACTTTACATCTACTCGTATTGTTATTTAATGATCAGTTGAAATAGGTCATCAGTCATGTTTTGATTTTAATACCTTTAGGAAAACGTCTATATAAATGAGGAACCACCACGTTTTATTTGGTTTAAAATTAGTATTTCGTCACACGTGCAACATTGCAAGTTGCATTGTGATAATGCACTGAGTACCTACATTAAAGTGATTAACCTAACATAACATGCTCCAAGCACATGTTACACTTTCAAATCAATATTACAAATGGGAATATTATTTCAATCAACACCTTAATCAAGCACAACTTTGAAAGAAGCTTATTGTAAAATTCCAAAATTGTACCCAAGCTTTAACTGAGTGTTTTTCAAAGTTTGTTGCAACCCCCCCGGAGGTAGCTAACAAGGTGTCGCAGGGAGTCGCGATGTCTCGATAAAAATAAAGTTTAAGAACATGTTTGAAATACTTTTTTACCTTATAAAAATGTTAAAAGCAGTGAATGGAAACAAATAAATATTTTCTTATTCTTCGGGCACGGTGCCATGAAAAATATGAAAAACATAGCTTAACCTTAACAACTGCTTATGGTTGATACTCATAATAAATAAAATTAAGCTAGGTAGTCCGAATATAAACTTTATTCATAACAAATAACGACCCTTATTATAATAACGCTATATTAAAAATAAACAGCGAAATTGAAAGGCTTCTCTATTACCATAATGTATAACTGGAAGGAAAATAAATAAACGAGATTCCTTTGTATTTATACATACAGTAAGTAGTACATAAATAACAACTTATTACAATATGTTCGGTAAACAATTTCATATCATTAAAGTATTCTGATTTCAATATTGTATATTATCAGTGTTTTATGTACTGTTTTAAGAAAAAGATTCTTAAATCTAAACGTATCTTTTTTGATTCTTAATATTTTATTCTTATCCTAATTTATTTTGATCATATTCAATAAGCATGTAACGCATATTTTTCCCATTTAAAAAACAGAAAGGGTTTCGAAATTGGAGACGTTTTTAAATTTATGCCGATTACTTGGAATATCCAATCTTAGACCCGTGCCAGACATAAACATTTTTTTTAATATATAGGAGTAGCAGACGAGCATGCAGTCTACCTGATGGTAAGTGGCTACTGCCGCCCATGGACATCTGTAATCAACCCCAGATAGTATTAGATATTCCTACCTGAGGTCAGCCACAGATGCGCCACGATACTCCTGCTGGAACGCCTCGGAAAAATATGTCTCCCTTACTACACCCTTCAAACCAGAAAACAACAGCGCTTAACACTGCTGTTATGAGGCAGAAATAGGTGTGGCGTTGCTAGTCGAACCACAAAGGTTTCTACCACCTTCAAATTTGAACTTCAATATTTGAACAAAGACTTTGCTCACACATCTGAACACTTATTTGTTTAATTTTTTTAACCTGTCACTCATTTCATGGTCTCCTAACAACTGGACCTTGCGCATGTGTAGCAGGCTGCGCACATATTTGAAGTTCGAACGCTTTGATGTGCGCTCGAAAAACTGACACCAAATGGCAAAGTGCAAATATTTGAAGCAGGCTTTGAACAAATACTCACATAACGGTGCTCACTGCTTACACATATTGTGTTCAAACATGTGTTCAAATGTTTGTGCTATGTCTGGCACGGGCCACAAACCAATTGAGATGATCTAATTGGTTTGTATTGTTTATAGCCAAGTCACGTTATTATGTTTACCATTAAATCTGTATAGCGATACTCGTGGATGCCTACCTTGTATTCGCATAATTAATTATGGCATTGTTAAGCTTATATGTTATTTATAGCTTAACTATATTCGAAATGATATAGAATTGAGAAGATTTTCAATTAAATATTATTTTAGGATAGCAATGTATTCTATTAGTTTTATGATGAATTTGACTGACAATTATAAAATATTAAGCTTCGAAATAGTAAAAATAAAAAAGAAATAAATAATTAAAACGTTGAATAAATATTATACATGGATGGATTTTACTACTACAATTTTAATACTCTGTGTATCCGATAAACATGAAATTATCAGGTACTCTCATACATGATATTTCCTCTAGTCTAGAGTAACTCTCTTGTAGTAGATCTAAAGCAGGGGTTTCCAACCAATGAACCATGGACCACCAGTGATCCATAAAAGCCAAAATATGGTACACGAATTATTTTAAATTTAGCGGGCAGTGAGCCGTTCGAAAGTAAGTGATGATTTGCACTCAGCTTTTAGTAATATTAGTCCTAGACTAGCCAGCTAGTGAAGATGTAAGCTCAGAAATTTGATCAATGCAAAATAAGATAAGTTAATCCTATAATATTATTATACCTTTGCAAATATATGTACCATTGAGCTTTTAATTAAAGTTTAAAATTAAAGCTTCAGTTTGATTATTACAATTTTATTATACCTACGTAGTGGTCCCTGCTAACAATAATTATATAAAAGTGGTCCCTGACCAAGAAAAGGTTGGGAACCCCTGATCCAAAGTAACTCTCCACTTTACCTCTTATCTCTCTCATCGACAAATAAACCTCTTTAGAGGTTTATTTGTCGATGAGAGAGATAAGTTACATAGAGATAGTGTTGTTTGTACGAAAGTGTAGTATTGGTTGTTATACGAGCCGGTCCTCGATACGAGTGCAGTAATGTATGAGCCATTGTGACATATGTGACACACAATAATTAAATGGAAACGCTTTTAGCAACGTACGTATACGTCATATGTATCAACAATTTTTCCCTTCTGTTCTTACTTTACCGTACCGAAGTAAATTATATAATAATACAAGATAATTAAAGTTTTACACATCCCTATACCTACCTACATAGGGCATAATATGTAAGTTAAACATAACATTTTTGGAGTTTACTCCTTAAGAAACGATTTGAGTTATAAGGCCCGGTACGGAAATTTTATGAGGAGTAAAATCAAGTGTAACACGAAAAGTTGAGGCGTAACGGTAACCAAAATATGAATCAAGAGTGCTTTTATTAATTTAAAATACAGTAAGTTCAAATCCCATATGAAAGTAATTATTACAATAAAAATAATTAGCAATATATAAAACATTAAAACGTCATTAACTAATTTGTTTACATTTTTGCATAAATTAAGTTATAGGTTTGATCATTTATAAACACTGTGAAAAATATGAACATTGGCGCCATAATATGATTAACAATCTTTTATGAACGTTTTTAAAGAAGAGTAACATATAAAATCAGTAAGCAATTGAATAAGATATAATATTAGCAAAATAAGTTTTTAACATAAAGAGGCTTTTGTAAGTTACTGATATATTAATTTAACTTATATAAATGGATGCATTATTGATCAGCACCATCTATCAACGATAAACGGGCAAAATCAAAACAGTATTATTTAATATTTATTACAGAATTATTGCTAATGAATTTTGTTCAAAATAAGTTATATAAAATTAGCAATACGTTTTAAATGAATTCTAGAATTATAAAACATTCAGAAACAATCCAAATTACATATAATAACATGTTTATTGAGTCTCATATAAATTTCATCCGTAAATTGCAACAAGGATATTTTATAGATGGCAAAGAAATTATAATTATTAAGTTTTAAGTTATAAAACGTTTAACATTGTTTTAAATATAAATAATTATATTATATTTAAATTTACTTTAATATAAACAATTATATTAAGTTACCATTATAATATTTGGAACCAAAATACATAGATTGATAAACTTGCAAACTTACAATTTATAAAACTTGCCACTAGATGGCGCTATTTTATATTATTTTGTAACATACTTTATGTAATACGCATTATTGAAGTAATATAAATAATCCGAATAATTACAGATATATGTTTGTTTCTCTTATCATTTTAGCAGATGCGTTCATTTACCTACCCTTTTTTCTATTCGATATATATCATAATTATCATTCGTAAGGAGTAAACTCCAATCGTGCGTCGTAGCTGACACACACACACTTTTTTTTTTTTTATAAATATTTTAATGTAAATTATTAATATTTCATTTGTTAATTTTTATAGTAGATACTGTGAAAATATCACTTGTGGTATAATTTATATGTATTTATAAATTTGTGGCAATTTTAAAACTTTTTAATGAAATTCTTTCGTGTATTTATTTTGTTAAGAATTATTCGAATACTATAAAATATGAAATTATTATATTTTAGATCGTCGCGTGTACTGAAAAATGTAACCCATATAATAACCAAAATATTATGTATGTAAAATATTTGTCATATGTGTATGTCTACACATAGATAGCGACATTTGAAAATTACATAGTATGTTGTTAAGCGAACCAGTGTTAAATCCTGAATAAAGCTAAAGCTTTATTCAGGATTTAACACTGGTGTTTACATCAAGCTAATTTGAAGGCAGCATTTTACCGGCATTTTAATAGCTCTCCACTTATCAACAAAGGTTATCTAATTTAAATGCTAAAAGTCATAAAGGTAGCTTTTTAGTAAAATTCGTAATAAGCATGAAAATGAAATGTAACATATGCATTTTAAAAATTATACTTATTTTATTTTAATTATAAAAATAGGCAACTATTTTGGCCATAATGGCTTCGACATTAACGACATAGGTACTGACGTGGACTTTCGTGTAACTCTGAGAAATAAAGCAGCGTACGTCGAAACAGCACTCTACGGGCTCGAAAGTTTTTAACTTATGTTTATCGTCATATTATAGAAAAATCACAAGATATCTTAATAAATTTTAGGCTATGTGTTATTTTGATGTATAAAGTATATTAGTAGTATTGCTCCAAAAAGGTACGGACATTGGACATCTATCCATCGTAACAAACTTTCACCTTTACAATATTTGTAGGATGTAGGATGATATAATTAATATATGAAATAATCTTAGTTATAGCTTTATTACTGTTGTACATTTGTAAGATGGATCTTTTCTCTTACAATGAAAAATGGCTTTAAATCCACAACACACTTCAAGCACGGGTTGATAGAATACTCTCGATTTTAAAAACCTTTTGTAAACTTCTTAAGGATGGGCCATTAACTTAGAGAATGCGATAATTACAATTAAACAACTAAGAAGCAGAGATATCATTGTAGTTTGCTCCTCGCTCACACAATTGTGAGGTCCGAGGTTCAAATTCCATGCCTCCACCTCCACCACCTCCTCCTTCACCTCGGCATAAAGTTATGTCCGTATCAAAATTATTTATCACTGCTTAAACAGGTACAGATGTTTCGCGAAGAAAGTTGGTCCTTTGAGATTTCTTAAAAATAGTGGACTATGATCTAAACTTTCTCACTGGGGATCAGTGGGACATTAATGAGTTGATAATGAAACATTCAACTTACCTAGGTATGAGATATATTGACAAATTTTGCAAAACGCAAAACACTCCGACACATAAGTCCGCCACAGCTAAATTCGCCAGGAAGAAGTTGGTTATCGAACGCAGCCGTCTTGACAGCGTCACCACGAGGATAACCAGTAGATTACCTGCAAATAAAACATAATACTTTATTTTGTAAAAGATTTTCAACCATAGATGATTCAATTATTAGCATAATGCCACAACTACTTTTCAACCATCCGTGACATCTATTTTGATATCCAAAGTTTATCTATTATATATAACTTATTATAACTTGGTATAACTACTACAAGTATTCTATAATAACTTGATTATTATCTGTATAAGTAGTAGCAGTATGAAGTATGCTTAATCCATCTCTCAATTGGGGGATAAGACCAGTCATATGAAATGTGCTTAAACCGTTAGATGTAGATTTCAGTTTTGGGTGTAGTACATATTATCCAGAGTAGGTAACTAGGTACCATATTTTTAATGCGCGATATTCATATTAAGGTCCTCAGGCCTTTGTAAAATTGTACATGCCGACTTGTAAACAGACAAAAAAATCTGTTTTATTTTCGTGCGAAAAAGGTAATTCATTTTTAATTATTTTATACATACGATATACGCAAAAGTTCGTTAATACACGACATGAACATGTATACCTAACTGATGTCAAAGTACGCTGTTAATGAGTTTATCGCTGTAAGTAAGAGCGTGAAAGTACCTAAAATTCCAAGCGACCGGAGTCCCTGAACCTTTAACCTACGTCATGACAGATAACCGTAGCAAAATTACATTTCTCAGAAAGGGAAACAAATGTACTTTCAGGAAGTTCTCTCATCTTTGTTACTTGTCATTGTTAAAACTTTTTTCGCCCTCTTTTTGATTCGATAAAAGTCGCAGAAACGGAGTACCTAATGGAACCTAATGGAACAAGCCTTCGTTGCTGCTTTAATTAATGGCGACGTAAGGTTCAGTAGAGGAGCTTTATACAATAACAGTACCTAACCCGTGAAAAAATATTAAGAGTGAACAACCCTTATTACTTAGCGGTATAAAAAATATGTAGATAGTAGGCCAATCTCAGACCTACTGAATTTGCATATAAAATTTGGTTAAAATCGGTAAAGCCGTTTCGGAGGATTACGGTAACTAACATTGTGATACGAGAATTTTATATATAAGATTAGGTATATTTTCAACATTAAAATATAACAACTGATGTAATTTAAGGCTTTTACCCGCGTGGGCTGTAGGTATAATAGAATAAAAATATTAAAAAGTCTGAAAGATTTTATTTCTTTTTGAGGTAACTGATAGTCCATTACTTTATCAATTTTGTTTTATAAGCACCAGGAATATTGTAATTACACTAACATCAACAATCAAGTTTAAATATTTAGTAACAGAAAATATTTTGCTAATTATTATTACAAAGTTTATACTTAGACGTTTACGAGATAAGTTTTTGGAAACAGCCTAACTGATAGAAATTGTGAAATCGGATTTAAAAGTTTTCGTACTATGCAAATAAACTTATGAACTCAAAATGGCACCCTTTTGCATCTAGACTTATAAAGTAAATTGATTTCAAACTAACTTACGTGTACTCGTATATAATTAATTCTAAATTGATAATAAAATACCCATTTGCAAAGTAAAATAACTAAATAAGTAGCTTTAATGTTTTCAACCTTGAAACTCGACAAGATTAGATGTTTTACATAAAATTTGCGACACAATTAGAATCAATTCCAGGGGCTTGTAAACAGCCAACGCGATTAATTTTAGAGAAGGAAATTTTACTTAAATCAATCAATTTATATCAACATTGGTAGTCTTCTCTTTAGATATTTATGAGCGGCCGCGAGCAAACACAAATAACAAAGAAAGTAATACGGAACTGTTATTTGAAGTTAAACTTCCTTATACACATTTTATATGTTTTCCACACGGTTTCACTTACTCTTATCACATCACTCTAATGTGTAATGACATAATTATGATGCGATTTTTTATGATTTTATAATTTTATATTATTAAAAGTAACATATTTATTTATCGACCAAAATATAACACGGTTTATATATTTTTCTGTTTATCGTAAAATAATTGATTATGTTAAAGAAGGTTTTTTAAATTAAGCGCGCATTGATGTTACACGAACTCTTTTTTTCTTTCGTATTACCTACTAATATTATGGTTTCACAAAGGCGTAAATAATTCAAGATAATTTCATAAAACGATTCTTAAGATATTGTTTTGTGAGTTTACTGTTTACGCACGACAAAAGTGTAGCATGAAACAATTGTTGCATTTTGGTCGAAGGGGGTGGATATTCGAAAACAAATGACTTACATATAAGACGACGGTCTTGATTCTCAGTAGGTGGCAACGCACTTATCGGTAGTTCTATATGGACTTGGTTAAAGATGCCCATGGGTGGCAGTGATCATATACCACTAGGTGGAGTACATGCTCGTTTGTTACTGCGATCTTATAGTTAATAATTCCAATTATCCGCGTGGGATGTCGTAGAGATTACGCCTACTACAAGATTAAGTTCAGAAATAGACAGTATCGTCTTACTGCTAATTAATTTATCCACTACGGTCAACTATACGTACAATAAGCAGTGACTACAGTGTCTACGGCAAATTAGGCCTTTCTATGAGAAAGCTAAGTCCAATCGTATACATAAAAGAGAATGATCCACGAAAGGACAACAATACTATAAAACTCCTTCGTAATAACAGGTCAGAGACCGAACAATGTGATAAAAACTTTTGCTTTTACAAAGTAGGGAATACAATTAAGAGAAATTGTAGGATGCATACCATCCTACAATTTCTCTAGTGTAGTTGCCATATTTGTAGTTGTCTAGTGCTAGACTTAGCTACTGGCCGAAAACAAGCGAATAAGGCGCAAGTATGTATGTATCCGAATATGTAAATAACCGACTCGGTCGTCAGTCGTCACGACGCGGACGCTCGTCTGTTTTTCACACGATATTGGTTTTTCAACGAAAATCAAAGAGATACGTTGCTGTGATCGGACGCAGCTTTTGTATACTTGCCATTATTTGTCGAGCTACTTGGTGAATTGTTCATGTGTATTTAAATGAGGCACAAACATCTCCTAGAATACGGTTTTCGTATTTCTCTATGTATCTATGTCCCGATAGCTTGAATTCTAAGCACTACATTATCTATTTGTGTCTTAAATATGTAAAAAAAAAATTAACAAAAATACAACCGACTTCTATGTACCTACAAAGTAAAAAAATAATTGAAATAAATGTTGGTTTAGTACATATTTCTGAAGTCGTCGCTCAATATATTTAGTTGGATAACGATGTAAACAGCGTGTCTAATATTAGCGCCGACTTCAGAAATATGTACTAAACCAACATTTATTTCAATTATTTTTTACTTTGTAGGTACATAGAAGTCGGTTGTATTTTTCGTTAAAAAAGTTTTTTCACCCTTTTTAGTGATGACATACTAACATTTATATTAATACAATATAAAATTGTATAAACGTGTAGAGGTAAGATCTGAATTTACATTGATTGGAACCGCTCGCTCGCGGGGCGCTGCCGCGCCCTGCTCGCTTAGTTTTATATTGTCTTATATGTTCCAACCTAACCTAACTAAATAGTCAATGATAAACTGGCTTTGCAATTTCGCTAGAACCTACACCAAATATCTTCAAACACAACTCAATTATTCCCATCGGTTGAGGAGTTACATATTTTGTCTCCGAGCCACATTATCAGACCCTTAAATAGTCAATGATGAACTGGCTTTGTAATTTCATTAGAACCTACACTAAATATCTTCAAACACAACTCAATTATTCCTATCGGTTGAGGAGTTACATATTTTGACTCCGAGCCATATTATCAGACCCTTAAATAGTCAATGATGAATTGGTTTTGCAATTTCATTAGAACCTACATCAAATATCTTCAAACAAAACTCAATTATACCCATCGGTTGAGGAGTTACATATTTTGTCTCCAGAACCCACTCTGATCCTCATCATATTTATTTGGGACCAACTTGTAGCAATTGTCCATACACGAAATTAAAGGCGTTAAAATAGGTTCATAAACGGCGAAGTTATGGCTGTTATATTTACATGGTTGGAGGAGTTCTCCTTATTTTCTCCAGAACTCATCGATGGATCCTAACAATATTTAAATGGGACCAACTTCCAGCTCGTCTCTACACAATAAAAAAAGAATTAATAGAATCGGTCCACTAACGGCGGAGTAATTCGTGTACATACATAAAAAAAAAGATACCGGCCGAATGGATAACCACCTCCTTTTTGAAGTCGTTTAAAGATTCAAGTATAATTATTACCACAGGCAATATAGTTAATGTGTAACATTAATGAATGTGAAAATATATTAGCACTAGATAACATCATTTTGGGCCGAGGTCAAATGAAAGTTAAGCCGAATTAAATCCGTACCACAAAAGTAGAACATCAAATTACTTTTCTCTATTTGCGCTTTCATGTTTATCGATATAATTAAGAGGACCGTAATCGCACTTTTCCAATTTTTGTACAAAAGCTCTGTTAATCTTATCTTTGTCGATACAGATTAATTAAATTAAAGTGTATGATATCGATTCGCCTATTCGATTGAAGGTAACCTGTGGTTTTATTCCGGAGGTACCAGCATACATACCTATTTCTACCTAATAACATCAGTGTTAAGAGTTGTTGTGGCTTTTAAAGGGTGCAAGGAAGACATAAATCTGAGTTGTACCAACATAGTACACACGGGTAGTAAATTACTGAAGACGGGTACTTATTTTAAGGGTGTGGTAAGGGAGACATACTTTTCCGAGGTATTCCAGCTTAGTCCTCAGGGGCAGCGCGTCTGTGGCCGACCGCAGGTAGGTATATCTAATCCTATCTGGGGTTGATTACAGATGTCCATGGGCGGCAGTAGCCACTTACCATCAGGAGGTCTGCATGCTCGTCTGCTACTACTATATTATAAAAAAATAAAAAAAAAAAAAAACAAAAAACCCAACCCATGACAGGTAGAAATCGAGTCTTATCTGGGGTTAGTTGTCGATGTCATTGGCAGCAATAGCCACTAACTATCGGATCAACTGCATGCTAATTTGCTGCTTCAGTATGATAAAGAAATATATTTTCATCCCTAACTAAAGGAAGTTAGACGTTCGTAACGTAATCGTTGTTATTCTGAATGAGGTATCTTAAACCGCCGAAAGGTCTCCGAAGATGTTTATTTTTGATTAAACACACCGGAACTGGTTAGTTTACATGACTTCCGAAGGACAAACGTTAATTAAATTTACAATTGATATTCACTTAATCATAGACCAATTGTGCTGTTAATAAATCGCATTACAAAACGTTGCAGAATGCACGAGCGCTTTATCTGTTTGCATTCCTTGTATTAAAAGCCCAATAACGACCATAAAAATTACAATGATTTATTCATCAAGAAGGTGATAGTAGAAGTGTTTCAATTCACACGAAAGAATTAATTTTTGATCTTGCGCCGGCACTGCACAGGTTAAAAATTCTGCAGAGGTCTATCCGCGCAGGCATACCTGACCTGGCACCGTAGTGTGTATGGCAGGCATTACATTACGTAGTCCCTGTAGTTCCGGGACCAGTAGCACTACCATGAGTTTACAAAAGTATTACTCGCTAGCGACTGCGTAAAATAAATGTATGAAAAATTGTACAGCGCCTCTGGTGGTTACTCGTAGAACTAAAATCCGTAGTGGCGTAACTCGATACGTAAAAAACCTATCCAAATCAAATCGCTAGCGAATGTCATTATGATCTATTGCCATACAAATTCGGTCCCATGAGTCATTAATTTGACAGACGTTGTCAAGAAATACCGTAACGATAGTAGTTATGTTATTCACTAGAAAAATGACAATAGTTTTCTATTTACAATTTCTATAGTGGCGTTTCTATGCCAACTCATGGTAGTGCTACAGAATAGCGCTACGGTATCCTCTGCCTGTCGTAAGAGGCGACTAAAAGGGGGCTTCCGGGGTTGCGGACGGCAAGAGTGGGAGACCCCGGGATGGACGGCGGTACGTGTGGTCGCATACCGTTGTGCATACCAGAAGGTGTGGCGAGCGGCAAGCTCACCTGGGTGGAGCCCGACGGGAGGGTTTTAGTGCGGTAAGAGTCCCACATAACCGTGTGTCGCTCCCACGGCACCGGGTACTTTTTAAAGGTTTCCCCCTCGTTAAAAAAAGGCATTACATTACGTTGTGTATACATATTTTGTGTTATGCCGACGCGCGGCGTTTGAGTGGTTCTGATATGGGTAAACCTATTGAAAAAAGCCATAACAATATATCTCTAGTATTATAATGGCGGTGCTTTTAGAACTTGTGCAGTAAGTTTACTGAACGGTTTTTATCACGTTTACGAGAAATTTATTACTTAGGTAGGTATAATAAGAGAAAGGTGGTTCATGTATAATAAGATGATGAACGTTATATGAAAGTGGTAGAACTCTTTGTGGTTCAACTCCGGCGGAACCACCGCCACACATATTTCTACCTAATAACAGCAGTGTTAGGCGCTGCTGTGTTCCGTTTTGAAGGGTGTGGTAAGGGAGACAGACTTTTTCGAGGCGTTCCAGCTTAGTCCTCAGGGGTAGCGGCGCATCTGTGGCCGACCTCAGATAGGAATATCTAATCCTATCTAGGGTTGATTACAGATGTCCATGGGCGACAGTAGCCACTTAGCATCAGGTGGACTGCAGGCTCGTCTGCTACCTATATTATAAAAAAAGAACGGCTTTCAATAGGACTATTTCAGCGTTCTCAAACTTTTTGTATTTTTATAGAAGTAGCAAACGAGAATGCAGTCTACCTGAAGGAGGCCATTGCCTTATGGACATATATATATGCAAGCAAACATACGATTAGAGTCCTACAAAAAGTCGGTTACAGGTGTGTTGCTACTCCTGCACTAAGTTGGAACGCATCGTATAAATTTATCCTTTTACCACGTCGCATACCACAATCTTTTCTGTTCCCTAAGAATCTTTCAACCAAATATCAGTGAAAGGAAAACACAGCTCTTAACACTATTGTTGTGGGCGAGAAATACGTTTTACGGTGGTACTTCCGGAGAAAAAAAATCTTCAATTAGACGAATATAACGGCAACTCATATGTTAAAAACCGCCAAGTCGTTTGGGTTGTAGGTTGTACCAATAGGGCAAATAAAACTCATATACATACGCCCTAAAAACCTTATCCTACGCAGTCGCGTAAGAACAGTTACCTACCGCGTATTCGGTTTGTTGGCACTTTTGGCTTTCCGAATAGAAATCGAGTTTCCGCCACTGTTAAAAGCTTTTATTCGCCGCCGACAATTCACAGCTTTTGTAGTTACTATATTTAATCTGTTGCTTTTGAAACACCGCCCGAATATTAATCGAATGTCACGTTGAAAATGTAGGTTTGTGTGACCGCCGTTCTTACGAATACATTAATAATTTAATAGACTACTAAGCTATACGGTGACAACTGACAACTCGGTTATAATTTGGTATCCCTTTCATAAGTTTCAAGGTTTTGTTAAACTTGCCTTGTTAGTCCGTACGTACCGACTCGCAACACGGTGAGGATCTAATCATTCAGCTGAATTTTAAACGAATTAATGGAACTGAAGTTTTGGACATAGGTATGTGTACTGTTTGTGTTTCACCTTATGTTAAAGTATCGGCTCACTGCTGTACACACCGCACGCACATCCATCTTACACCACAGCTTCCAGCAGAATGAGGGGGGGGGCCGTGCCCCGCTCACACCATACCGTTGTTCGCGGCGTGTACACGTGAGACGACAGAACCTTCATATTACTTCTCATACACTACATCCCTCCTTTATTTTAATAAAATAGCTCATCAACCAACATCAACTAACGTATCTTCCGAGTTATAATATCATCGGTTATTATAAGCTTCAATTTTTTAACCACTGCATTAACAAAATTAGTAACTTCATATATTGACCAATAATACATTTCAATTTTTATAATAGAGTTGTAAACGACGCGTTATTGAAGTTGTTTGACTCCTTTTTATATTATCTATATTGTCTTATATTTCATCTGTGTTTGTTATTTTCTTATAATATTGAGTTGTCAAAGAGCCTTGTCATGATATATTTGGAGTCGCTAATAAATTCCTAAAATATTGCTTTCTATAATCTTTTCGTGGTTATAACCTAAGCATCGCTTGGTCCACAGCAAGAGTCCTATTTAATTTCACTTTATTTTAATTTCAAATTTATTATTGTTACATATTAAGTATCGTCAAGCTTCCTTCAAATACATCTACTATTACTAATGATTATTTTCACCTTTTATAACTTTACTAGCTTTATCTAGTCAATGTTTCATATTATAGAATTTCGTCTAGCTTCCTTCACTAATATAAATAACCAAACATTCGTTTTAGTTTACCTTCACATTTCTTTAATCATTTATTCCTCATCTATCTTCTACCATTACATATTTTTATTTTCACTTTCTTTATTAGTTCCTCTAGTCCTCTCCTTCTCTTATCCTTCTTTTCATCTCGTCTTCATTTACAGCTTTCCACTTTCCTTCTACCTTTCAAGTTCATATATATTTTACCTTAATCATTCTCCTACTTCATTTCCTAATTCTACATCCATAATCAATTCTTATTTATAACATTAACATGAACTTTTACTCCTGCTACTAGATCGCTACTTTATGCTTTTCGTCTTAGGTCTGCGTATTGCCATCCTTTTCCTTTCTGTCCTGTCTTTATCTCAAGCTACGTCTTCGATCATCAGTAATTCATCTCTAATATTTCTTTAAATTTATTTATTTAATTCATCTCCAAAATTACCTCAGATCCTCTGCCATTGCCTGCAACCATTGTTGCTTATTAGGACTTCTGCATACGTCATTCCATCTCTTATAGAAACAGTAACAGACTTGTCTTTTCTTTTCCTCTCTAGTATGATGACATCTCTACTATTTGTCACAAATTTTCTAACGGGATCATACATTCTATGACTTTGATATTATTACAGTAATGTTTCTTTCATTTTAAATCCCATTTAGCTCTTTACTTTGGTATGTGTTCCCTCACTGCACTCCCAAATATACGCAAGTTCGATATCTTCCCGGTCCACGCTTCATATGGAATATTTTTAATATCTAAATTTACTGTTCGTTTTTTTAAACAAGCAGCTGTATTGACAGCTTCTGCCCAAACCTTCTTTTAATACCCATCTTTTTATTCTGAAAATTATCTCTTAACTTTTTGCCTTCAGAAAGTAAATGAATGTAATTCTGCTATAATCGTCAACGAACAACAGAAAATATCGAGCCTCACCCATGGACTTGCTTTCCATGGGTCCACAAATGTCTGAATGGACAATTTCTAGTGTTTCTATTGCACATGTACTTGTAGAAAATGGCAACCTGGACTGTTTGCCTTCACAAGACATTTCACAGCTCGACTTGCTTGTGTTAAATGTATTATTATATTGCAATCCGTCCAATAAACCACACCTTTCATTTTCCTCGTATCATTGCTATTTATATGACCGAGCATCCGGTGCCATGTTTCCATCGGCTATATTTTTGGTCAATAAACAATCCAGTATTTCTGATTTAACTTTATATACTCCATCAAATAAGGTCTGCAGCAACCAAGTCACCTAATTTATTTCTTATTAAGCACTTGTTGCGTTCAAATACGACACTGTTCCCATTCTTAATTAATTGATTGATTGAAAATAAGTTAGTCGTGAGGCTTGGAACACATAACACATTATTCAAAGTTATGTTATAATTGTGACTTTGTTGTTACTTCCACATCACTAGAACACGGGAACTTTTATCTTATTGGCAACGACATTTTTTACGATACGATAATACATGAATTTTCCAACCAACTTTCATTCGCAGTCATGTGTATACTCGTACCTGAATCGACTTATTCACTTTTACTGAACTCTCCGCTGAGAAAAAGTAACAAGCGTCACTCTGTGTCTTTTTCGCAGATTCTCGTTCAAAATTTATTACAATAGTGACTGTCTTCTTTACAACAATAGCATTTTATTGATTTCGTGTTTTTCAAATTTGAATTTGACGTATTTAATTCGAATTCTGTCATCCGTGTTTGGTGGTGCTGCCATATTTTACTATTTTTTCCAAATTCTAGATGCTAATGCTAAATAACATTTCGTTTCATTGCATCGACTGATTCCATATCAAAAAAAATTGTCTTGATAGAATCGACAGTAATATGAATTCCGGAATTTTCTATTGCCATGATCATAGGCATAAATCGTTCTGGTAAATCAGCCATTAACAAAAATTAAGTTTCCACAATTGAAGTCACATGTTCCGTCATCCTCTCATACATTTCTTATAGAAATCTTATAGAAATTAAATGACGAAGCCAATGAATCCTCCGCAAACATCCTGAATCATCCAACATAGCTCGCATTGTTATCCATAATTCCTTCGTGGACTTTATTTCTTTTATGTGCACAAATAATGAGGAGTCAATCGTCAAAATCAACTTGGCTCGCGCTTTTATATCTGGCTTTCTCACTGCAGTCTCGGTTCCTCCTTGCATTCCCATCAGGAATGATATAAAATACTTCTTACAATTATGATCAACTATATCTCACTAAAAGCTTTAGTCACTTCTGTATTGGTATAGTAACATCTGATGCTTCTAAAATAATATTCAACGTTCTTTTGCAGCATCTCTTATGGCATATATGACATATATGAATCAATTTTTTTAGTGTGAAATTTGCCATTATTATCCGGAAAATCACCATAAACGCTCAGTCATGAAGCCAACATCATCATTTGATGACTTATTTCCATCATCGCGAATCCCAAATACATCTAAACACAAAACGGGCATCATCCGTTTAATAACTTACTTCAATTATCAATAATCCCAAATACATCTAATCACAAAACGGGCATCATCCGTTTTTTAATTTACTTCAATCATCAAGAATTCCAAATACATTTAATCACGAAACGGGCATCATCCGTTCCATGACTTGCTTCAATATTCAAACATCCGAAATACATCTAATCACAAAACGGGCATCATCCGTTCCATGACTTGCTTCAATATTCAAGCATCCTTCATCATCATTTTACTCTACTAGTATTTCCCCAACGTCATCATCATCATCATCATCTAAGGCGCTACAGCCACGCGTGGGCCTTGGCCTCCACAATATTCCTCCAGTCTGGTCTATTCTTGGCTTTTTCTCTCTATTTCTTCACGCCCATAGTTATCAGGTCCTGTTAAGTCCGTCTAGTCACTTTATCTTTGGCCTTCCACAATTTATTCGCTCATCTGGTTTACCATTTAGTAGACATTTTAGGTACTCTCGTTTCACACATCCTTTCCACATGTTCTGCCCATCGTAGGGCAGTTGCAAACTGCAAACTGTTCCCAATTAGGCGTCCAACCTTAATGACCTTAATAACGTCAGACTCGTCATACACATGATTGACCTCGTGGTTGTACCGAGTTCGCCAAAACCGTTTTCTTGCACTGCACCGAAAACACGTGTTCGAATTTTTCGTTAAAATACAAGTAATGAATCCTCGTCCTTTTCGCTCAGTATCCAACATTCAGATCCGTATATCAATATCGGTTTCGTTTCATGAAAGTATTTTTGAGCGAAAGTGTCTTAGCATGCCGAATAGCACTTATTGGCCGCCATAATTGTCCTGATTATGTCAGAAGATACATCGTTTCGATCCGTTACTAATGAGCTAAGACACACGAATTCGTTGACCCATTCAAAGGTATGATTGCCGATCGTTATATTTAACGGTAGTATATGCAGTTCTTACCACGATCTTACAAATTTTGTTTTTGTTAATTTGACTTGAAGTTGGCCTCCGCAGATGTTTCTGCTAGCGCACGTTATGCACCCTCTATTGCAGGCAGAGTTCTACCTATCACATCTAGGTTATCAGCATATCCTAGTAACTTCCATTTTAGTCTGTTAGGCTGATTCTCCACTAACGGTAAAATAGATATCTCACAATCTCAATTTAGAAAATCAAACAATAAATTTCACATACCCTCAACCACCGCTTCACCTCCTTAGGGTTTTTTTTTTTTTTTGCAAATTCCCTTTCGAGGCGTTCACCCACGCCATACAGAGGACCCATGCGCAAAATTTCAGGATTATAGGCTCAGCGTCCTCGACCATGCACCAATCTCTGACCTAATCAGTTCCCTTACGATTCCGTATTATATGCATTAACGCCTAATAAATTTTAAACAAACGTTTTCTACACTCACATCCCACATCAAGTCCCCCCGCATTGCGGGTATCATGGTCTCATACAAACATCCAGACCAGACATCTAAATTCATCTATCAGATATCTGTCCGGCCGGGGATCGAACCCGGACCCCCCGCGCGCCAGACCGATACGCTGATCGCTTCGTCGCGTGGCTCATTAAATAATAATAATCTCAGAACTATTTATTTCATTATGTAAAAATAATATTCATGGAATTACGAGTACCAATGTGTATAGTAATCAATCGAATCGATTTCTACTAGGCCATATCATTGTCATCAACAAAGTAATTAAAGCAAATAATAAAAATATTTTTCATATTAACGAAATAAACTTCAACACACTATAATTGCAATACACCATAAATCAGAAATATTATTATTCCTTTTTTTCATTAATATTTACGATTGACGAAAAAATTCTAAATTTAAATTTGTGCATCGAACGAAATCTTTTGTTTGTGGTTATAACTACGACGCAATTAAAATGCGACGCAATTTCTTCGTACCGATTATTATTATTTTTTTTTGTTTTATTGAATTATGAATATTTAATGCTTTAATTTCAAGGCAAAATCGACAAGAATTGTTATTTTTAGATCTTCTTTTTATATTACATGTATAAATTACACTAATTTCCTTTGTTTCGTATTAAGATCAATTATTACGTCTTACTTATTATGGAACTTTTAAACTTGTATTAAACAACTTAATACTGATCGAACAATCCTATGGATTATATTATCTAAACAGTACTCACAGACTCGTCGCCAAAATATGTACTGTTTGTGTTTCACCTTATGTTAAAGTATCGGCTCACTGCTGTACACACCGCACGCACATCCATCTTACACCACAGCTTCCAGCAGAATGAGGGGGGGGGCCGTGCCCCGCTCACACCATACCGTTGTTCGCGGCGTGTACACGTGAGACGACAGAACCTTCATATTACTTCTCATACACTACAGTATGTTTGTTAGACTATAATGTATTATTAGAATTATATTAGTGGCGTCATTTTAAATCCAATATGGCGGACGCTCCAAAATGCCGGGCCAATTATTCTGCTCGTCTAATCAATAAAATAAAATCAATAAAGGGTTTTGAGAAGACTACAAAAATAAAATTACTGAACTTAATTTTTTTTCTACTTTTTAATAAACTCTTTGTTCGTTTCAAAATTCGAACCCCGATATCAAGATTCTCTTATATACTACTCTATACTATAAACTACTACTCTACATCTACTTAAAGTTTTATTAAAAGACTTTAGTCTACTAAAATAAAATAGACAATGACATTTGTTCACATTTTTTTTATTCTGTAATATCTTAACTTTTTCCCAAAACAGTAGGTACTTGTTTCGACACGTACTTGGCAATTTTTTATTTCCAAACAGCTGGATTTCAAACAGCCCGTGACATTGACAATTATATCAGAAAAACTTTATTAAAAAGTGCGAGTGAAGTGAATAAGTAATAAGAGAAGTCTTTGTTATAACAGTTTATTTCCATGACGGTGAATATAAAAGTAATAAAGTAATATTGCGCATAATATATTAAAAATAGATTATAATATAAGAGCTTTTCTATTCCATTTACTTTTTGTTTTCTATAATGTACGAGCCAGAAACATATATGTACGTTATACGTAGTGTATATAGGTAGTATGTAGTGTGTCGTCACGAATTTAAAAGTTAAACAACATCCGACGCGCCAAGATTATTTATATAGATATATCACATAATATACAGCATGATCTTTTCAAGTGTGCATGGGTGGCGAAATCCTAAACTATACGGATTAGCGAAAATTGAGTTACCAAGCTGATTTTATTAAAGTCTAAAACTGGCATGATAAGATATATCTATTTCTTTAGACTATTACTTCCTAAAATTTGTTCCTTAAAATCGACACTATGCTTATTTTTCAAAATGAACTTGTTCGATTCTCGGGAAATAGATCAAAATCGGCCTTGTAAATCCTATTAGTAAATTTCGCTATTGTAGAAAAAACTCACCCTGTATCCTAATGCCATTACAATCAAGAGTCATGTTACTCACCGAAAAAACAGCAACAGAAGACGATTGTGTACAGGGTGATAAATATAGCTCTGACATCCGTTCTGTCGAACACGAATTCCTCATGTCCGATATCATAGCTGGCATTCGTCCGCGAGACATTAGCGTTTTCGGATTCCGCTAACTCCGTCTTGTTTACCAGATCCCAAACATTGTTCGAATTGCTAAAAAGCCTCGTATCGTTCATATTTTCAATTCCAAAATCTACGGCTTCACTTTGAATATCTGGGGATCGTCCATCGTCTGAAACAAAATTAAAAAAGTGTTAAAAATTCGTATTAAAAAGTTTTCAATAACAAGCTACGTACTTTCTAATAGTTTTGTTATTTTGTTGTCCGTATAGCTGTCAGAAACCTTTTCATTCAATATCCAAGTCATAAAATAATAGTAAAAATATGCTTATTACGCTATTATAATTATATAACAATCTGAAAATTAAAATTCCGTTACATTGTTGTATACTGTATGATAGATAAAACCGTAAAGATACCTATTTCGTATTAACTGCCTTTAATTCGATATAACGTGGCAATTCGAGTACTGCCGTACGGTCGTTTGTCCACCGCACCGTCACTGAGCCGATACCGAGAGCGAGATTATTTCGGGCCGATTTTAATATGTCGTGACGGCGATAGTTTGTCCACTGCGACCGATATCGGCGGTTTATATTGTTCCAGCAGTCACGCGTGTGACGGCAGTGTATGGACAAGTTCCAACGTGTTTTATATTGCCGGCACATCGGCCCGTCAAAATCTCGGTGCCGATCTAGCGGTCACGCCGATCTACTCGAAATACCGATGGCCGGAATGACGGTGCTCGGGTGACGGACGTGCACTGGACAAGCGGCTATAGTAAATATATGAATGCTTCTTCAGCGCCGTCATTAATTATAGGTATTGGCTCGGTGACGGTGGTGGTGAATAACCAGCGTACGGTCGTTGTCCAACGCACCGTCACCGAGCCGATACCGAGAACGAGATTATTTTGGGCCGAATTTAATGCGACTATAGTAAATATATGTATGCTTCTTCAGCGCTGTCATTAATTATAGGTATTGGCTCGGTGATGGTGGCGGTGGACAAACAGCGTACGAGTACCTAATTGAACAAAACATGAATAGATATAAATGTTTAGGCTGCCTAACTTTTAGGGTCAAATGATGTAACTAGATAAGCCAACTAAATTAATTTACCTACGCAAAATCTAACTTGTTACTTTACAGACAGTTTTATGTTAATCTGATAAACTCTACGTAGCTATTACATTTACTTTAGATTATTAAATTGGTTCACTAAATATTACTTACATAAAATGTGATGATTTGTATATACCTATTATAGATATAAAATAGACTCAAATAAAGACTTAAGAGTAAAAAGCTATATCTTTTACATTTGGTTTAAAGTTATGTTCAAATCGGAGTAGATCTTAAGTTTGTACAAATCTTTAGTCAATAGGCACAGGCGGACAAACAGACAAGAAATTTAAAAATAACTCTTTATATTTTGATATCATATAAGCCGCTAATCAGACCGTTTTTAATTTATGTAAGCGCCTAGATGGCAGCAAAATAATGAAATGCATTCCATTGACTCGCCAATTTGAAGCATAATCGTAAGTCATCATTGTAATCAATTATAAATATTACATAATAGGTAGTTATTATGTAAGGTGCTTTCCCTTAACGTCAGATTACGTAAGATGGGGAAATGACAGAGTGGTATGGATTTCACAAATGGAAAATATCATGAGCATTGAGCAAATCTATGTAGGTACGTGAGGGTTCTTCAAAATGCTATCAAGAATATAAATGATGAAGTGGGTCAGGATGACAGAATTATATTAAACAGACTTGAATAGAACAAATTGGATTAATAGGTTCAATAATGGTACCCGCATAGGTGTAAACATAATTCTTGAAAACTTTTAAAATGGGTTGAATATTTAGTTAATTAAAAAAAACACTCAAAAAATATAGAGGGCATTTTTAATAAATAAATTAATCTTAGGAAAAGATTATTTTAGAATATATGATCGATATTTGAGCAATCCATTATCGTATTCTACCACGATTGATGATTACGTGTCTATCAATTATTTCATAAAAAATATGTTTTAGCTGGCATTTTAAGTGGGCATATAGCCTGATAAAAAAATGAAATTTAATTCTAATTTGGTACATCTGAAAAAATAGGTAATCGTTTATATAAATCGCAAGCCACTTGGGAGCGGACGGCAATTTCACGCAACATTGTGGATCAAGATTAGGGTTTCTAGGCTTTAGTTAGCCATGTCTAGCATTTTACAATTATTCTGATTGGGGCCGCTTCGGCATTTCTGCCTTTTATCAGGCGTTCGAAACTGAGACATTCAATTTGGAACGATAATACGATATAATAATGTTACAATACATAGCAATATATGAATATTTTTATGAAATAAAGCAGTGATAGCCTAGTGGTTAAGAAACTCGGCCTCTCGATTCAAATCCTAGGCACGCACCTCTGATTTTTCAAAGTTATGTGCGTATTAGAAATTAATTATCACTTGCTAAACGGTGAAGGAAAACATCGTGAGGAAACCTGCATACCCGAGAGATTTATAAAAAAAAATCTCAAAGGTATGTGAAGTCTAACAATACGCACTTGGCCAGCGCGGTGGACTATGGCCTAATCCTTCTCATTATGAGAGGAGACCCGTGCCCAGCAGTGGGACAGTAATGGGTTGCTGATGATGATGACGATGATGAATATTAATAATAGCCAAGAATTAGTTCGTTAAGGCCTAGTATGAGAATATTTGAAAATAAACTATATATTCTTCAAAAGGAGCATTTTCGTTTAAGTTGTACAGACTTTTTTTCCCAAAATGAACACGTTTGATTACCGGTTAGGGAAATAGATCGTTTAGAATCAAATGATGCCGTATTAGTTTGTATTAAAACCTCCTGATCTTTGGTCCCGAATCCACACTTGAAAAATTCACCCTATATAATATCTGTGATTCGCGATTATACAATTGTATTATTCTATAATCTGCGTTAATCTTCATTCCGAATTTAACTTTCCGACATTTTCTAAAAGTTCTCCTCCCAAAAGTTATTAGTTGTAAATCATTCTTAGATACTTACCAGATTCAAGAAATAAGTGTTCCGTGATATATATCGTTGGAACCAAGTTCCTTGCGGTAGGCGATTTATGATATATGATATAAATCTTCACGTAAGGAAAAAGTGTTATGCCCTGTAATGAATGCTTGAATGTGTAAGCACATTAGTCGAAACCTAGTAAGGACTAGGTTCGATGTAAGGACATGCGCCCATATGAGTTTCTATATATTACATACGGTCATATTTTCTCTGTTTCTTTCAATTACATACGGCGCATAAGCGTGTGAGAATGAGGACTCGAGCAGGCAAACATCTTGATTACTAAACGTATGAAAAATTATTTTTGTTATACGTTTCGGTTTTAAATCATACGTGCCGTTTATTGTCTCATTTATCATTGCGATGAAGATAAATAAACTTTATTTCTAATCCTAACAGGGTTCCTGCGACCACACGTAAACCTTTTACATCTCAAAGTACAGGTATAAAACGGCTATAAATGTAATCGTTTCAATTTCGCACCGAACGATCAGAATAATTGTTTCGGATTTATTTTACAGCCCGCCGATGTTCGACCTGCGAATCTGTGAAAAATAGGAGAGCTCCACAAAAGCTCAAACAATTAACGTTTTGTGGGTCATCATTTTCACGAAAAACGCTTAATTATAAAAGAGTGTCCGACAATGTTTATACGGATATTAATTTGAAAGTTAGAATCGAATACATAATTTATACCTAATAGGAACAATTTTCTTCTTCTAACCGCTCACTCCGAAAGAAGACCCATGCTCAGCAGTGGAATAATAATAGGTTAACGACTGAGTATAGTATTATTATAAATTCAGACATTAGTAGTACGTAATATGAAACGGCTACGGAAGTTTGCCAATTTTAAAATTAATCTGACAAAAAAAAATTAACAAAAAAATAATTCAAATAAATGTTGGTTTAGTACATATTTCTGAAGTCGGCGCTCAATATATTTACATGGGTGGAGGAGTTCTCCTCATTTTCTCCAGAACCCATCGATGGATCCTAACCATATTTAAATGGGACCAACTTCCAGCTCGTCTCTACACAATAAAAAAATAATCATTAAAATCGGTCCAATAACGGCGGAGTAATTCGTGTACATACATAAAAAAAAGATACCGGCCGAATTGAGAACCACCTCCTTTTTGAAGTCGGTTTAAAATTAAGACCGAAAATAAACACCTACAATAAAATTCGATTATTTCAAAACGACCAACACGAATACAAAACATATGAGTGTGTATCAAGTCGGCTAATAAAGCGGAACAGCTTTATACAAAGGATTTGTATGATTTAAAAATTTGCACAGGAATTAAAACAAATGTGTGGCGTGTATGTATGAAATTTTATCGTTGACGGCCATTGTTTTAGAATTATAAGTGTAACGATGTCGAGACCCTTTTAATCCCTGTATTCTCTCGGGAGAGTACATGATGACAATGCAAACATTCATTTTTCACTATTTGGAGGATCAAAACATCCGTTGATTGTATAGAATAGAAATAGAAATACCATTTAACTCTATAATTATAAAGTCTTATATACGGATGGCGAATTTAATTTGCGCAACGCCACTGAAATAAAATTATAAAATATTCATGCATTTTCGTTTTCACATAAATGAAACTTTATTATTAAATATGATCATCAAAATTGTACTACATAGCAAAGGTGTTCAGTTTTAAAGTGAAAAAAAATATGGTTAGTATAAAGATATTTAAATAATGAAGTTATGATGATGGCGATGGAGGAAACACGCTGAAACCTTTCGTGTAGTGTATTGGTGAAAGTACTGTGTGCATTGGTAAAATATAATAATGCTCCGTGCGTATTGCTCGGTAACTATCATACATTATGATACCTATCACCATTATCATTATTAGACGACCCGTGTGGCGGAGCGGCCACCATACCGGTCTGACGCGCAAAGGGTCCCGGGTTCGATCCCCGGCCAGACAGAAATCTAAATGATGAATTTAGATTTCTGTTTCTGGGTCTGGGTGTTTGTGTATTTGTCTATGTGTGTGTCCATGGCACCCACGACACAGGGAATCCTAGTGTGGGGCTGTGAGTGTAGAAAGCGTTATCACACTATATTTCGATACTAAAAAAGTTTCTTTTTCCACATGCTTCATGAATACGTACAATATTTTATTGAAAATGCTGATGAGTGCCCATAAATTACTTATAGAGTATTCGTGGATCGTCATTTGGCAACAGCTGCGTAGTTCCAACTGTGACGACAATAAAACCATGAATATTTTTGAAAACTTTGTCCCTCTCCATTATTATTATGTCCATTTCTTAAAGCCATAATTTGTTTCAATGACACAAACATCTAAATTGCTTGTTTTGAAATCAATAGTCATTTTTATTACTTTTCTAAAACATCGAAATATTTCGATATAAATTGTATAAACTAATATCAAGTCATAGATTAGTATATTATCGAGTAAAAAAATATAGTGTGCTGATTAAATGAAAATACTACTTCAATAAATTTAAATTGGTACTACAATTTAAACATTAATGAGGTGAAAACTCGTATCCTTATTTTAGGTGTGTTAATGTCCAAAATTTAGAGGCTGTTTATCTTGTCAGTACTTTATTGCTTATCATGCCCCTTAACAACTTAATGTTATTTCTAAGAAACAGGCGACTAAAATAAAACTTTTGTTACCAAAGGAACATAAAACGACGCGGCCAGATAGAAGGAACGTCGAGCGCGGATGAGACAAGGTCGCGACGTCGTCATTTACTTCCGTACGAAATAATATCGCGAGGATGTATCTTTAGTACGAAAATATATGAAACGAGCGCCACGTTCACGTCCTGTAGGACTACCATGAGTTTACAAAAGTATTACTCGCTAGCGACTGCGTAAAATAAATGTATGAAAAATTGTACAGCGCCCCTCTGGTGGTTACTCGTAGATCTAAAATCCGTAGTGACGTAACTCGATACGTAAAAAACCTATCGAAATCAAATCGCTAGCGAATGTCATTATGATCTATTGCCATACAAATTCGGTCCCATGAGTCATTAATTTGACAGACGTTGTCAAGAAATACCGTAACGATAGTAGTTATGTTATTCACTAGCAAAATGACAATAGTTTTCTATTTACCATTTCTATAGTGGCGTTTCTATGCCAACTCATGGTAATGCTACTGTCCGCGTCTTACGTCACTTTTTCGTGACTGTCGAACTTCTAGCTTTATGTCATAACTCTGTCACACATAATTGAGTAATGAGTAATAATCAGAAGTTGGAACTGGAGCCTTTTCTCGTCGTGAAACTTTTCAGAATCGTTATAACTCTTAACGATTTTCCCCCTGAAGTAACTCTACCTTATTAGTAAGGAGTAAGTCAAGTACAAATTACTGAGCAATTTCACTTTACAAAGGTAATTGAATCCTATTAGTGTTCTGATCTAAATGTCGCCTAAGCTCATTCACATGAATATAACACCGTTTAATTGAGGCGGGGATTATGTCTAGATCTAATTGAGAGAATCCTAGTTTATTCTGTGAATTTATGTAACTGTCTAAAAGTCCTTACTTGCCTTGATAACAAGGTATAAGTGTATGATAAAAATAATGAAGCATGACTAATTCACTACAAAAATCTTCAAATTTGAGCTCCGATGACCAAATAAATCAGACAATAATCATTGTGTTTATTGCTACACTTTTATAAATTACTTTTACAATTACGTATGTACTTTTACAAATTGTAAAGGTACTGAACTCCTAATTAATTTAGTAATTATAGAAAAAGGCCTTATACTCATTAGAAAATGGATAGGAGACTGTTTTTTATTAGAATGCGGCTCAATATCTAAATTACTTACGGTTCGTAGGCAGCTGACCAATATTGGTGTTGCTCCGGATTATACGAGTAGTATTATTACTCGCTAGCTAAATAGATTTTGATATGATGAACTTCTTCATTATTATAACAACGTTTTACACAAAAAAAGCACTTTGCATTTTATTACTTACATAATTGTTAAGATGGTAGGACCGTTCGACCGTAGAACCACCGCCACACCTATTTCTAGGCTAGATCAGTTCTGTGTTTCAGCGTAGGAGTATGTATGTCAGCTGATAAACATATAAAGCGATATAGACCTCGGGAGTGACATTAAATCTGTGCAGCCCTTGAAAGTCATCTTAAGTCGTTAAAAGACGGAAGTTGTAAATGTAGGTGACAGATGTTTTCAGCGTTGCTCTTCCTAATTTATGTTCGTATATCGTTCGTATATGTACACACATATGTTAATTAAGTTTTGAATATGTTCAAGAGGTAGGTACACTGGTACACGGCATTTTACCTCAATTTAATTTATCATTACGACCCGAGAAATAACTGTAAAATACAATGTTTAGGAAAGGAAATAACCGTAAAATACAAAGTTTAAGCCTATCGGGATAGAGTAGCTTTTTGATGTCAAATATTTATCATTGCTCATATTTCGTATAAAATTGAAAGGAAAATGCCGGAGATTCTGAGTGAAAATGTGGATTTCACGCATACAGCTTAAACCTCTAAATCACGGCAGCATTAGATTACTAATAGCACATGTGGGAGGGGCGCCCACGCAATTATACCACAAAGATTTTGCCATCTTTAATCTATTACCGACAGTAAAATAATGAAGTAAATTACGTTACAATTTTGAGGTGTTCGGACAATTACAATAGGCACACATAATTATCAACGGTTCAGATAATTGTAAGGTAGAAGGAGAATAAAAAAGCTTGGAAATTGTCTTTGAATTAAATGTCTAAATTGAGGTCTATTGAGGTTTAGCCAAATGAAGATAACCTTTATAAATGCGTAAGATCTTTTCATGTTATAGCGAATATTATTAATGACAAAGGTTTCTGCCAATTTTAAATGACTAACCACTGTAATTTTCTAGTTTGGAAGCTTCTCATATTCTAGAACGATTAAGTACGCATATTTATTTATTTAAAATTTATTACATCACTAAAAAGATATGTACAAAAGGACAAATATAATGCCTGATAGCATTCTCTACCAACCCTGGGTGGATGTAGCCTATAATACCTGGTCAAGTGCGAGTCAAACTAAATTTAAGCCGAATGATATGTAAGGGACAAATTCATACATATATGAACTGTTTCAAACACAGTATGGGTTCTATTTTACCTATATACAGCTTTGGGCCACAACCCATAATTTTAATTATTATTCATTTAATTATCGTATTATTAGTATGATCGTAGAAATTATTTAACCACGCACTACTTGATAAAAATAGAATTTAATATAATTCGGTAACGTCGCGACTATTAGGGACACTTTTAGAAACTCGAGAAATCAAAACAAATGTCGATCGTGTGGGCGTTTAGGCGTAAAAGCAAAACAAGTTTGAAACTAATTTTGTTGTATCCGAAAAACTATGAAATTGCGGTATTTACCAATGAAATGATATTACATAGGGTACGTATTTAAAACAAGACCAAAATCCTCTGATTAAAAAAAAAGTTATGTGCGTATTAGAAATTAATTATCATTTGCTTAAACGGTGAAGGAAAACAACGTGACGAAATCTACATACCTGAGGGATTTATAAAAAAAATCTCAAAGGTATGTGAAGTCAACCAATGCGCACTTGGCCAGAGCGGTGGACTATGGCCTAATACTTTTTATTCTGAGAGGAGACCGGTGCCCAGCATTGGGACAATAATGGGTTGATGATGATGATGATAACAATTGCAAGCAGAGACTATTCATTGGAAATTGTTTAATTTAGTGGTTACAAATAGGTACCGGAAATTCATCATACAACATCAAACTGGGTGTCTTCCCACTCCAATAGGATTGTTTTTTTTTTTCATTAAATAAACTTAAATTGAATGAAAATCAAGCAATTCTAGATTTGATGGAAATGTACCCATTAAACAGGGAAGACGTACCTACACCTTACATATCAATTACATGAAAACGAAACGAAACCAAAACGCAAACCTAAATAACATGAAATGACCGTCGCAGGCTTAATATTCACTTTATTCTGAGCTATCAAAGAATCAAGAATAGAATTAATTCAACACTGATATATAATTAAACGTGGCAAGTTACAAAAGTTTCCACCTTTTAAGTTTCTCTCGTCGCGGCGAAGTAACTCCCGTGTGCAAAAGAAACTCGAATAACGTCGACGTTATTAAACCGTAATAAAAACTTTGTCCGTTAACGTTTTAATAGAAATTTAAGTAGTTGGCACCCGGATACAATTTTCTGATTTTAATACTTGGAATAGTATTATGAGGATTTTTATTGGGCTGCAAGAAAACTTTTTTAATTTATTTTAATAGTAGTAGACGAGCATGCAGTCCACCTGATGGTAAGTGGCTACTGCCGCCCATGCACATCTGTAATCGACTCCAGATAGGATTAGATATTCGTACCGGTGGTCGGCCACAGATGCGCCGCTACCTCTGAGGACTAAGCTGGAACGCCTCGGAAAAGTATGTCTTCCTTACCACACCCTTCAAACCAGAACACAGCAGCACTTAACACTGCTGTTATAAGGCAGAAATAGGTGTGGCGGTGGTGCCGCTGGAGTCGAATCATAAAGGGTTCTATCACCTTCAATATATATATATTTAGTTATATTTGTATGATCGTATAGAACATGTATTTCAAAAGATTACACGGATTTGTATAATTAAGGTATCGTTAGATTTGTTTTAATAGCCGCAGTATTCTTAGATAGTCACGTCCACATTGCAGCTATGTGCTGCTATTGTTTGAAAAGAAAACATTTTTATAGAATTTCGAACTCTGGTGTAACTTTAGAGTTTGGAGAGTTGAGAGTATGTAGAGGTCCATTGGGTATATCTGTTACATGTCACCACAGAAAGTCAAACTCGCATAATATAGCCATTTTGTTGCAACTTGCCGTATAATACGTACTTGTGCCACTTTATGCCAGTTTCACTCCCAGCAATTTGGGACATGTTCACTTCCCACCATTTGCCATGCTATGTTTTTGTCCCTTGGAAAAGATCTAATGTCTCTCTACTGTGTCTAATGTGTGGTGTCGGCCAGCTTATTCTGCATATTACGTTAATGTTTTATACACGAGTATGTTTTATATACGAATGTAATATTAAACATGACATCAAGAAGTATCTACATAGCCTACATGTATCAATAAGCATATTGCACAAGACATTTTCAGCAGGAACATGCTTTTCTAAATTCATGGAGATCCTTTTATATCACTCACGCACAATAAGCTGTTAAATAATGTCCAATACCCTGGTAGAAATCCTTCTTAGTACGTCCTTCTATAAGTACCTAAAATTCCAGTAGATACCAGCTAGGACAGGCACGGCTTTTTAGGCCACCCACCTAGTTACGTCACAGGCTGTACTATAATGACCCTGTAGTCTCGGGAATAGAATACGCATGAATGTCGCATACCGTCGTAAACACCAGATGGTGTAGGAGGAGCCAAAAGTGCTCCTCCAGGGCAGAGCCCGATTGGGGCATCGCGCTTAGAGGACTCCGGTTGTGTACCCTCGGAGATCCCAGAGTTCTCCAACAAGCGTTAAGGACGGCCACCGGGGGGGTTTTAGTGCGGTAAAAATCGTCGTCGAGTACCTTTTGAAGGTTTCCCCCTCGTACACAAGAAAAAAAAAGGTCTGTACTATAAACCTACACGCTATCTAGGTGTTTGTTTTTATTTTTAATAGATCCTAAAACGTTACGCAATTGGTAAATATTGCTTCAAACATCTTTAATAGGTTCGTTTTATGCGGTTTAAACGTTACGATACGTGATTTAAGAATGTTCTGATAATATGTATATTTCTATAAAAAAAATGTATTTATAGGAATTACTTGTAGATAATAAACTTACGTTTGATCTCCTTATCACTCTTATAATATTCATTTACTATGATTTTCACCATGTTAAAAGAAATACTTAGTTATACTTAAAAAATATTTCGTATAAATCATTATTGACATAATTTCCTGATTTTAACAGTCAACGATAAAATTAATACAATCCTTTAACCGCATACTTTGCAAAGTGCAATTAAACTGATAGCAATTCTGATGCTGAACTGCTGAACGAATTATTGAATAATTAATTCAAAGAGATGCAATTTTAAACTTCATTCGAATGAAACTGGATGAGAGGAATATTATAAATCCAATTTAATAAATTGATTCATATGGACATTGCGTGGCTAGGGGTGCAATCTTCTAGGGGGCACGTTTTCCAACATACACACGAAGATCTACATATGTAGGTACCTAATGTATATTATAACGACTCGGTGAGGACCATAAATACAACGATACGATACAATGATTTATATTAGTCATTGATGTAATTCGGCAAATATAAATTTCTTCAAGATTTTCACAGATGATTGATTAAGCTAGTGTAAAAAAAGTCTTACGGAGCACAAACTTAACACGGACGAGTGCTAGCTACCCTCGATCTCGACCGACAAAGGGTGTAAAGAGGAACATCATGACGTTTAAGCCGTTAGGAATACGGCATATCCTCTACAATCTACGCTGCCCTCGCAGCTGAGAAGAACCCATTACAAGATTTCCCCACGTACAAAAGAGACTTCAGTCTTTTGTACGTGGGGACAGAGACTGACAAGGACTGCCCTTATTATTAACTAATATAAACATATCGCCACTCAACTTCTTACTTTACGCGTCTCCTGTATTAAAAGTCTTTTACCCACCTCCTTTTGCAACAAAATATTGCGCATAATAGCAAGCAAGCTGTCAGGAAATTAATAAATTGTACCGAAACTATTCAGAACTGTTTGCGTGTTGCTGCAAGACTAGGCCTCAAATTAGATTACTAAGTTTACTGCTCAGGTACAGGCCTGTAATATTGTGCTTAAAGATATTTTATATTCATTATGCAGTAGAAGTTATGCCTCCTTGACGTCAAGTAGCGACATAGCGTTATTAACATTTTTAGTGCTGTCTGCATTGTATTAACAATTTAGATTTTTTTCTTGTCTTTAATTTTGCTTGTAGCCATTTTGTTCTTGTAGTGTACTGTTATCGTCCTTAAGTTTAGTCGAATGACTAAAAATAATTTTGCTAAATATTTTGACTCAACTTGAAAGCAAACTCACGTGTTTTATTATTTTTGTGTATATTACCTACTAGACGTTATGGTCTAGAATCAAAAAGAGTAAAAGATATGAACTACAAAAGTTTTACGTAACTTGGGTATTAATTATTTATTAATTGACCATATGGCAATTCATGTTACTGCAATATGAGTAGGTAATATACGAGTAGTTATACATATTATGAATATAATAAGCGACTTGTATGCATTTATTATATAAGCATATTGTGTTTATTCTAAATCACTAATATTCAATATTCATAAACGACCAGTATCTTAATAAGCATAAGTAACCAAATTTCAATTTAGTTTCAATATTCGGCATTACTGGCTACATTATTAGTATCACCTGTTTGTCAATGGCTGTACACATCTAAAGAAATCCATTCTTAGTTTGCTCGATAAAATTTAATGGCTGGTGCTACGGTCTTCAAATTGCTGCAATAAAACCATTCCCCGGTCAAACAAATTACGTAAAAGTTTCTACTGTTACTTATTTTAGCACACAACTCCGTTGACAACGTACTTATTCTTTGAAGAGGTTTTCGTGGTTTCAACAGAATTCAATCTTGGTACGAAAATAACCCAACTATAGTATTAAATTTAAACTATCTTAATACGATGGATCAAACTGAAGTCCTTACATAGTTTAGTACCTACTATGTTACTTAGTACTATGTTATAAACCGCAATACCCAGTTTAATATTAGACACACTTATTATTACTTTAGATTTGTATTTTTTTTTTATAATATAGGAATAGCAGACGAGCATACAGTCCATCTGATGGTAAGTGGCTACTGCCGCCCATGGAAATCTGTAATCAACCCCAGATAGGATTAGATATTTCTACCTGAGGTCGGCCACAAATGCGCCGCTACCCCTAAAGACTAAGCTGGAACGCCTCGAAAAAGTCTGTCTCCCTTACCACACCCTTCAAACCGAAACACAGCAGCGCGTAACACTGCTGTTATTAGGTAGAAATAGGTGGTGGTGCCGCCGGAGTCGAACCAATTCAGTTCAATCATAATTAGTTTACAAAATTAGACTTCAAATCTGCTGTGTGAATTTATAAATGTACTTGATCCGTACATGAAAATTATGTGTAAGATTATTATTTTACACGAGATCAGACTTTTAGTGTATGCTCTGTAACTATAGGTAATTCTATTAATCTTAGTGTAGAGACATAAGTCGTCCAATGGTCGAAATTTGACCATCATCAACCAAAATCAAGTCCCAACTTTTTTAGAACAGTAAAACTCATCATTAGTTATCATACAAAACAATTTCTTATTTGCTGTCGCTACCATACACCTATATTTACAATGTAATATACACAAACAAATACAGGTCTGTGGTACTATACCTACATACCTATATATACTCTTATAGTAAAATATATCTCTCTAACAACATCCGTACATTTATCGGAGCGTTATCGGATATTTGGGAGTATTCTGAAAGCCTTTCAAAGGATTTACGCAACCGTTGTGATTGGACTGACGTCTCCCTGTAAGAGAACTGCAATCCAATGCAGCGTTATTTACACACCCAACTCTGGTTCTGTTTTAACTATAATCTTTGTTTTGCTTTAAATTTAATCGTGCATAGAATTAATAATGTACACTGGTTTGAATATATTATTTATAAATATTAAACAAGCCGTCATTTAAATAATTTAATATGTAATTAAAGGTGACGGTGGAACCTGCGGTGGACTATGGTTGGACCGTTCAATTTCTTACGTGAAGCAGTTTTTGCGTTTTTGGTGGAAGAGTGTGGGTGCCGGCTGATTTATCCATGAGGCGATACCAAGTTCGAATGTAAATGTGTTTTATATTTATAGTACACGAAGTTATATTATTTAATTTAATGATGAAAGCAGACATCGTAAGAATGTACATTCTCGAAAGTTATACAAAATATAGGTGCGAATTATTATAAGTGTACCAAAGCAGCATAAGACCAGGGATCTTAACTATAGCTGGCATAAGCATACGATTCCAGGAAGCGTTCATATTATAGGGGTTTAAACGAATAAAACTGTCAACGCCAACGGATTTATAGCATACGTATAGTTCATTATAATCCTATTGCTACGCAAGGGTTTTGTGCTCTAGATCAAACCCAATTTATGCTTACCTTCATACTCGTACATTACCAAATGTAAATAAGTTTACGTATTTCTGCCGTGTAGCAATAATGCTGTTTGTAAATAATGGAGACTTATACCTTTTTTATGTTTACAAGGGGGAAACCTTCAAAAGGTACCCGACGACGTGGGAGCAACGCCGGTTTATGTGGGATTTTTACCGCACTAAAACCCCCCCGGTGGCCGTTCTCGGCGCTTGGTGGAGAGCTCCGGGATCTCCGATGCGGAGATGCGGACCGAAGTCCTCCGAGCGCGATGCCCCAATCGGGCTCTTCCCTGGGGGAGCAGTTTACGCTCCTCCCACACACCTAGTGTTTACAACGGTATGCGGTATGCTGGACGGTTCGAGCTCCTACTCTTGCCACCCGCAACCCCAGAAGCTCCCTTTTAGTCGCCTTATACGACAGGCAGGGGATACCGTAGCCCTATTCTAGTCCCGAGACTACAGGGACAAAGGGAGACTTATACCTAGACATTATAAGAAGCAAACAAGCGTTTAGTCCACACTATGGTAAGCAATTTACTACTCATGGACAGATTAGCTTAAAGATTAGATTTCGACGTAAGGTTACCACGCTCTTCAGGCGGAACACAGCAGCGCTCAAAACCACTGTTATAAGGTAGATATAGGTGTGACGGTGATGCCAATGAAGTCGGATCACAAAGGTTTCTACCACCTTCAATTACTTTATACCTTCGTAAATTATTCCAAATCATCATTAAGTAGAGTATAGAATTCTGTAAAAGCTAATTATAACTGTTATTCTCCCTCGATAAATTATTTATCGTTAACGTAGTTATTATATTATGTTAATATCTATTAATATTTATTACGTTAAATTTAGCAATTTAATACAAGAGTAAACATTTATTCCGCTTCAGTTAGCTGATATCGTTCAACCTAAATGTGATGTTTATTAGATTATTCGATAATATATTCGACATCGGCTTTCCGCTCATAGGATGTGATGTTAAAATTTGATTGATTGATGATGATGTAATCGTATATCCATCTTTTATTTAAAACGAGCTGTGCCTCACGATTTCATTTTAATTAATACGCTTTTTTTAATTTTCATTGCCCGCCTTTGTTTTACCAAGTTTGAAAGTGTATGAAGATTTCATGTTTTTTTACGGAACCATTATTATTATTTTTAATGAATCTTACTTCTTATAAATCAGCAATTTGCCAGTTAAAGTCCCATAAAAATCTATCCAGCCGTTTCGGAGATTAACCGGAACAAACAGACAGACAAAAAATGTGCTACATTACCCATGTATCGTACATAGGTATAAACTTCATTGAAGAAAAAACAGAGTTCCGCAAAAAAACTAAATAAAAACTCATAAAATCTCCAGGATTCTATTACATTTTTAAACGCGAATGAAACCGCGGGACAGGGCTTGTCCATAATCTATACTAATATTATAAAGACGAAAACTTTGTTTGTTTGTTTGATTGTAGTGAATAGGCTCAAAAACTACTGGACCGATTTTAAAAATTCTTTCACCATTCTAAAGCTACATTATCCACGAGTAACATAGGCTATATTTTATATGAAATATATTTGATAAATATATTTTGAGGCGGTACAAAGTTTGCCGGGTGAGCTAGTATTATATATAAAGAAAAAAAATGATGTGAGCCCTAATTTAAATAACATCGCTAAAAGGAATAAAGAGTTTATCTACTCGTATATCATTTCCATGTAGCCGGTTCGTGGACATAAACGGCTACTGGATAATATTAGGATAGGATGAATAATATTAGGTCCGTTTGTGCCTGAAATCATCTTACTTTTGATTGACTCGCAAAGGACTGTTTTCGGGTAGAGTTGTGGCTTCGTAAAGGCCATTCGATTATTAGGTTTGTGTCACTGATTCTGTCCACCTAGTACAGTTTAATGTGCATTGAAAACTTCACATTGTGATTGAAGCAATGGTATATAAAAACTATAGATACGTTATATGCTCAATAAACGACTAAGCGAAAATACTACTACTCCTACTACTACTACTACTACTACTACTACTACTACTACTACTACTACTAGCTTACGAAAGTAAGCGAAACTGCATTTACAGCACACAAAGGTTTTATATTTTACTTATGGTCTTTGGTATGTTTCAAGTTTTGCCCTCTAGTACCGTATATTTACTTTCTAATCAATGATATAACATCATTGGTTTGAAACGAATATATATTACTTGAGACAAATCGTCAGTTTATATCCAGATTTTCCCAATTGAGATCGTTTCGATTCGGGCTTAGTAAAATTGTATCTGACAATTTGTAAGCCCGTAGGCCTATAGAAAATAAATACATTTCACTTTCTCTTTTTATTCTCTGTTCTGTCTTATCCTGTTATAAAAAGTTATTTTGTTTTCTAAAATGTATTGTTTTATTTTATCTTTTGTAGAACCGAAATGTTTTTCTCTTTTATATTTGATTGTTTTAATGCTTTTTGTTATTGATTGTGTAAAGGCGCTCTCTAATGATTAATACACTATCGCATAAGTATAACTTTTTCTGTTTACGAGGGGAAAACCTTCAAAAGGTACCCGGTGTCGTGGAAGCGACGCAAGGTTATGTGGGATTCTTACTTACTGCACTAAAACCCCCCCGGTGGCCGTCCTCGGTGCTGCGTAGAGGGCACTGGGATTTCTAAAGGAACGCAACCGGAATCCTCTTAGCGCATTGCCCCGTGGAGCTCCGCCCAGATGAAGTTGACGCTCGCCACACCGTCTGATGAGTACGACGGTATGCAACCACACATACCGCAGTCCTTCCCGGGGCCGCTGGCCGGACTGTTCAAACTCCCACTATTGCTACCCGCGACTCCAGAAGCCCCCTTTTAGTTGCTCTTACGACAGGCAGGGGATACCATAGCCCTATTATGGTCCCGGAACTACAGAGACAATCGTATAGGTGTGTAGGTACATCTATTCTGTTAAAAAGATATAGAAATAAGAGCCTATGAGTGTAAAACGATTTAGTATTAAAATAAAGTAAACTTAATTTGTTATTAGAAAGTTACTGGCACCCAAGCACTAAACGTGCTTGGGTTCCAGTAACTTCACGTATAGTGCAGTTTTTTTTCAAAAGGATTCAATTATACCATTTTAAAATTTTAACTATGTACGTTGAATAATGTTAAAGTTACACGCATTAGAACATTCAAATCGCTCTACTGTAAAGTTGTAAAAACGCACTTGCACCAGTTTACGTAGGACCCGTCGGTATATGATTAGAGAAGTACCAGAGGTCGGACGCAAATGCGTTGCACACTGTAAGGACTAAAATGGAAAACCGAATAAAAACTTATCTTTTACCTTGCCCTTCAAACCAGAGCATAGCAACGCTTTATTAGGCAAAAAATATCAAGTATATTAAAATTAGAATGTAATCGAGATAGATCACGGAGTTAATGATACCTTTGTTAGCTAAATATTAGATAATCTCATTATTCTCTTCAATCTTCCTAATTAATAGAAGCCAAAATGTTATTAGATTACGGTACCTGTTTTTGCCAGCGAATTTCTACGCGTTAATCATAATAAGATTGAATACAAACTTTAACTCTGTATTTATCGCCTTTAAACTTGATTTTCCAAAAACTGTGAAAATGGTATTTCTTTATTTCTAGCCATATAGTCTAATGCTAACTTTCTTGCTTGAAAATTAGTGTAAAACAAACTTTCACTCCCTCATAGGTGGAATTTTAACAATCCTTTAACAACACGCATACGACGATATATTTAACAATCTATAAATCCTTCCTTACCGGGTACCTCTCTATAAAAGAAACCAATTATCCAAATTTCAGTATCTTCAGTAGTTTAATGAGGAATCAGTCAGTCAGGGCAAGTCTTTTTTATGTATAGTTCATAAATAAAGCAAAATATGTAATTAGCTTCAGATATCTCAACGATGTTAAGCAGATACGCGCTTCCTTGCTACTTATTAATATTTAAGTTCAAACGTATGATCAAACCCAAATATTCGTTTTAAAATTCGCTGTTGCCAGGCAGTAATATAATCATAGGATTAAATTTACCAAGAATAAACAGGCGTATATTCTTGGTAAAGTAAATTATATTTTAAGGAGATATACTAAATGGTAGTAAACAGTTTCCTGGTTTAACTGCTATGACCAAAATACTTATTTCAGCTTTTATATGGTTATGGATGATGTGATGTGCTCAAAAGGCAAATAAAGGTGGTAGAACCATTTGTGGTTCGACTCCGGCGGCACCACCGCCACACCTATTTCTACCTAATAACAGCAGTGTTAAGCGCTGCTGTGTTCCGGTTTGAAGGGTGTGGTAAGGGAGACAGACTTTTCCGAGGCGTTCCAGCTTAGTCCTCAGGGGTAGCGGCGCATCTGTGGCCGACCTCAGGTAGGAATATCTAATCCTATCTGGGGTTGATTACAGACGTCCATGGGCGGCAGTAGTCACTTACCATCAGGTGGACAGCATGCTCGTCTGCTACTCCTATATTATAGAAAAAAAAAAAAAATGTAGTTGATCTTCTATATATGTCCAACTCTGTTTGGGGTTGATTAGATAATGGTGTCTATTGATTCGTTAAGATCAAGTGTATTCCATATTGTATTTTCTTATGTAAGGAGATACTCGTAACTCAACAGATTTAAATAATAAGTCGTATGACAAAGATTTTATTCTTAATGTCCATCCGTTTATATATGCACTTTTAGAATAACATAGATAGATCAATTTGCATTAAAATCAGGAGAAAAAATATTAAAGGAATATCTTACTCGTATTTACTTCTTTATGAATTCAAAACGAAATGTTTATTTTCGCCTTTTCCTTTCCAAACACATTAAATAAGAGAATCCACAAGGATATATTATTTCCTTCATGTAATCGATCCGTATATCATAAAACAACAATATAAGTCATTACGAATAAATATTTGTGACGAAAAACAAACATCAATTATAGAGAATGGTATTGACTTTGGTGCTGCTATAGCAACAATATTCGATTATCAAGCAATATTAGGTATTCGAAAACTGAGCGTATCCAATGATTTATTCCTTTAATAGTTAATGAAGTAACATAATAACAATCTTAGATTTTTTTTAATACGATTAAAGTATAGGAGTAGCAGACGAGCATGCAGTCCATCTGATGGTAAGTGGCTACTGCCGCCCATGGACGTCTGTGATCAACTCCAGATAGGATTAAATATTCCTACCTGAGGTTGGCCACAGGTGGTAGAAGTTTTTGTGGTTCGATTCCGGCGGCACCACCGCCACACCTATTTCTACCTAATAACAGCAGTGTTAGGCGCTGCTGTGTTCTCGTTTGAAGGGTGTGGTAAGGGAGACAGACTTTTCCGAGGCGTTCCAGCTTAGTCCTCAGGGGTAGCGGCGCATCTGTGGCCGACCTCAGGTAGTAATACCTAATCCTATCTGGCGTTGATTACAGATGTCCATGGGCGGCAGTAGTCTCTTACCATCAGGTGGGCTGCATGCTCGTCTGCTACACCTATATTATAAAAAAAAAAACATCGCTTTAAATCCACGTACTATGATATCCAACAATAACTGGAATAATACAACCCGTTACTAAAGCTCGAAAACATGTTGAAATGCGTCGTATGCAATTGTGTAATCCGCGTCATACCTTTCATATGGGAACGTAAGAGCAAATAATTCATTCGTGGATTCGAAATATAGCAGTGAAATTTTGCTGGTTTAACATAAGTTGTCGTCGACTAGACTCTATCAACAAGCGCAGCTATCTTTCCAAACTCAATAACAGAGTCATACTATCCTTTATTAGAAAGCTTTTGAAAGTTTATTGGGATATACTCCTACATATCAAGCTGAAAGTTCGTGGCGAAAAGCGAAAAAACATCGGCACATTTTTCGCCATATATGTTTAGATACGAAAAATATCGGCACATCTCTATTCATATTAAAGCGTACATTGTATATGTAGTAAAAAGCTTGGTTTTGATATGAAGGTTACGTTTTCTGCTTTTATTACTATGTATTACTATGACTTTTAGACACGGGTTTCCCTAACCACTAATTTATTAATAACAAATATTAAAATTAGGTAAGCAGCACGTAAACTTTGGAATTAATTATTGTATGTTGCATGCTTCCTGTGCACGTAAGCAGGCTAATCTACTGCAGATGCCTATGCAAATTCATTAGTCCGGCAAAACAACGTTCACCAAAGGCAAATTCATTTACTGTTATCGGGAAACGAGCAACTTGTACAGTTTCGCTGAATCGTAATGGGTTTGCAGTATCGATGATTTAGGTGTACTTAGGGTGCTTTCAAATTAGCCGTAGCACAGCTTAGTGCTGTGGTCTTGCTACTTTGTAAATATGAAATTAAATTCGCCTGGCTGCAGCACCTTTCTTCTTAAGATTTTATGCTTAATATAGAACACTACTCTCCAATCGCGTAGATCACGCCATAGGAGCGTTGCGGTGGAAAATGAACTATGAGCTAAAACTCCGCTGAGACGACATCACCAATACATTTTGTTGACTATGTTCGGGAAACTATAAGTTGAGATACCTAATCCACATCGTGGTTTTGAAATATTTATTGACCTAATTTGCTAACCGACGCTCTCATCTCGATAATAGGTGAATGACGAAGAACAATACCTGACAATCTTGCCTGCCAACATAATGATGAAAAACATCGAACATTCTAAGATTGCGTTTTATAAACATATAATTTTCTGTGAAATCTTCCGAAATTATTTTTTAAAATAGCAAATAACTAAGCATATTGTTCATACTGTTCATAAAATTATTCGGGAACAAATTTACCGTGGGTAAAGGTTTATAGGTATAAAGGGTGTCTACAAAATATCGGGTCCGTAATACTGAAGAAAAAGGAAATGTTTTATGTCGTGTACGAGGATAATCACGTCACCAAGTTACAGCCTACAATAAGATTGGGCGGGGCGTTCGTCATTCGGTTCTCTAAACTTCACGCATTTTCTGTTACACTCTATCTGAACTAATCCTAATTGAGCGGATTTCTATCTACTTATAGTTCTTCTATAGGATCTTCGAGTAGAAGCATCGTTAGTTTGCATCAACAATGTCATCAACGGGATGTAAAAGTAACCACCATAAATTTGATTACTAAGTCTTTGACCTACACCCAAAATATTAATTTTTAACAGACGCTCATATTTATACTGGCAGAAACGTCTCCTACGTTTGGTACTTGAAATTTAATGAGGTCCTTTATTTAGGACCCATAATACCACAGAATTATAATATTTCAGCGACACGTTATCATGCGATAAATGCTACACATTGGTTCGTAAAATGCATTAAATTAAATTGTTGACAAGTTTTGTACAAAGATCATGTTATAAGCTACTTTAACCGCAGTTCACTTTAAACGAAGGTGGTAGAACCCTTTGTGGTGCGCCTCCGGCGGCACCACCGCCACACCTATTTCTGCCTAATAACAGCAGTGGTAGGCGCTTCTGTGTCCCGTTTTGAAGGGTGTGATAAGGGAGATATACTTTTCCGAGGCGTTCCAGCTTAGTCCTCAGAGGTAGCGGCTTATCTGTGGCCGATCTCAGGTAGAAATATCTAATCCTATCTGGGATTGATTACAGATGTCCATGGGCGGCAGTAGCCACTTACCATCAGGTGCATCATGCTCGTTTGATACTCCTATATTATAAAAAAAACCTATAAAGGAAATATTGACATATTGTGACTTTACTACAGTATAGTGTTTAGTAATAATAAGTACTTACTTTTGATGATTAAAAAGGCAGACAAATAAAAAGGCCGTGGTTCTACAGTTCATTGTACGTTTTTAAAGTCGGATAAAGATTCACGTTAGCATACCACATCAACACTTCAATTCTTTTGATGGTTGAATGACTGTAAACAGCGACCGTTGACGTAATTAATCAATCGTCAGAACATTGTACATTATACAAGTCGGACGATACTACGTACGTAATGGCGATGAGTGACCGTGGGCTATAGTTTACATTGATCAGTATATCCGGGAACAATCGATCAAGCAAAAAGAATCTTTGAAAATGTAAACTCACTCATTCGTAAATTAGAACGCAAACTTCCGGAGTTGTTTTCCACGAAACGGCATTGGAATCTGGATGATAACTTTGATTAAAAGCATCCGTGAATCGTAAACCAAGCCGTATAGTCTAAGTACACATGTTTTACTGTTGTTTTCACTACGATTTTATAAACGTTGTGTACAACAGCATCTCTGATAATACGCATTCGGTTGGCGATCGGTATTTCAATTGATGGGGTCAGATTTTATTGTTTGTCGCATATCACTTACAATTCTTTCAGTATTCAATACTCAATATGAGTAGTACGTGCAATGTAACGAACATGCTGTTTTTAACCTCCTCATAAATTAAGGTTTCATAATTTTGATATGTCTATGACTAAGTCGTTATTGGTATCGATGTGTGACATCAAATATACGTAGTTGACTATTTATTATTATTTCTTTCCAAACTTTATGGCACTACTTTGGTTCTGAACAGCAAATGTTTGATCTTATTACACGCTTTATATTAGCTTCACTTGTATGTTTTGTCAGTGAGTAACTCCGTTTTTCAGTAGGAAGGGATCAACATACATCCTTATCTTACCCTGCATGTATGAAAGAATGAAATAGAATACTTTTCTACTTTTTAGTTGATTTTATCATAAAAGCGTGTTTTTTAGTTTTTTTGAACTATATTTATTTTACTTTTACTTCATTGATTGAAGTAAAAGTGTTAACTAAACAAATCAGATATTAACTTTGGCCACATTTTTGATTTAGTTTTTAAAGTACTTTTTTGGCAGAAGTTTAAATCTATTTAAAGATAAGTCTGTGACGCTAAAAATGTAAAAGGTTTCACCGAATTTCGGACTTAACTTAATTTTGTCGATTAGTGAGATAAAAGGAGGAGAGTTAAAGTGGTAATAAAGGAATTAGGGCGGAGGATAACCAGCCTAAGAAAATAAAAAAGATTTAGCCTTTTCATAAATAAAAATCGCAAAATAATATTAGAACTTGAAATAGGAATTCTAACTTTTATAAATCCTATTCAAAGTTTTGAATCTATTGATTTGAGTTAGTCTCCGAAACCACAGTATAAGGAAGGATCTATACATTATTGTACCTCGGCCCTGTCCTTGAATTATATACCTACAGGGGCGCTGGGCGAGAGTTCGCACTAGGGCTGCGCGCCTACAGTTTTTTAATTTCGTCTGACTTTCTTCTATTTTTTTTATTGTAAATATTGCATTTTAGCCTTTACCCAGCCGCTCCTGAGTAGGCGAGAGATTGACTGGCATTGTGTTTAAGTGAAAAATAATAAGTAAATTAATAAGTTATAATAAATAAGTTGCAAGTTAGTAGGTATGAAAAGTGTAGTTATAATTTGTTTATGTTCCACGAGAATAGCTTTTGCTAAATAATCATTCGTATGTCATTTTCCTTCGTCCTATCCATTTAGTTTTTTATGAATACGGGTATTCTTTAAAGAAAAACGATCAATTAAAAAAATCTCGGTTGTCCGTAAAGTCGGTTTACTAACGATAGTTGAACGTGACAACGTCATAAGAAAATACTGATGGAATGGTTGCATTTTTCAAAAGAAAATTTTAATTTTATTTGTTTGATAGATATTTTGTATATAGAGAAGGAGGTAAATGGAAATCACTATGGAATTGATCAAGTTACATTTATTTGTACGCATAAATACAATTATGTCAATTTTTTTTTATACTTGACGAAAACATGTAAATGTATTATTGTACAGCGCTCCACGCGGACGCGTCGCTCACTCAAGTAGGAGAGAGATAGATGTCGAACGCTGCCGAACGCGGAGGCCGATTGTGCCTCTTTGTCGCTCGTTCCGCGCTCTCGCTTGCACTTCAAGCCTTAATTGGAACGCCTCAGAGCGAGGTAACGCCGCATGAGTCATGTTTTTTTGTGCGTGCAGCCTGCTCCATCGAATTATAAGACGTTGTCACGTCAAAAAAAGAAACAGATCATGATGGTATCTACTATTAAAACGCTTTATAATTGTTTAAAAAAAAAACACTGCTTAGAAACCGTTACACCGACAGCTCATCACTGCGGCACATTCGCGCCTGTTCGCATACCGAGTGCATACCGAAATCGAGGCGCGTAGGTATAACTTGCGTGCCGTGCGTTTGTATGAATATAGAATACTGTATAAAACGACACGGGGTGTTCACGTAATTTTTACCGCGAAATTATACGTACCTACAAAAAATTTTAAGGACTAGAATCCTTCGTATTTAGATTCCGGGGACACCACTGACACTCCTACAGTTTCAGTCATATGAATCGAGCACTGATTATTTAGCGGTTAAAACTCGCCACTCAGCTTAGAGATTCGAGAAGAAATTAATTATCATTTGCTATAACAGCGAAAACAGCATGGGGAAACTTATTTCCACTTGGCCATTAGTGATGAACTAAGCCTAACTCCTCACAATCTGGAAGGAAATTCGTGCCCATCAGTGAGACGTGAGAAAAGTAATCTCAAGAGCTTTTATATTCCGGTTTAAATGGTAGAGTAAGGAAGAAATTCTTACTTAGAGATTTAACTTGTACCTCAGGACAACAGCACATCACTGACTGACTAATAAGTAACCAACCATGGACCAATCAAATATGTCCAGTGGAGCTGTGACACTTAACATTGGGTTAACTTTATACTCATTTGTTTGTTGACTTCATCAAATATAGTACATAACTGTACCCAAAGCTGTTGGAAGCTCACATGAAATAAAATATTTATAAGTTGTCTCGCTACCCGCACTAAATTTGTTGTTATAACAAAATTATGTAGCTCTCTCAGGATGAATAGTTTAAAATGAAATGTGATATATTATTATGTTGTCCGAGAATCTACAGAATAAACTAAATTTATAATTAAATTCAAATTAACGATGGGGTATTGTTACATTCACAGGATAAGAAAAAGTACTGTGTATCAATATAAACGTGCTTATATTCTTCATTCATTAATTCTTTCTCCATCTTTCTTTATATCGTCAAGTCTTCTTCTGCAAATCTCCCGATCTGACGCTACTCTTCCAAATACCATATACCACGGGCTTGTGTTAATATTAATTGCTTACGAATGGATCGAGGATCATGGACATCAGTAATCAACCCCAGATAGGATTAGATATACCTGAGGTCGGCCCCTGAGTCTACCCCTGAGTACTAAGCTGGACCACCTCGGAAATGTCACACAACTCAAGCCAGAAAAGAGCAGCGCTTAACACTGCTGTTATGTGGCAGAAATAGGAATGGCGGGGGTGCCGCTGGAGTCGAAACACAAACGATTCATCCACCTAAAATATATCTGTACATTAATTCGGTTAGAAAAAGCCTTTACACAAAACGATTTATAAATATTTTGACATTTTACATTACCATACAATATCCTGACTGGCATTTAGGTCGATTAATCTTGAAAACTGGCACATAATGTTCTACAAAATTTGATTTATATTTCTTCATGAACTCTAACTGTAGCAGTACGCAATATTCTGTTTCGACACAAGGAAATAAGCCATTGACAGGTGTTTAACATCACACGTCGCTCCGTTTGCAAGCAATGTACGAATAATAGAATGCTCAATAATGTAAACATTTTTGCTCCCACCTTTTGCTGAAAGCATTCCGTTTGAGTAATGGCGCTGCATAAAAACAAGTTCATAATGATGTACGTTTGCTTATAATTTGAAATGATTGAAAATATTTCTTTACCAAGCTTTTATTAAAATAACAATTGTACTAAAAGTAGTGATTTTAAAAATAGAAAACCGATAAAAAATAAAATACGCCAAAACTGAATGCTGTTGACGTTTCTTTTTATATTGTAGTAAACAACTACTACTAATAAACAAGTCTTTCTAAGTTTGAAAGTAACGTGAAATTTAATTGTCAAGACTTAACCATCCAGTACGGCAAGCAAAAATAAAACTTGTAAAGGTATTCATCAATATGTTTGCGAATTTATTCTTGCGAAGTTTGAATAGAGTTCTTTTAAATTGAGTCTACCTGCCGTTAAACAAAATGAAGATCAACCTTAATAAAAGTTTCAACTCGTTGGATGAAATGGATGTCACTCGTACAAATTGCATTGCGACTTCATATACCTAGAAATTGCGTTTCAAAATGAATTTTACGTTCGTACATACAACATTACAGTGCATATAAGATGGAAAATATCTCAGACCACAGCAGCGGTGACCATGTCTGTCTAAAAAGCAAAAGGTTCCGGCTTTCTTATTGTGCTAATTTCGCATTGTATAATTTACATGATACGAATATTGTGAAACGTAGTGATAGCCTAGTGGTTATGAAACTAGGCGTCTTGATCGAAGGGTCCGAGGTTAAAATCCCAAGAACGCACCTCTGATTTTTCAAAGTTATGTGCGTATTAGTAATTAATTATCACTGGCTTAAACGGTGAAGGAAAATATCGTGAGGAAACCTGATAAATCTTAAAAAAAAGTTTTCAAAAGTATGTAAAGTCTACTATTACGCACTTGGCCCGCGCGGTGGACTATGGCTTAATCCTTCGCATTCTGAGAGTAAACCCGTGCCCAGCAGTGAGACAGTAATGTGATAATATTGATGATGATGATGAGTATTAAAAATCACAACACACTCCATTTCCATAATTGTTAAACACCTTTTTTTTTTTGTTGACGAGGGGGAAACCTTCAAAAGGTACCCTATGCCGTGGGAGCGGCACGGGGTTATGTGGGATTCTTACCGCACTAAAACCCCCCCGGTGGCCGTCCTCGGCGCTGCGTAGAGGACTCCGGGATCTCCAACGGAACGCAACCGGAGTCCACTTGGCGCGTTGCCCCGTCGGGCTCCGCCCAGGTGAGCTTGAAACTCACCACACCATCTGGTGTTCACGACGGTATGCGACCACACATACCGCCGTCCATCCCGGGGTTGCTGGCCAGGCGGTTCGAGCTCCCACTCTTGCCGTCCGCAAAACCGGAAGCCCCCTTTTAGTCGCCTCTTACGACAGGCAGGGGATACCGTAGCCCTATTCTGGTCCCGGAACTACAGGGACAAATTGTTAAACACCTACATTCGCAACTACTATACGAGTAATCAATGTTGCTTGAAGCTTTATGGTTGCGGATATACGGATGTTGCGAATCCAATAAATGTTGGATTTCACCAGAGATTTATTTGGGCTGCTCGTCTTCAGTACTTTCGCGCTGTAGATGATTAGAATTTAAAATTCCGATTACTCATTTATGTTTCGCAAAATGCTCATAGCTGGCTCACATTTATTTTATTTATAAACGTACAAAAATTATATCTCTATTTATTTAGAGAAAAACTTTTTATGTTGTAGATGTGCGACTTAAGATATTTCAATCTGCGAATGCCAAGAATTCTCACAAGAAAGGGAAGTTTCTTTAATTACATTTTGAATACAAGGAATAATCAAAGTATCAACTTCAAGTATAATACGAAACGAAGTTTGTTGGAATTTCATAAATTTGAATCAAATTGACAAGTATGAACAACGGCATATTTAATACATAAATATCATACACTACATATAAAAATACATGAAAAGTTTCGTATAATGGTGAACCTTGAATTGATGAAACAATTAACGAATGTTCTTAAAATTTGGGTGACAAATACGCTTTTGTGCCCATGGAAAGGTAGGCACATTTAATAGATTTCACTATAAACAAAGTGTATGACTTTTATGGTAATAATTTATTTGCAATATCTGCTTTTACGATTGTACGACGCAATAAAGATTTGCATATCAGTTTTAAAATACTCTTTACTGAGAAAAAATCCGTAGCTCTTCGCTAAAAATTTAGCTATAATTTGTGAAATAGGTATTCAATGCTTGCTTAATAAAAGCTTTCAGCTCAATTTAGATCCAGTAAATCTCATACGAGTACTTAACATTGAAAGCTTCAATCGATTGTAATAACCCAAATATTATGTTTATCAGATTAATCGGCAATACACTTGACATTATCTTGAATTATTCGTGGTGGATTACAATTACAATCCATCTGTTTAGATAAATTGAACGAGAAAATGATTCAATAAATATATTTAGTAATATTTACGTCGTGAAGGAAATTTGGAACACAATTAAATAGGAAATATTAGTAGTTGGGCTACCAATGTTCAATATTTTGATTACTTTGTTGAAAGTGAATTATTGATAATAATTCTAATAACCCGAAGTCGATCACAATTGCTTTGTCACTGAGGACTCCGTTGGCGGCCTCATAAGAATGTCAGGAGACATTTACATCGAAATGCAAGAACTTTCCGGTCGAACCATACTAGTTCTATCAACTTTCAATATAATGTCGTGTATAGCCATAAATATTAATATGGTAAGTAATATTTTGGAGACATAATATAAACATTTTAGAAATGATCATCATAATAGGCATAAACAAGATATAACCCACTCCATCATGCCATATGAAATTCATGATACAAAGAAGAATTTTAATAATTCTGATGTCCCTAATTTGTTTCTCCGAAAAAATCCCTGGCTTTCTTGTCCCTATTACAAACATGGCCTTGTTTACGTACAAACTGTTCATAATGAAATAAAGGATATATTTATTTTGCATGTCTATTACGTATAGGCCTCCCACAAGGCGACCCTTTCCAGCAGATGCACATATTATATGAGTTACATTACTAAACAAATACGAGATTCTTCTTGAAATAATATCATAAGGATTTTAGTTGGAATACGAGTGGAAGTCGTTAAATGTGTTGACAGGATTGACGGGCTAGTCAGAATGCTCAAAACAGTCTCTAGTAAATTTAATTCGTTAGCGTTCAAGCAATTCCTTTTAAGCTACTTAAAAAATAAGGTTACCAATTAGTGTAATCTTTTTGTATCAGATCTTTGAGTATATTTCATTTAATAAAGTAAGTAACATTTAATAATTTAATAAGTAAAATTTTCTTTAAGGGACGTTGGCACTCGTAAGCGAATGGTCCTAGGTTCGAATTCCAGGCACGTATCTACGATTTTTAAGTTATCTATGTGCGTATCATAAATTAATTATTACTTGCTTAAAACGGCAAAGGAAAACATCGTGAAACCAGCATACCTAAGAAATCTTAAAAAAGTTTTCAAAGGTATGCGAAGTCTACCAATACGCACTTAACCAGCGCGGTGGACTATGATCTAGTCTTTCTCATTCCGAGACCAGACCAGTGCCGGGCGGAGAGAAAATAATGGATTGACGACTATTGTGTTCCATTGTGTTTTTTAGTAACATAGTGCATTAAAAGTTTCTGGAATTATTTAATTTTTTTAGTTCTTAATGCTTCAAAGCATATTTTTAGTTATTATCTTTTGCTTCATTTTATTACCAACAAAACTCAACCGACTTCATAAATCACGCCGATCGTTTAGCTTTGTTTAGCAAACTGTAGTCTACAATGAGATTGAAGTATGCACCTGTCTGTTGCTGTTTCTACAAATGTTGCGTTTTAATTATAAACAGCTTTAGCGAAATTTCAATCGTATCTTTCCACTGAAACTATTAAAGCAACATGGGTGATATATGGAGGAGCGATTTATAAACGTTTATTAGAAACAAGATTTTGCCTACAACTTTACCAGCATCATTATAATCCGTACTATTCGTAATGGGCATGATGACAGTATTAAAAATCGAAGAATAAATGATTTACTTAAAAACAATATGTTTAAAGCATTCTCAAAAATAGCCCAGTTTTAATAAAAACTTTAGGATTCATTATATTTTCAATAAAATAAAAGTGTAAAATAATGCAGTCGGCCATCTTGTCTAAAACGCTAATCGGGGCGAAATGACGTAATTTTTTTGACGTGTCACCGTATTGCTTGAACTTTTCTATGGGATATCGAAGAGTGACGTCACTCGCGGACGCCATGACAAACGTGAGCGTTTTCGCGCTTAATTTAAAATTTGTTTTAAAAATGCTAATATTTCCGTTAATACTGAAATTATTGCCGAAATAATAAGAGTTTTGGAATCAGTAGACATGTATCTACATTATAGAAGGGGAGTTCAAAATTTGTCATCATGCTCATTATCAATGTTTTATCATCAACTCCCTTAGGAGACGAGTTTCCACAAAATCCTTCCTTGTCCTAAATATAAAGACTGTCCAAATCCCATTTTTCTAGACCCAGTGACTTTGCGCCTGTGGAAAACGTCTCGCCTATTAAGCTTTCAAAGGCCTTGGCGGGCGAGCGAACAACATCTAAAAAAAAACGCAATGGATTACAAATTAAGGAACAAACGTACAAACTTTTATTTATTTACCTATAGACAAAATTAATTGAGATTTTAGACATAAATATTCTTCTACTTATTAAGTTAACGTTAACATTCTTGTGGCAGGCATCAATTTAAATGCACACATTCGAAAACATTCCTGCATTATTCGTACCGACGAAATATCTAACGATTCTAATATATTTTATATTGTTTAACTTTGAAGAAGAGATGGAGTGTTATTACTGAGATTTTTTATTGCTTTAGTCTGATTTGTAATTGTTTAGTTTCACGAATCCAGACTAGTTTTTAGAATCTTCACCATTTCGTTTCGTACAACACGGTACCCCCGATATTGATTGAACGTAATGTTTGTTTGATGTTTTATAAGATTCTTAATATACGAGTAGCAGACGAGCACGCAGTCCACCTGATGGTAAGTGGCTACTGCCGCCCATGGACATATGTAATCAAACCCGGACCAATCAAGCCAGAACACGGCAGCGCTTAACATTTCTTTACAGTGCTTTAACATTGCTGTTATGAGGTAGAATTAGGTGTGGCGGTGGTGCCGCCGGACTCTTCCCACAAAGGGTTCTACTAAAGATTCAAGTAGCAAACCAACATGTGTCCACCTCATGTTACGTGGCAATTGAGTTAACCTTCGTTAAAAATTAACCAATATCGATTTTCATTAGGCAAGAAATGGATATCAAATACCCAGAAACGAGTAATTCTTGTATATATTAATCCAATTCTCAGAAACGGCTTCAACGATTTTCATGAAATTTAGTATGCACGGGTTTGGAGGGCGATAAATCAATCTAGCTATGTTTCATTTTTAGAAAACGCCGTAAAAAATACCGTGCGATGCTCGGACATCCAGGTACTATTAATAAATAATGGGTTAACGGGTATAAGCGGAATCCAATTGGAATATGGTTTAATTATTGCATTAAACCTAATGATAATTTCCAAACCAGTCAAATTTTTCATTAGTTCACAACACAAGAGCACGGCCAATGTTATTTAATAGTTTATATAGGTCCAGTAGATCGCTAAGGCTTATGAATTATAATATAAAGTTAAGATTAAAACTACTTCGCAACAATCCGCTACAAATATGTATGATTGTATATATTTTAATATTTATTATTATATTTTTTTAAAATATATACCATCATACATATTTGTAGCGGATTGTTGCGAAGTAGTTTTAATCTTAACTTAATAGCATGGATTTCCGCAAAGTAACGCCTGATACAATTAACTAATTATAATATACTTTGACCGTCGGTGTTTGATTAATGGTAATGATTAATACAACAACCCCTAACTGCCCCAAATCACTGCTTTGCCCTGGCTAAGAGCGGGTTAGTACACTTTACACTTTGAGAACAGTCATTTATAACTTGTTTCAATTTTGTGGTTTCGTTTGCCTTTTAAACAAGCAGTAATTAATTATTAATAAATTATCACAGTTGTTTTAAAATGATGATATGTATACTTTGAAATGTTAGAATTGAATTTATTACTAGGCATTTCATTTGGCAGGCATTAAACAGTACCTAATAATTAGAGTAATAACACTAACAGTAACAGTAGTGTATACAATTTGGAATAGGTACTTAATTTGACTTATTTTATTCTCATCTCACTCTTCATTTATATTCGTTGCTGAAACAAACATTCATTTACTAAAAAGTAGGTATACTCAATAAGAAGGACTTATAAACAATCATAGGTAGGTAAGTACCTACTATAATTTCTTGGAGAGTTATAAGTCTCAAATAGTTGGAGAAATATTCCAATAATTTTAGTGAAAATATACGATCGTCCTCGTCGTATCTCAATCCTGAAACAAGAGGTTAAACTTAGCTCAGACAACCTGTAATATCACAGGCACTATCTATTAGACCAAACTTAATAATCAATAAGTCATAAATCACTACAATATAAGGAATAGTCCTTCAGATAGTATTTTATTACAAGTAAACTAGAAAATACGAGTAGGTGCCGTATTTCATGAACATTTTCTAGTTAAGGCAATAGATATTGGATATTCTTAGTAACAAATTACCTGAAACGAAGAGTCTTCACTTTCACTTAATATTACATAGGTTGATTTATTTATCGTTGGATAGCATGGTACCGTTAGTGAGGTTTAAAAGGGTTGCGAGTTTTAAAACATTAAATACGTACGTCCCAAAAGTTATTTGACTAATTAAAATGTGTTCTGAAGTTAATCCCGTACCACATGCTTCATTAGCATAAGTTGATATTGCATATGAAGCTTTTTGGAATAGATGTATTTTATAGTTTCTGTCGCAGCTTCTTCTCCATAACAAATAATATTGTGAACTCTTTGTTCGACTACGGCAGCACCACCACCTATTTCTGCCTATTAACAGCAGTGTTAAGCGCTGCTGCGTTTTTGTCTGAAGGGTGTGGTAAGGGAGACATACTTTTCCGAAGCATACCAGCTTAGTCTTCAAAGGCAGCGGCGCATCTGTGGTCGACCTCAGGTAGGAATATCTAACCCTATCCGGGGTTGATGACAGATGTCAATGAGCAGTAGCCACTTACCATCAGATGGACTGCATGCTCGTCTGCTACTCCTATATTATTAAAAAAAAAAAACATTGCGAAGTGGTGCTAGATTACAGGCGTTAAAATAATTCTGTAAAGAACCTACTTAGAATAAAATCTTTTGTTTTTAACGAGGCAATCGAGGTAATGTGTAGTGTAGAGCTTAATACCAAGTATGTATACAAAAAACTCTTAAAGGTTCTACTTTTGTAGTAAAAAGACGTGTGATAAATGTACGACGCACGAATAATGACTCTACTTTAATACTCTACACGTAAATCCAACGATAAAACTCAGTACTTTTCTTGTTTATATTAAAAAGTAAAACATTAGATTTAGATTTTAGTTAAATTTAACATGTCTGCATTCTCTGCAGCTGCAGAATACGTTACTTGGTATTTGAAAAACTAAATAAATGAAGGCAAATTTATGTACGACGCCGACTAAAAGTGGCTAGCTTACACAAAACTATTAATAGAATCATTTGATAAAGAACATATGGAGAAAAGTTGTTTCTTATTAGTTTCATAAAAATAAAATGACTGAGAAATACCAACATAAATTTGATTTGCGAAAACATACAGTTGGTATGATGGATAAATGTTGGATATATCATAAACTTCAATATAAATGTTTACCTTTCCTACATAAATGTAATGCTATGTGCCGAAAATTCGTAGAATAATTCCGAAAAGTCGACGTGAAGTCGACCGGAAAATCATTAGAGACAAACAAAAAGTAACACGGTATTAAAACCGACGTTTGTGCCCAGAATTAATGGGAAGCAAAAATAACTCTACGCGTATAATGTAATCCAAATCATTAATTTGAAATGTATACTGGAACCAGCCACGTGGAAGAGGAATTTGAAGGGTTTCGTACGCAAAGAATAAAAACTAGTCCATATAATTAAGCCTCCGCTGTCTGTCCGGCTAACATGAGGTTCTATCTTTTAAACCACGATAAATAGATACTTGATTTTTTACAGTACTAAAAAAAATGGTGGTACGGAACCTTTCGTGAGTGATTTTGATAAAATAAAAGAAAATTTGGTGATACGGAATCCTCCGTGAATGAGTTCGATTCGCACTTAACCGATTTTTATCAGTCGGCGTCTGGCACCATCCCCCCTGTTGTTGAGTAATTACACCACCGCTGTTTCAAGTGGAAAATACCTATAAATGTCGATAGACATTTATGATAAGTGGTGACGCTACTTAACTCTTATATGAGAAAATATGCCAATATTTTCGTTTTTTCGTCGGGCCCAGATAACCGTAATATGAGATGAAAATGCCTACGTCATGTCGAACATATGCGTATTGGTTCTCTTTCGCTTTGAGTTGTGGATATATTATCATAATGTGCGACAGCAATGTTCAACTCTCACTACCTAGGTTACAGAAAAGTTTTACATAATTGTGTGTTATTAAAATTTTATGTGATATCCGAATATTGTGTCGCGCTTAATTCACCAATAAGCGGCATTTCATTACATAACTATAATGGGCTACATATTTTATGAAGAAATACGAGCTATTTGTAAGCGTTTACCGTTTTGTGCAAAATGTTTATTTTATCCCATGTAATAAAATGCTGGCGCACAAAATTGCCGACATAAACATTTTTGTATCATAGTAAAATCGTTTCTTAGGCTGATTGCTCATTGACTACTGTCGCAGGATAGTCGCGTGGGCTATCTTGCTACAAATTACTGAGCAGTCGCTTAATCCGCCGTAGCTCGAGCGTCCTTTTTTTTTTTTTTTTTATCGTTTAACCTAACGATTAGGCAGACGTGCTACCTGATGGAAAGTAGTCAACGCCGCCTATGGACATTTGCAACACCAGAGGAGTCGCCAATGCATCGCCGGCTTTGTATGAGAGCTCTTTTTGCACTTTTTTGAAGAGCCCCATGTCATAGCGCTCCGGGAATACCTCAGGAGGAAGTTCATTCCACATCTTACACGTCCGCGGCAAGAACGTCCGTGCAAACCGAACCGTGGAGGACCGCCACGAGTCCAGTTGGTGGGGATGGAACTTCATCCTTCGGCGAGTGGTGCGATGGAGGAATGGTCCTATTTATTGTTTGAGCTACTGACGAACGGCACGTTTGATTTTATTAAAAAAAACTGTCAGTAGTCGATTGTTTATGGTTCTATAGATACATTTACGCCACTATCCACTGTTTGAAAATTAAAAAGTCGTTACTTAGGACATTCGCGTTAACAATTTTGTAAATAGTTAAAGTTACCATTGCACAAGCGATAGTAGTAAATGGGCGAGCAGCCTTAGCATAAGCCTTCTTTATCTCCACAGAATAAACATTTATTTATTAACAGAGCTTGTTCGCGTAACCCGAAATGCGTATTTTAATACTTACTAATACAGAACAATAAAACAGTGGAAAAAATGCAATAAGTATTTATTTCTAAACTATTATGAACCTTAATGAGTATTTATATATATTATACTATTATATAAAAACAAAAAACATAAGCTTATTGAACCATAACACTTAGAAGATTTTTTACAAAGTGAAAATCTTTTTAGAAAATAACATCGGAAACTTCAGCGAATCGAAAAGAAAAGCAATATAATATACCTACCGTAAAAGTGTTCACTTCAGTATTGTTAGAAAACCTTGTTAACTGTTACACACAAGTTACCGAGTCATCTAATGAAACCTGGAAATCTTTAACTCCCCGGGGACTTGTTACGCTCGCCGCATATCCCTGCTATTTTTACCCAACTCCGGAGAGTAATGTTCTTCCAGTGTTTATATGTTTAATGCGGAAGGTAATGTATGTATAATGTATATCTTATTCTTTGGCATAGAACTTTCTTTACACATTCTTTGGTACAAATGGCTTGACGGATTTTACATATTACATATGAGGTGTCATTGGATTTGTCTAATTTTTTTTTATAATATCGGAGTAGCAGACGAGCATGCAGTTCACCTGATAGTAAGTGGCTACTGCCGCCCATGGACATCTGTAATCAACCCCAGGTAGGATTAGATATTCCGATAAGTGTGGCGGTGGTGCCGCCGGAGTCGAACCACAAAGGGTTCTACCACCTTCAGATTGTGAGAGTGACACGGGATAACGGGAGAACCCTAATATTACGAAGTTATGTGTGCACAAGTGGTCCTATATCAACAGCGATTAATGTGCGCTAGACCCCTAAATTTCGAACTCTTGTTTAGAAATTCACAGTAAAATGTCGATAATAAAATATACGCATACTAATACATCCATCCATCCATCCATCCATCAGCCTTTTGAGGTCCACTGCTGGACATAGGCCTCCCCTAATTGGCGCCACTCCAACCGGTCCCGTGCCCTTTGAAGCCAGCGGTTTCCCGCCGTCTTCTTCAGGTCGTCGGTCCACCTGGTCGGGGGGCGGCCTGAACTCCTTTTGCCTACGCGTGGTCGCCACTCGAGGACCTTCCTCCCCCACCGGTTATCGGTCCTCCGAGCGATGTGGCCGGCCCATTGCCACTTCAGCCTGCTAATTTTGAGAGCTATGTCGGTAAGCTTAGTTCGTCTACGGATTTCATCGTTGCGAATCATGTCTCGTAGCGAAATACCAAGCATAGCCCTCTCCATAGCACGCTGAGCGACTCTGAGCTTTCGAACTAGGCCTACAGTAAACGACCACGTTTCGGCGCCGTATGTCATCACTGGCAACACACATTGCTCGAATAATTTCGACTTCAGGCACTGAGGAATTTTGGACGAGAAGATACTCCGTAATTTCCCGAACGCAGCCCAGCCGAGTTGGATTCTTCGAGTGACCTCCCTCTCAAAGTTGGACTTACCCATCCGGATCGTTTGTCCCAGGTAAATGTACTCGTCAACAACTTCGAGAGGAGTGCCATCAACAACTACCGGTACGGGTGTGACATGGACATTTGACATGATTTTCGTCTTGTCCATGTTCATCTTAAGACCCACCCGTTGTGAGGCACTGTTGAGGTCTCCTAGCATTTTACTGAGGTCCCTCAGCGAATCTGCCAAGATGACTATATCATCGGCAAATCGAAGGTGTGTGAGGTGTTCGCCATTGATGTTAACGCCAAGACCTTTCCACTCCATCAGCTTGAACACATCTTCCAACGCAGCGGTGAACAGCTTCGGCGATACAACATCGCCCTGTCTAACTCCCCGCTGCAATTGGATAGGGTTCGTCCTCTGATCGTGTACTCGGACTGACATGGTGGCGGCTTTGTATACACACTTCAACACCTCGATGTACCTATAGTCGATCTGGCATCGCTGAAGGGACTCCAGCACTGCCCAGGTCTCGATAGAATCGAAGGCTTTCTCATAGTCCACATAGGCAACACATAGCGGCAGATTATACTCCTCGGTCTTCTGTATAATCTGCCGGAGCGTGTGTATGTGGTCCATGGTGCTGTAGCCTTTTCGGAATCCGGCTTGTTCGGGAGGCTGGAAGTCGTCAAGCCTGCGTGCAATACGGTTAGTGAGGACCCTCGAAAAGAGCTTATAAACATGGCTCAGAAGCGCAATGGGCCTGTAGTTCTTCAATAGGGTTTTATCGCCCTTTTTGAAGAACAGTACCACTACGCTTCTGCTCCACGCTTCCGGGGTAGTTCCGCTATTGATCACGGAATCGAACAACTTTTGGAGCGCCACTAGTACGGGTTTTCCGCCAGCTTTTAGCAGCTCTGTTGTGATTCCGTCATCTCCCGGTGCCTTGTTGGTTTTAAGCTGTTTGAGAGCCCCTCTAATCTCGTACAGGCTGACTTCCGGGAGGTCTTCGGTGTAGTGTCGGGTCAGCTTAGCACGTTTGTCGTTCACAGTCTTACGGGCTGGAACTCGTGCAGAAGTATACAGCTGTCCGTAGTAATTCTCGATCTCCCTCAGAACTTCGGGCTTAGACGAAACTATGGTGCCCGACTCGGTCTTCAACCTCGTCAACAGACTCTGCCCAATGCACAGATCTCTTGCGAACACTTTAGAGCCTCGGTTTCGCTCAATAGCGTCTTTTACGCGATTAGCGTTATAAGAACGCCAATCGCGTCGCCTACCTTGGGAGATCTGTTTATTAAGCAGCCTGTATTTCGACATTGAGGTTGGAGACTGCACACACAGTTCTCGTCTCTCCCGCATAAGACCGAGAGTATGCTCTGAGAGAACTCGAGACTTACCACTGGAGTGGGCCTTGAAGTACTTAGACCCTACCTCGTGGACAGTTGCTACAACCTGGGTGTTAATATCGTCCACGGAAACGCAAGAATCGAGGCACGCGAAACGGTTTCGTAACTCAATCTGAAAGCCTTCGGAGCCCTGGATTTGGACAGATGTTGGGCGGAGCGTAGACTTCATCAGGCGTGACCGTTCGAGCTTAACGTTGATATTTAATGTGCCTCTTACCATCCGGTGATCACTTCCGGTTTTCACCCTGTTGATCACAGAGACATCATTAAATATGTGCCGTTTGTCTGCCAAAATGAAGTCTATCTCGTTCTTGACGGTACCATCGGGACTTATCCAAGTCCACTTTCGCTGTGCCTTCTTCTTGTAGAAGGAGTTCATCATAAAGAAGTCTTCCCTCTCCAAGAAGTTGGCAAGCAAGTGGCCTCGGTGGTTCCGTTGTCCAATTCCAAAGGGCCCCACCTTCAGTTCGTCACCATTTCGCGTGCCTAGTCTTGCATTAAAATCCCCCATAACAACGGTAAAATGGGTTTTTGAGGTATGTATGGCTCTACTTATGTCCTCATACATAACCTCAACCTCATCGTCTGGGTGTGTCGACGTCGGCGCATATACCTGTATGACCTTCAGCGAATACCGTTTAGATATTCTGAGTATAAGGTACGCTACCCTTGCCGACACACTGTCGACCGTTACCACGTTGTTAACGAGGGATTTGTGGACGAGGAACCCGACACCTCCTTGAGACAGGTGTTCGCCCTCCCGGTGATAGAACAAGTTGCCGGATTTAAGGATTACCGTGTCCTCCCCCTGTCTTCGGACTTCTGATAATCCCAAAATACTCCAGTTTAACTTGTCTATCTCTTCTTCCAGCTCCTGTATCTTCTCGTCGGTCCTCAGTGTCCTGGTATTGTATGTTGCCAGGTGCAGAAGTCGTCGTGTGTGGTAGCCGACTCTCTTCCGGGGATTCTTAGCACCCCCTGCCCCGCCGTTACCTTGGCCGCTACCATAGCCCGGAATAGCGGGGCCGCCGGGGACTGGGGGCCGTGGCTTTTCTGCACCTATCATTGGGGGTTTTTGCCATAGTCACCGCGCCTGGCATGCGTGTTGGTGACCGCAGTAGGTGTTATTCTTACACGGGAAAATGCTGCTGCCCATCTCCTGGTATACTAATACATATATTATATTAATATCCACAACTTTAATCTAAATTCATTCATTAGATATGTGTCTGACCGGGAATGGAACCCGAAACTGCACATCCAACTAGCATGAGAACTGGTCCGTCATGTGGATCAACATTATGAAAAAGAAAGTTACCTAAAACTTCATACTCTTTCTTACTTTAATAGGTATTCTGAGAATTCCTTCGTCAAACAGCTTTCTGAGTAAGAAATATAATTATGTAAAATGACTATCAATCCGAGATTGTGTCAGTGTGAAGCGAGATGAAGGTTTTGTATGAAAATCATGACAATGTTCGCTCTATAGCCCTAATCTTTCGGCTGTATCGCTTCCCAGCGCAGCAATTCTGAGCAACACGGCAGTGATTTCCAACTCTCCATACATGTATATACCTAAATGTGTCAACTTGTCACAGACAAGGATATCTCATTTAATTCATAACTGTTATTAACATTACACATAGATTAATAAAGATTACTCACTCCTAACAAGAAAATGTACCCAGTTTTGACAATTGAAATAGTTGCGTAAAAAAGTTTTGCTACGTCTCCGTGCTAAAATGTCCCTAAAATATTTAAAATAATTATTTTTTTATCATGTAAATTACGCAGTATTAGTTGTTTATTCGTAAATTTTCTCTAAAAATGTTTTTATTTGTCAAGAATTCAAAAAAAGAACTTACTAATAAGCCGTTTGTGGCTTCATTCAATTTCAAGGCGGCGAAGTATCTTTACTAATCTATGACATTACATTATAATATATACATAATAATATTATTGTTTACTTAATTGTCTACAATAATTAAACAATTTTGCAACCGTTTAATTTACATAGCTTTGAAAAGAAAAATTGGTTGCTCACAAATAAATCTTTTTAAAGTAAAGTCAAATAAATATACCCAACAGTATGAAGGTCCCCATTAATCTCCATTGACAGACAGCTTTCCAAATTCAATCTGGTGTATCGGCGCCCAATGCAGTAATTTCGAGGGGCAACACACACCACACGACATCGTTACACGCTATTAAATCGCGTAGCGACGTCCTGTCAGAAATCTACCATGTGCATTGTAAAATAACGATATACATTGTATTTTTTCCAAAAACAAACTTTTTAAAAGTCACATGTGAGATTTGATACGGTCGCTTGTATACGTATAGGAAGTATATATAGTAGAATAGTAAGGAAATTAAATAAAAGTTTGAAAGGAAATTAAATAAAAGTGTGGCATCGAGGTGCAATTATCTCCCCAACGTTATTAATACAAAGTCGTTAAAATTTGAAGAAGCTTGTCATAGTCAATAATCGCTGATATTAAAGTACCTACCTGTAGAGACAGAAAAGCAGAAAATATTCTTACCACGACTACGATGCAAGGTCGTGTCGTGTGTATGTTGTGAAACACGGCAATGATTTTGGCGCTACCCATAAATAATTCTGTAGTCATGACAGGCATCTTACCATCGAGATTCGAGCCTCACTGTAATCCATATGTCGTTTATTATGTATATAATATCCGTGGAACAGTTCTCATTTCTGTAATGATATTGAGATTATTTCCCGTCACGTTAATCTTGCAAGATTATCTCGAAAAGGCTTCTATCCTAGTATTATCTACTAATACTATTGTAGCAGGTAGCACCAAAAGAAGATAGACAAACATAGGTTGAAAGAAAGAAAGAAAGAAAAAAAAACATTTATTTCGGTAAACATCCTGTTACATTAAGGGTAGGTACATAGTACTTAATACATATAACAAACAGACAGAAGAATATAACACGACTTAACAAGTGAGCAAAATATTGCTGTGAGATACCGAAATAGGGTTGGATATTATCTTAATCCTAACTAATATTACAAATGCGAATGTGAGTTTGTTACATATTCACGCGTAAACGACATAACCGATTGTCATGAATTTCAGTCAAAGTTCAGAAAAGGACGTAGGGCACCTTTCATACCGAAAAATACCGTTCCCCTACAAATTCACTTTCGCAATACGCGCAAGTAGTAGTAGGTTCTTAAATTAAATATATCGCAAGGCTTTGACGATATTATTTGAGCCGAGTGTAAGATATCACACACAAGTATTGGTACAATTCAATCAATGTTCTTTTATGCTTTTTTTAATGTTAGACACAGACTAAGTCATTTCTATAATTAGGTAGTATTACCAACTAACGTATATTTCAATATACCTAAAACTTGTTAAAACTAACAACTTTACTATGTATGCATAAATATACTACTAATAAAGACGTTATTAGTAGTATATCTATGTATGTATGCTATTCATTCACATAATAACTTTAATCGCTTATATACATTGTATATTTCTGCAATACAATGCCGAAGAATCACAGAGAAGCATGTGGCACGCTTATAAAAGTAATTCACAAGTTGAGTAAGGTTCAGCTGTGTAAAAATATCGAAGAAAAGGCGAAAGGTTCCGCTGTCAAACCTGAGTTGATTAAAACAACATACGTGACTCCCGAAATGTGGGAACCGCGGTAACATCGTAAATCAACTTCTTTATAGGTAAACTTATTTGGCATACGGGAATGAGGCCACGAAAACTGGTAAAAAGTAATCTGAATTGAAAAAACTGGCTTCAACAGAGATTAACTTTTATATGGGACTACTAACAAAACAAACGCTTTCTACACTCATAGCCCCACACTAGGATTCCCTGTATCGTGGGTGCCATGGACACACACATAGACAAATACACAAACACCCAGACCCAGAAACAGAAATCTAAATTCATCATTTAGATATCCGTCTGGCCGGGGATCGAACCCGGGACCCTCTGCGTGTCAGACCGGTATGGTGACCGCTCCGCCACGCGGGTCGTCTACTAAATATATAAATAAGCACCAACGCAATATTATTATCGAGCTCAAATAAGACGTGCCTATTCTAGTTTTCGTTCAACGGTACAGAAGATGATAGGTGCTACAGCGCCATCTAACAGTGAGTTATACATATATTGAGCATGTTTTTTTTTATTCCAAATGGAGACAGCTTTGCTATGTAAGCAGTTTGGGTAAGAATTCTTATCACAAGGAGTAAGGGTTCGCACCGCTCAGGACTAGAATTTGACGTCACCTCCTCTGTAAAGAATTTTCGGCGAAAAATGGGCCTTGTATTTACGATTTGGCTGACAAACCGTCGCTAGTTTAATTTGTTCTAGAAATTTTTCACATCCCTGTGTTTTTCTTGGGAAGATCGCGACAGTGTAACTAAAAACAGGTAATTATTCACATCAATGTTGTAAGTTCAGATATTTCTATCACAGCCACCAATGGAGCCCATTAGTACAACCAATTAAACTCAGACAAATTTTTTTCAAAATCATATGAGCGGTTTCGAAGTTTCGCATGTACAAAGACAGTATTTTGACATTTATACAGAAATCCGAAATTGCCGTCAACGAACTCGGAATGAGCCACATAAATAGAATACGCATATCGAGCTAGTTGTCGGCTTGTCCCCATTTGATAGTTTCGTCCAGTAAATTAACGATCCCTAAAGTATTCGACGGATCGCTGAAATACTATGCCTAACTAGGGTGCATACGATTTTACTCTTCACTGATTCTATTTTTACATAATAGGTATAGATAGTAGTAGCAGACTAGTATGCAGTCCACTTAATGGTAAGTAGCTATTGCCGCTCATTGACACTTGTAATCAACCTCAAATAAGATTAATATTCCTACCAGAGGTAGGCCACAGATGCGCCGCCACCACTGAGAACTAAGCTGGAACGCCTCAGAAAAGTATGTATCCTTACTACACCCCTCAAAACACAGTAGCGCTTGACACTGCTTGTTATGAAGCAGAAATAGGTGTGGCAGTGGTGCCGCCCGAGTCGACCCACAAAGGGTTCTACCACCTACAATTACTATTTATAAACCTACTGAGAATTTCTAATTTGGCTATAATCTTTTTAATTTTATATTTACAGAATTATGAGAATCTAATAACAGTTTATTATAACGAAAATATTTATTGTTTTGCTACCTCCTCGTGCAAACAATAATGTAATACGGAGTTCTTTGTCTACCTATAAATAAAAAGTAGAGTCTATTCGTAATTATAAAGTAACTAATAATATCTAGGCATGAACATCTAGGTACTTAAAATGCGTATAAAATCTTCTATTTACCTGAGTTTAGACAGTAATATTTTTTGAGCGTATGAATTTATATCGTACGATTTATCTAAATTGAGAGAGTGACATATGATACTTTTTTTTCAGTTTGAAGCAGTCGCGACTTTTGTTCTACAAATGTCTAGATTTTTATTAAACGGTTTTATTTAGCTCACCCCGTTTGTTTGTTTGGGTCAAATTTATTGAAATTTAATTAATTTGGATCTGTGTTGTAAGAGCTATCTTGAAAACTCCTAGACTGCTATTTCAATCACAGCTATGACTTTTCCTTAGTTTTTTACAAGGAGCAACAATCAACATGTGTATGTTTAACATAAAAATACTTAGGGTTCCGTCGTAAAAAACGAATAATTGGCCAAATGCAAGTCGAACTCGCAAACAGAGGTACCACCTAAATTTTCATATTTATTTTTTTATTTTTAGTTGTCGTGCAAAAATTAGATATAAGTGCCTTATATCTAATTTTCTATTACAGTTCAGGACATAGAGATTCCGTTTTTACCCTTTGGGTACGGAACCCTAAAAACCATATGACGTGTGCTCGTAGTCGCTCTTAGCCGTATAAAAAAGCTCATAATATTTTTTTATTATCCGTCAGGAACCAAAAAACAGTTTGCTAAAGTATTTTATTTTTAATGAAATTCGGTAAAAACGATCAAGGTACAAAATTAAATGTAACTAATAATGACAGTATTATATCTTTTTTAATAACAGAATTATATCTTTTCAATATATAATACCTATCACGCGCGTCCTGTGATTTCATTAAATGATCTAATACCGTAAACCTCCCCACGAAATTTTAACGAGAATAGCGACGGGAAACAACGTTTTTTTAATTTTTCCCCTCGGCCTATAATCATGGTTACGTCCTTCTAATGAGCAATAGCGTAGGAGTGATTTCTAAAGCTTACAAGAGCAAAAACAAGTACCCACGGGATAATTACTAATATGTCTAATATACATCTTATGTATTGTCGTTATTTAGCCAACTGTATATTTTTTCGCGTACATAAACAGATAAAATCTCATATTTTGCCTTTTAAACCTCGTATACTTCCGGAAAGATGGTATATAGGCGACGGAATCTTTGAAATGTCTATTTACCAGCTAAAAAAGGGTCGACAAGATCAAATAATCTGTGTAATGTGTATATATCACCGAAAAAAGATCGCCAAGACCAAACAATCACTGAAATACGTCTTCGAAATTCCGCTAATTCCTTTTGAAATCAATACCATTTTCATTATGTTGAAATTTCGTAGATATTTGCACGAGGTTGATAGTGTCCTCGTATCTCGTACGAAAGACCACAAAACTCGTATTTGTACGAGAATTCTCGTACAGTCGGCGACGCTGCGAATAAATAAGCCAGAGCAACATTTTAATATGAAATAACAATAATAATGCTATTAAATATTTCCGACCTAATAATTCCGTAAGCAAATACGTTCCTTAATTGAACAAATATTCTGAAAGGAAATGCCTGCCTACTAATATTTACGAGACTACGAAGTAATTTACCTGGACGAAATTATTCCTAATGTTAGTAAGTGTTGCTATCTGGAAATGGAAATAGGAAAATAATATTTGGCTCCATGAAGTTCTAAAAGTTCTGTTATTTGACTTACTTATTGACTTACGTTTTATATCGTTCTTATCGTATCTTTGATCGTGTTTTGTTTTCTTTTTTTATTAGTGTTTTTATGTTTCTGGTTCAACCTTAATTACAATATACATTTTAGCTCCGTTTTCTTCTTTTTTTTTGTTTATTTTTTACGCGGAGAAATCCTCATGGATTCACTTCCGCCCGGGGGAGCGAAAGAGATATGTCCGACTCTTACCGACTAAAACTCCGCGGCGTTCCTCTGGACGCTTGATGCCGGGTCGCGAGAAGCTAGCTCCGTTTTCTAGCTCATAACGAGCTAAAATCGCCTACCTTTAAATATTTACAATAACCATAGTGCCTAATAATATAGGTATGATGTTAAAAACCATTACAGCTACAAATTATAGGTACAAGAGAATATGTTCATCACAAACTAAAAGTATAGGTATCTTCAGAAAAAATGATAAAATAGAAATACAATGTTATGATCTTCATCATAAACAACTGAATAGGTTATTAAGCGGCCTACAAATGATCCTTAATACAAATTTTGATAGCGACATAATATTACAGTGCTCAATAAAACTAAATAAAGGTCGACCCCGACAGTAAAGTTAACTGGCTTAACTAAATGGAACAAATTAATCTGACTGGCAACACCTGAGAGTAACATATGGAACATCCGCTCACGCCGAACTATATTTTGTACTTACTACTATGTCCATCTACAAATAATTAAGTGAATGTTTTACGTGCATTCTATTTTGATTATTATACGTCATTATCGTCAATTCATAACGATCTCACAGTTGGGCATAGATCTGCTCTCAGAAGAGGGGATTAGGCCTTAGTCCACTGCGCCGGCCAAGTGAATTGGTATCACCTCTGTGACCTTTTTTAAGACCTCTGTAGCACTACCATGAGTTTACAAAAGTATTACTCGCTAACGACTGCGTAAAATAAATGTATGAAAAATTGTACAGCGCCTCTGGTGGTTACTCGTAGAACTAAATTCCGTAGTGTGAGCCACTCGTAACGTAAAAAACCTATCGAAATCAAATCGCTAGCGAATGTCATTATGACCTATTGCCATACAAATTCGGTCCCATGAGTCATTAATTTGACAGACGTTGTCAAGAAATACCGTAACGATAGTAGTTATGTTATTCACTAGCAAAATGACAATAGTTTTCTATTTACAATTTCTATAGTGGCGTTTCTATGCCAACTCATGGTAGTGCTACTGAAGTATGTAGGTCCCCTAACGATACCTTCTTTCGCCGTTATAGCAAGTGATAATTGATTTATAACACATAGTTTCATATTAGCAAGGAAAGATAATTTAAGTGGTGTAAGGCGGAGATTGACTTATACTAATGTTTTACTAGTACTAAAAATGTAATTCATGAAAATACTACAATAATATATCATTTTACATCTAGATTTTTATAGCAGACCAACAAAACAGCGTAATATTATACATTACCTAAATAAGCATAATAAATAATTTGTAGACCAAGTACTTTTAGCAAGAGTCAAAATGAATATATTTAGGTCTACAGAGCCTAAATGAGGGTTTCGTCTTAAAATCACAATTATAATTTATAAAGGGTTTTGTAAAAAAATACTAAATAACCAAACAGACCGCGAAAACAAAGCCTACTTTTTTGTAATCAATTAAAAATTCGGCTCGCCTCTTTCGTACTAAATTGAACACTTTAGTTAATAAATACGCTTTAAAATTGTTGTGCGCCAAGTATCCATCTATATGTATATAAAATTAAATATTAGGAGTATATTTTATTACTCCATGTTTAGCTGTTTAATATAAGGTATATCTTAAACAAGCGAAATCCCAAGCTTCAGGTAACCTACATTATAAATAACTCATTCAGTCCTTGCAAACGGACTATAAATCTTTCTCATGCTTTGTGAACATAACTTTAGCTAGAGTAAGTAGGTACAATAAGCAACTAAAATTTTCTGCACAGAATTCAAACTCAATAAGAGTCCATTACGTTACAGTCATTAACAAACTTTGATAAAATAAGAACACTTTCATAAGCAAATATTAATTTTAACCGACTCCCAAAATAAGTACTAAATGTCATAGATTCCAGAGGCCTCCACGTAGCGCTGGGGAGGGCTACCGGGAGTGTTTATTAGGTAAAAATCTCACATTTTTGCTTGTCCCACGGCAAAGGGTACCTGAATGTTACCCCTTGTCAAGAAAAAATAAAAAAGGTCTAAAATAGTATGAAATATCCTAAATAGTACGAAACGATCCTAGAGTCCTCCACGTAGCACAGAGGACGTAGCTATCGGGAGAGTTTTAGTGGGTAAAAATCCAACATATCTGCGTGTCGTACCCACGGTATAGGGACCACGGTATAGGTCAACAAGAGAAGAATAAAAAGATACTAGATGTCATATGATGGCCTTAACATACTGTCTGTAAACATACTCCGTCGAGTTTGTCATTGATCGAAATGGCGGCAAGTTGCCGTGATTGCGAATGAATGTCCACTGACGGATTGCGATGTTGATTGTACTGTGATTTGCAGTGTAGAAGTCTACAAACAATTACTTGGAACAGTTCGGGTTAAAGCGAGCGACACGACAAGCTGTAATCGTGACTATTCTCTATCAAAATCACAATCATAATACTTCTTTAAAATATTCAAAGTGGACTTTTATAGTATTCTTTTTGAACGTCAATTACTGGAGTTCGTGATATACATAGGTATGTATTTCGGTAATGGAGAAGAAGCGACTAAAATATATACCTATAACAGATATGTTTTACATATAAATTCAAAACTATCATTTTAAATTTTAATTGCTTACTCTAATGAGACATGTTGAGCAAGAGCTATTTCATTCCACGCAACTTTATCGTTTAAATAAACATTCATTTTACAGTTCATTTTAATAATGTCCCTATAATCTGTAATAATTCTGAAGGTAGAACCCTTTGTGGTTAGACTCCGGCGGCACCACCACCACACCTATTTCTACCTCATAACAGCAGTGTTAGGCGCTGCTGTGTTCCGGTTTGAAGGGTGTGGTAAGGGAGACAGACTGTTCCGAGGTGTTCCAGCTTAGTGCTCAGGGATAGTGGCGCATCTGTAGCCGACCTCAGGTAGGAATATCTAAACCTATCTGCAGTTGATTACAGATGTCCAAGGACGGCAGTAGCCACTTACCATCGGGTGGACTGTAAGCTCGTCTGCTACTCCTATATTATAAAAAAATCTGTTTCATTATTTGTTTACTTAAGGGACATTTTTTAATATTTTTTGAGCAACATAGGCTATAAAATCATCTATATATATATTATATATTCTCTTACCTCAATACTTTTTGCTTCGTTATAGAAAAAGTCCTTAAAGGGCTCTTTCCCCTAAAACCAAATTTTATTGGTACCTAAAACTTTATAGCTGACTATTCCTGGCTTTTTATGTGCAAAGTTTACTAACCGCGAGAGACATGTTTGAATCAAAGGGATTTCCGCCACAATATAGCTTCCTGAAAAATGTATTCTGTATAAGGCTGCAAGCCTTGGCAGATCTTATCTGCATCGCAATAGATATTTGAGTATTTTTATATTGAAGAAATACTACTGACTAATATATTAGTAATAGGTATAAATATTATAATACAAGCCATGTATATTCATATTAGGATAGGCGAATATAGAGTAATAGGTTACCAGGTATTAGTCAAATAATAGTGACCGTTAGTGACGCGTAATAGGCGAGCAGGCGAGTCGCCTTGTTATGGCAATATTATTTGCCGGCCGCGGTCATCTCCTCTCATTCACTAATAATAACAATTTGATATTTAGTTCTTCAGAATAACTAAATATCAAATTTTTATTACCACGTAAACATCAACGGTAAAGGAAGGTGTAATCTTTTCAAGAATTATATCTTACTATTATGTTAATAATACGTAATTGTAATAATTATTGTACCTATTTATCATAATAATAATTATGTAAACACATCGCTAAGAATGCTATTTATGTCAGGGCCTTTGAATAAAGGAGCCAACCTTAGGAATAATATTCTACTGAGAAAAGGGCCATCACTGGAGACAAGCGAACTGTCGACTATTCTCTCCTCATTAAGTTTATTTATCGGTTTATGTTCGTTACCAACAGGTGTCGTGTGCGTGAATCCGTGAATATGTGCTCATAGATTATGATTGTATAATAATTATTTTAACAGTTCAATATTAGCTTAGCAGTTGCATGAAATTAAGGCTCACGTCGAATGACTCATCAATCACGAATCACTCACAGTCGAATGTTCAGCATAACCCGCTGACTTTTTGAAAGTTATGTTCATATTAAAAACTATTTTTTTCTTGTTTTAACATTGAAGGAAAAACTGAAATAAAATCTATGTACAGCTAGGGAACTCTGTAAAAAAGTCATACATTGATGTAGTCCGCGCCAAACTGCTAGTCTGCTCTGAATATAGAAACGAATCGCGTCGAATAGCAAATTGAAGATATAAGCGGGCCGAAGACAGTGCGGGATTTTCCCCGGCACCCGTCCACTGTTCGCTCTCACCCACGGATACATACATAGCTGCGTTAGTATGCGCTTACGTTGCTACGAAATATGCTTGTAGTTGTGCGCAACAACTTCAAAGCGGACTAGCATTTTGGCGCGGACTATACATTGCCACATAAATTTCGTTAAAAATTAACGTTATTTGCGAAACCTCCAACATTTGTTTCGTATAAGTTTTGCCCACTATATTTTCTTCATCATCGAAGCAAGATTTCACACTATTTCTTTTACACAAAAATCCTACAATTGCGTGTTTAAACAATTAGATGATAAATTAATTTATGAGGTTTTCAGAAAAATATGCCAATATTTTTTCCGTCGTTGGCTTAAATCCAGAGATAAAATTCATTTGGCAATCCGTGGCGGTTTCAGATGAGTCCATTTTGTTTTTTCGCTCACAAATTTTCGCGTTCTATTCACAATTTAATTAAACTCACTGTTAGACAACGCTTTAGGACCCTGTCTATTTAGTTAAGAAAGTAGACTAATGGAAATTTAAATTTAATAATAATAAAAGTAGTTCCAATAAAAAACTCTATCGAATTAGTTTACGTTCTTTTAAATTTTGATTAAAACTAAGAGTAGTTTTTACTTCTTGAATATTTAAACTAATTAAAGTAATTAACAATATAAAGAAAACCTTCTTACCTCTTTAGAGAAGTTCTTTCTGTGAAAGACAACACTGTAAATTTAATAATATTCTTGATAGATTTTTTTTTTATTATAGGAGAAGCAGACGAGCATGCAATCCACCTGATGGTAAGTGGTTACTGCCGCTCATGAACATCTGTTATCAACCCCAGATAGAATTACATTTTCCTACCTGAGGTCGGCCACAGATGCGCCGCTGCCCCTGAGGACTAAGCTGGAACGCCTCGGAAAAGTCTGTCTCCCTTACCACACCCTTCAAAACGGAACACAACAGTGCTTAACACTGCTGTTATTAGGCAGAAATAGGTGTGGCGGTGGTGCCGCCAGAGTCGAACCACAAAGGGTTCTACCACCTTCAAAGATCTGACTCGTAACGTGAAGTAAGAACCAGTTTTAACCTAAGCTCAACAGTTGGACCGTTATTGTACAATGAGAACATTAACAGTTAGTCCATTCATCTTTGATATTCCGATCTTTTGTTTGAGTTCTACGAAAATTTCCCCGTAAAGGTACGTTAACGATAAGGTGTAGGTAAGTACCTAATAAATATAACGACAGGCGGGTCCCTAGATAATACTTAAGTACGCCTAAAGGAAAACACAGGTAGTATCTATAAATTTTCCGAAACATTTTAATACCTAATAATAATATTGTTTAACAGAGATTTGGTCTTGTTAATAGGTAGATGGGATATTACTTAATTGTTCTGATACTCAAATTCATTACTTTATATATTATATTGAAGAAGTAACTAACGAGTAGTCCACCTGATGGTAAGTGGCATGGACATCCATAATCAATCCCAGATATGATTTGAGTCCTATCTGAGTGCGAACAAGGATGCGTTGCAGACTAAGTGGAAACCTCACATGAGTGTATCTCCCTTATTAAACCCTTCAAACCAGAACACAGCAACACTTAATAAGTGTTACAAGATAGAAATAAGTGTGGCGGTAGTGCCCCCGGAGTCAAACCTCGAAAGGTTACCTGCACAGTCCATAATTAGTGTAACTAGTAATAAAAACAAATTAAAAAAGTTGTTAACTCCGTACGTTTAATACTAAAAGTTGAGTTATACATTCTACACGAAAAGTTAGGGGATCAAATTTTAGAACTGTTTGAAAACTTCAATAAGGCAGGATCCTAATCGGATTAGTCGCGTTTATATAAATGGGTTCAATTAACCGTTTAAAATTAGAGTTCAAGTGTATCTAATTAATACTCTTCATATTTCTGACATTAAGATTTAGAAGGGTCTAGAGCTTTTAATTTCTTATAATACCAGCAGAGCCAGATTAGAGTAAAGTTTCCATTAAAAATTATGCTGGTAATAAATTGTAAATCTTGTCTTCAGACATGATAATATCATATAACAAGAAAATTTCAAGTCAAATTAAGGCGTTTTTTAGACGGCGAAAAAAGCTTCTTCATTTTTGTTTCAATTCTCATAGTGTTAAATCAAGCCTTTTTTTTCTTAATGATGGGGAAACCTTCAAAAAGTACCCGACGACGTGGGAGGGACGCCGGGTTATGTGGGATTTTTACCGCACTAAAACCCACCCGGTGGCCTTCCTCGCCTGTTGGAGAACTCCGGGATCTCTGACGAAACACAACCGGAGTCCTCCAAACGCGATGTCCCGATCGGGCTCTGCCCTGGGGGAGCAGTTTTCGCTCCTCCCGCACCATCTGGTGTTCACGACGGAATGCAACCACACATACCGCCGTCTATCCCGGGATCGCTTACTGGACGGTTTGAGCTTCCACTCTTGCCGGCCGCAACCCCGGAAGCCCCCTTTTAGTCGTCTTTTACGACAGACAGGGGTCACCGTACCCCTATTCTAGTCCCGGAACTACAGGGACAGTTGAAACAAGCTTGTGTAACAAGTCCAAAAAGTGTTAGGATATCTACTAAAGTATTCCGTTAAAACAATCAATTAACATGTAAAGTTCCAAACACAGTAATTCGACGATAGGACGGATAAGAACAGACGAAAGAGCGGATATATCTTTGTTATCTATTAAGATACATTAGTATGGAACCCTTATTTTACCTTAATAAACTGTTTCTAGGATAAAACTTTTACGAAAATAACCCCTTTAAAAAATTGGAATCAATCAATAGAAAAAAACGAACAAGTGTAATCAATCAATCAAAAAAACTAACAATTTGACAGCCAGTTTTATTTGATTGAATTACGCTTATATATTCTCTGCTTAATAACATTTTAGCATTGAGTGACACGTTACGTCACGGTATAAACAAATAGATCTAGAGAAATCGTGAATTGAAATTGTTTAGATAATGTAAATCAGCGCTAAGTTAGCAGATTTGAAAATTCATCCCCCTAGGGGACTAAGTAAAGAGTGAAAGCTCGTCCATTATAAACTTCTGACTGACCTGTAACTAAACAGCTGGAAAAAATATTACAGTTAAGACTGAATTCCACCCTTTCAGTCTCCTTAGAAGGATGTCGCAATGTTTATATGTATTTTTTGGCTAATTGGCAGTATAATTATCTTCCTTCCTTAAGTGCTCGTCGTAAGAAACTATTGTTTATACAATTATTATATACTTAAATAGTAGATTTACTAAACTTTGGTTGTAGTGTAGTGGTTTAAACACATTCAAAGAACAGAACGTTTTATTTTAAATACTTAAAACATTATAATTAAATGTTCAATTAATAACCGGATTTCCCACGAGATTTAATTCCTGTGACCTTAGCACGGTTTTTAAACCACAAAGACTTTTAAGAATTTATATTTTCAAGTTAAAAATATACGAGCATGTACTACTTGTAAATTCCTTTATCTTTGAGAAAGTCTCCTCTTATCGGTTTAACGGTTTGCAAATTTCCCTCTACAGAATGTTAGTATGAAATCTGTTTTTTAGAGTTAGTTAATGGGTATTAAATTCATAATTTTATTCGCACTTCTATTTCATGATTTTGATGCAGACGACATGGAGAGAAGTATATAGAATTCTTCTTTTCGAGCACCGTCAATTATTATCAATTTCTGCTTTTTCGAAATAGGTCGCCGAAAAACTAAAATCCCATAACATCTCTCAAAATGTGAACTATAATTAACTATAACTTGTCAACTATAATTTCAGCCATAGAACAAAATAGCCACCCCCAATAGTTTCAACGTCCATCCTCATCGTCATTGAGACCTCCAGTGCCCACAAGGAGTTATTGCTCATCAATGGGAATACTACAGAAGGTAATTAACGATAAAACGATAATATTACTTGCGAGTATAACCGAAATATTCTATTAGGTAATGACAACTTAAGATCTCATTTCATCTTCCCAATAAACATATTTCTATGAATCTCGTCGCGCTGTTGTTTTTCGCAGTGTTGTGTTCAAGATCTATTGGGGAGTTGTAACATAAGACGCCCAGGGCAATTCTTATGTTACCAGTGTTCAAATTGTCTTGTGACGTCGACTTAGAATAACAACATTCATCTCTTTACTTCTAGATTTAGTGAAGGGCTAGATTGAATATTCTTTAGCTACATCAATTTTTTTACAATGTAGAAGAAACAAACAAATTTGCACTCCACCTGATGGTAAGTGACCACTGCCGGTGATGGTCCGTCATCAACATCTAGATAAGAGTTCTATTTGATACCGACCATTGCGTTGCTGTTATTATTAGGCCGAAAAGGCACAGCTGTGGTGCCTCCGGAGTTGAACCGCAAAAGGTTCTATCACTTTAAATTATTAAAAATATTTCGGAGAGGGCAAGCAATGCCCAAATCATACCAGGTGGATTGTGTTCTCATTTACGTCAATTTTACAAAAAACATTTCAAGGGAATCACTCCCTTGATGATAGGATAGGTTTTCTATCGTTTATACATTAAGTGTGATATTCAAGTCGTTTGGCAAGACGCCAGTAAACATTGATAACTGCAAGCTGTTGCGGATGGTATCACAAGTGAAATTATGAAATTTTTCAAACAACGCAGTATCTGGGATTATTGTCAATGTTTTGAGTGATTTTATGCCCGATCGGATGTGAGTTTTATTTACGTATTTTTGCTATGTCCTGAAAAATAAAACGATAATTGGTTACCTACTGATGTTTTTCAATATTTTTAGGGTTTCATACCGAAAGGGTAAAAACGGGAACCTATTATTAAGGCTCTATCTCTTGAACCGTAATAGGTAGACATTTTTAAATTTTCACAATGCACATATTTCTATATCTAAATAGTTCGTGGTGGTGAGGAACCTTCCTCATGGAAGTTCGACTCGCACTTGGCCGTTTATTAATTCAGTATAAGAAACTAGTCTACTCATATATTTTAAATTACGGTTTACAAAGTGTTTGTATATAACTTAATCCATCAGGTCTACTCGTCTCTTCACTTTAATAATAAACAAAAAATATTTCTTTAAACTCAATATAAATAATTTAGGTTCTTGAAAATCGATGAATACATAAATAAAGTGATAAAAAATGGTCGCTATCACTTTGTTGGTTTGTATGACCAATCATCAGAGTAATCTAAATACCAATGACGTTGGGATAAAAAGTATGACGATAGAGCCAGAAAGTGAAAACTAGCCCGGTAACCATAAATTTAAATTTATTGTAGGTTTTTGGCGGCAATAAATCAATCTAGACAGGTGTCATCCGGGAGAATTATCGCGTTCACTGGCCAGGCTTGTCACCATATCAGCCTACACACGACCGAACCGTTAACCAACTAGGAAAACTTTAAAATAAAAACAAACATATGAAGGAACCCAGTACGTTTATACTTTTTTCATTTCATTTTCTCTGTCTAAACGAGGTAGCGCAGAAAACTGTTAATCCAATTAAGACATAAATTGTACTTAAATATAGAACAAATTCTAGAAATATAGACTTTACCGCCTAAAGACAGTATGGTTCGTGTGGTAAAGTACCATCGTTACACCCAATTAAGTCATGGTTAATTCATTACAGCATGTAGCTTTTTTTTATAATATAGGAGTAGCAGACGAGCATGCAGTCCACCTGATGGTAAGTGGCTACTGCCGCCCATGGACAACTGTAATCAACCCCAGATAGGATTAAATATTCCTACCTGAGGTCGGCCACAGATGCGCCGCTACCCCTGAGGACTAAGCTGGAACGCTTCGGAAAAGTCTGTCTCCCTTACCACACCCTTCAAAACGGAACACAGCAGCGCCTATCACTGCTGTTATAAGGTGGTTATAAGAAATAGGTGTGGCGGTGGTGCCGCCGGAGTCGACCCACAAAGGGTTTTACCACCTTCATAAGCAACAGCTTAGTCACATAACAATGTGTCTCGATGGAAGGGTGTGAAATGTAAATGCTTTAGCTGACTTACATATGAAGCGACCATCTTGGTGTTAAAAGTGGCAAACACACATAAATAAACAAATACGAAAGTGAGTAGTGAAGGAAAGTGAGCGTGACACGATAAGAAAAGATCATACCGTTTGCCATTATAGCACACAAGTCGGTCTTCCACAATACATGTTTCACATCACAAAAAAGCCGCGCGAGGAAGCTCATCTTAAATAGATCCGAAATCCAATAAATGGTAAGCCCCCGGGAAAGAATAATCTGGTCGGAATTAAATATTGTTTAATTTTAAATATCTTTTATTCCCTGATCTAGGAAAATCCCCACAAGAATTGGAGTATTTTAATGAAAATTTCTCGGGTGTCATTGTAATACTCGCTGTTCGCAAGTAAGACGAGTGCCCAAGACAATTAAAACCTTTTAACGTTTAATATAAATAAGACAGTTAAAATAAATCTAGGATTGATTTTCAAACCATATTTTTATCTATTGTACTGTAATTCAAACCTACCATTAATTCTTCTTCATATTTGATTAAACATACATGTATTTTTTAGATGCACAGACATAAAGGGTATCAGACACGTGGCGTGTCAGTCATAATAATATTATCCTATACAATATATTTAAATATATTCATATCTACCATAGACCGTAGGACGAGCGTACCGACACGGGCCGTGCCTGTTAGGTACAGTTTTGCTAAAAAAAATATATTATATCTGCTGCGGCCTGGTCCGACACGTGTATCGTCTGTTGATATCGAGACCTAAATCGCAAAAACATAATTATTCTTAATTAATTAATGAATATTCTAATTCAACAAGGAAGCGCCGCCAGCGTTTTAGGAACCATCACATCACACGGCAATGTTAAATGATTCATTTTACTTATGATTTTCTTTTCTTTTCCTACACCAGGTTGTACATATAGAGTAGTTGTTTGAAGAAGATACAGGAAGAGGAAAGTAAACACCCCTGTTATCTTAAGGGGTTTTTAAACCACCTTTCGAGTCCCAGTAAGCATTAACGACTTTCACCTAATGATAACAACCGGGATGAGTGCCAAACGTGCTCTTCGAAGCACGGCAATGCTAAAGGAAATTTGGAGTTAACTTTGGATTTTAACTTTAGATTAGGATATTAACTTTAGATTGTAAAGCCTTATCTTTTGTATCAACCTTTTAAAATGGTACGCTCTTCGTAATTCGCATTCAAGGGCGCCACCTTGTGCCTTTTTGTCCTATAGCAGCAAAATGGAGCGCTGCAGTGTTCTGGACTGTCATAGCTTTGACTTGTTTTGCATGTGTCTTGATTTTCTTCAACACAAATTTCAAGAAGGATATCCGTCCTAAGAGGGCTTGGCGGTAGACGGAAAAAATCTCAAAGGTATGTGAACTCTACCATTACGCACTTGGCCAGCGCGGTGGACTATGGTAAATCCTTCTCATTCTGAGAGGAGACCCATCAGTGGGACAGTAATGGATTGACGATGACGAACAAACGGTAGAATGAGCATGTAACAATAGGCTGACAAAATGCAGTTCTTGGCTGTGACTATCACATGACTGCACACATTTTTATTTTAGACTACACTACGCTCACCAATGCCGATCAGTAAATGAAGGTACAGATTAGCGGCTAACGTATGTTCGAAGTTTTCAAAGTGTTTATACGACTGTTATGTAAGTAATAACAGAAAATAGGGAATTAACTTGTCTTTCAGAGCTGAAACTCAACCACTCGCGATCACTCGTCATAACGTCCGAACCTAATATTTCTTTTATTTGCAGATCCCTTAAGTACCTACTATTTACACAAACCGGGGAACTGTTCCATCACATAAGATAACCTAATATGTGTAGATAAACCTAAAACTATGCTATAATAGACTTGGACCCCTATATTGGTCTTTTATTTTACCATTTAAATTAGTTTTTTATTTTTCTAAAGGTATTACAAAGAATGGTTTATTCTATAAAACAAAACCATTAGAAGCGGTTTTTCTTTGTACCTATATAAAATAAGTTTCTCCATAGGCATACATTACATTTATCTAAATTGCCAAAGTAAGAACAAACTCTACAAAACTTACGTTCAAGCCTGAAAAGATTAGTAAGTACCTACTTGTACTACTTGTACTAAAGGGCATTAGAACAACTGATAAGTACCTACTTATCAGTTGTTCTAATGCCCTTTAGCTACGTGTACACAAATAAGTATGTAAATTACATACGCCCATTTTCTAAACTTATTTTGTACAGTAACAGAACATGTAAAACTTTTACACGTTTGTAGTTTTCGAAATGGCCTAACTAATTTTCCGCAAATTTTTGGTTCATGTTAGAGCACTTTCCAGGAAGCAACTTTTTAAGCCAAAAATATTTCAGGTCATAAATCAACTTCAGGTACAATCCGTTCTTGTCCCTGTAGTTCCGGGACTAGAATAGGGCTACGTTATCCCCTACTTGTCGTAGGAGGCGACTAAAAGGGGGCTTCCGGGGTTGCGGGCGGCAAGAATAGGAGCTCGAACCGTCCAGCAAGCGACCCCGGGAAGGACGGCGGTATGTGTGGTCGCATACCAAAAATAAAAATCCCACATAACCCGGCGTCGCTCCCACGTCGTCGGATACCTTTTGAAGGTTTCCCCCTCGAGAAAAAAAAAAGGTACAATCCGTTCTATATGGAGTTGATTTTAGATGATGATGGGCGGCCATGACCATTTACCGTCAGAACTACATGTTTGTTTGCTAGTCTTAACTTTTAAAAGAGTATCCATAGGCATAATGATTCATCATAAAGTTACCGAAACACAAATATCTATTACATATAATATCTACATTAAGGCCTTATAGTAGGTATCTAATATAGTAGATACCAATAGTTTGCAGCTACTTCACTTTAGATCACTCGTCAAGAAAGGAATTTATCAAATCTAACCAACTCTGAGAGTTACTAAACAATTTTGCGTCTTTGGTTGTTGAAAGCATGACTGCTAACTATCCTGAGAAACGACCGTGACAAGGCAAAGTAGTAAATTACCGAGCAGACATGTTTACAACGTCTGCTGCTAACCACCAAGGAAACTAAAATCTAAGATAATTTACTGAACAAAGGTTACAGTTCTAATTATCCATATGCGACACATAAATCCAAGTAATGAAACTCACAAGCCAGATGTCGACAATACAAATGCAAAATAGAACAAGAAAATGCAAATTATTCATTTCATATTTCTCTTGTGGCACTACCATTTGTTTGAGGCACGTACATTGTACAATACTCATAATATCAGCGATACTACAATAACTTAACCAAGTCGACTTGGGAATTTGTATCACTACGATGCAGTTGTACGATTCATCTTAACAAAACTTTACGTTTTAAAGTTTAAAACCGCTTTAAAATCTTACTACAAGTTTCTGTGGAAACTCGCGGAAACATTCTTATTCTTAACTTTTTCCTTTATTCCTACTTACCGCAATACAAATGCGACATTTCTTTTTAAGAATTAAAATGAAGTCTTGACTTTTTGACGCCTCAACTCTTTTTTATCGTCGCTTAAAATATGGGCTCAATAATAACTTTGACATTGACTTACTACCATTTGACAAAGGCTTTAACCAACTTATCAATTTGAATAGTTTAATAAATATTTAATAAACGGCTGAATATATTATATGGTACTTCCCCAGGTACTACCACTAAACCTACTTGCACCGTGAAGTACTTTTTGCGTTTCGGTGGAAAGCTGAGTTACATAATAACAGGCGATCATCTTAGTCATTTAAAGGTTTTAGTCCTTACGGTTTGAACCATTTGTGGTCGACTCCGGCGGCACCACCGCCATCGTTAAGCGCTACTGTGTTCTGCTATTGGTAAGGGAGACATACTTATCCGAAGCGCTCCAATGTAGTCCTCAGAGAGAGCAACGCATTTGTGGACAACCTCGAGAATGTAATCTCACCATTTATCATCAGATGGACTGAATAAGTATAAATAAATATTACTTCAAGATTATTACACGAGTGGTCGAGGCACATTTATATAGATAACGTTTGTACATCGTTATTGTAACAGTCCTAAACGATAGGCATTTCAATAACTGCCCGCTATACCCAGATACGACCGCAAAATTCAGCTTTATAACAGTTATGTGCAAAGCGAACTGGTAAACTATAACTGTTTGCATTCCACCAACACATTGAATCGAAAACGTTCCAACCAAAATTAATAAGCTGTATATCGTATCGTTTCAAACCTCTGAGAGTCGTGAACACATAAAATATAGAGTATAAATATTTTAATATTAAATAACTCATGCTGAGCTTCTTAGATTTATTATTCTTACAAAATTGGTAAACGCTATAGATAATTGTTAAATAAACCTAATTTTGATATCCGCATAGAAACCGAAAAAGAAGTTAGAGCGTATCTCTCCTCTACATATAAAAAAAAAACAAATTATTCTGGACTGAATTTTATTAGTCAACCCATTTGCAATATGCTTTTTGACATATTTAATTTGATATAAAAAAACGTTTCACCCATTTATGCATTAAGCAGCTCGGTGCAGGTCGTCTTATATAAGGATCTTCTACAAAATAGATTTTAAATGTTCGATACACTTTAATGCTATTTTTCTCATTCTACTTCACATATTTTTAAAACTTAATATATAATATGTATTATACGATATACGGTGTCTACTTGGTAAAACAAACAGTTACCTGTGCATTAGAATGTTTAAACTAAACCTAAATATATATATAATCAAAGAAATAAATAAATATATAAACGCGGTTATGACCAAAGTCCCTCATACATAGTTAGAAGTGCGCGCAGCAAAAGCGTTGGCGTATCGTAAACTATATTAGTCTGGAAGTCTGGAAGGTCCTCGGACGGGTCACCACTTGTGGCAAATCATTTTACACTTTTAGTGCTCCGGCGGACAGGACGCTTTTATCACAGGGAACAGTCGTTAAACTTTGCCAGCGACTTTCAGCACAATGCCAAAACATCCGTAAATAATTTTTCAACTAATTAACTAAAGTTGTGTTGTTCAGTAAGGCAGTGATAGCCTAGTGGTTAAGAAACTCGGCCTCTCGATCGAGGGGTCCGAGGTTCAAATCCCAGGCACGCACCTCTGATTTTTCAAAGTTACGAGTATGTGCATATGTGCATGTGTGCATTACATATACATACACGCGCACACACACACACACACACACACACACACACACACACACACACACACACACATATACACATACACAGTCACCCAGTACTCGAAGAGTCATATTATTTTTAATATTTAGTGTTGTAGCTTGTAGAATGTAATTATTATTAGTTGTTACCCAATATATGTTATTTAGTATTTATCTTCATTTTTGTTTGAAAAAGAACGAATTGACCGAGGTAGGGGAGCCAAGTCCTGAACTCCCGCATAACAACTCAGGGAGGAGGGAGTGGCTGAAAAACAGCGCTCCATAGGATCGTAATCCTGTGGTAGCAATAGCTGAGGCACTTCCTTTTGCCTAGATTATAACCACAAGTAGTAAGCAATTATTATTATTTCTTTGTTTTTTATCTCTTTTGTGTATTCTTATTATGTTATATTTAAAGAAAAAACATGTTTCATTTTAAGTTTAGATTATGTTGTTGTAATTTTTAAGGCAATAAAATGTTTTTATTATTATTATTATTATATTAGAAATTAGTTATCACTTGCTAAACGGTGAAAGAAAACATCGTGAGGAAACCTGCATACCTGAGAGATTTATAAAAATAATCTCAAAGGTATGTGAAGTCTACCAATACGCACTTGGGCAGCGCGGTGGACAACGGCCTAATCCTTCTCATTATGAGAGGAGACCCGTGCCTAGCAGTGGGACAGTAATGGGTTGATGATGATGGTTTCGTTCAGTAAGGTATGGTAAGGTCTCGTTGAATTATAAAGGGAAAGAAAATAAAAGGCATGTTTGTTCGACTTGTTCGTCATCGGGTAAAATAATGGAACATACGTACATAAGCTTAAAAACATTATCCTCCACAATTGGGTAAAAAACAAAAACGAATTAAACACCAAAATATGCTTTAAAAACAAATAGTAAATTCATTATGGCCACAGAAAATATTTCGCTTTTAAATACTGCCGACTGAAATTGTTCTAATACTTACAAAGTTCAGTAAATAAATATTTTGCGGCTTATGTTAAATGCAGTTAAACGAAGCGGTTGCGGTCAAGGGAAGTTATTTTAGTTGCGCGGCTTCGGCAAATATTCGTAATTATCGGTTTTTCGATTTCAGTTTCGTGCACGCTGTCGCGTTACCGATCGCTTGCTATTCTATATTCACTACTAGTATGTTTTAAATTGAATGCAATCAGGGAAAAGTGCTGCACCTTATTGGAAAAGATAGAAAATCTATTTTTTATTTTTAGTACAAGCAAAATGTTGTTAAATATGCTTTAAAAGCAAGTTGTCAATTCATTATTGGCGCAGAAAATATTTCGCTTTCAACTATAAAACAACTGAAATTGTTCTAATACTTAGAAAGATATTCAGTAAAGAAATATTTTGCGCCTTATGTTAAATGCAGGTAAACGAAGTGGTTGCGGTCAAGGGAAGTTATTTCAGTTGCACGACTTCGGCAAATATTCGTAATTGTCGGTTTTTCGATTTCAGATTCGTGCACGCTGTCGCGTTACCGATCGCTTGCTATTCTATATTCACTTCGAGTATGTTTTAAATTGAATGCAATCAGGGAAAAGTGCCGTGCCTTATTGGAAAAGATAGAAATATATTTTTTTTATTTGTAGAACAAATAGATGTTAAGTGATTTTCGTTGTTAGCAAAGGAATATGGGAACCAGCTGAAGTTTTGTTCTTACCGAACGCCGCCGAATGAGTACCTGTCAGATAATCAAATTAGACAAGTTGCTTTACTAGGCTTGAAGACTAAGTTAGCTTGGGCAGAGTTTATCCATCCACAAAGTTAGGCTAAGTTGAACGTGTTCGAGAATGGCATAGTGACCACTGATATATTAATTTTATACGTGTACGTGTTTCGTAGACGTTAAGCCTACGAAGCCCACTAATGGGGACCCAATTGTTATTGAATCCGACACGGATTGGCCAGTAACATTATTCCCATATCAATCTTTAATGGAGCAGGGTGGTGGAGTGATGATTGATTGATGATTGATGATTGATGATGATGATGATTTGAAGGTAGTAGAACCCTTTGTGGTTCGACTCCGACGGCACCACCGCCACACCTATTTCTACCTAATAACAGCAGTGTTAGGCGCTGCTGTGTTCCGTTTTGAAGGGTATGGTAAGGGAGACATACTTTTCCGAGGCATTCCAGCTTAGTCCTCAGGGGTAGCGGCGCATCTGTGGCCGACCTCAGGTAGGAATATCTCATCCTATCTGGAGTTTATTATAGATGTCCATGGTCGGCAGCAGCCACTTACCATCAGGTGAACTGTATGCTCGTCTGCTACTCCTATATTATAAAAAAAGAGATCAATGTGAAGAGAGACCCGTGCATTGGAACGTATGTAACGTAGAAGCGAATATATTGTGTCTTATCCATCTATTCAAATTAGAACACAGGAGCATGACACCGCTATTTTTTATAATATAGTAGCAAATGAGCATGCAGTTCACTTGACGGTACTCTTACCGTCAAGTGAACTGCATGCTCATTTGCCTCTGCAACTACCGCCAATTGACATCTGTAATCAACCCAAATAAAGTCGTACTTCAGGTCAGCCAGAGACATAAAACTATCCCTTAGGACTAAATTAGAACGCCTCGAATAAGTATGTCTCCCTTACAACCTTACTGCCTCAATTCGGAACACAGCAGCGCTCAACATTGCTTTTATTAGACAGAAAAAGATGACGAACCACAAAGGCTTCTTACGACCTTCCAAAGGTTGAACTTCTACAAGACTAATATGGGTGTAGGATTTATTATCTTTGAAAGAAATGATTTAAAGGAAATATAAAGAAGATTGAAAACAACACAAACACAAAGAAAAAATGTAAAATTTAAATAAAGCGCATTAATTTTCGAACACTACCTATCATCAATGTAATCCTTAATGTAACGTAATTAACTCGCATAAACCAATCCAATGTTTCAATTTTCTTGATACTAATATCAGGCAACTGGCAGTTAAAAGCAGAGTGCTTTATTAAGCTTGCGTGCTTTATTTCGACCCACTTTAGGTACAATTGTAATAGGTACCTTTCTGTCAAGTTATGAAATGGACGGCTATTTATTGCGGCTAAGATACAATAATAAATTTTATTTCTTATTTCAGGTTTATCGCGCTGCAGTAACTTTCCATCCCTATTGTATTTCATTGAGGGTTGTTTTTATAGGACCTCAAGCTTAAAGCACCTTCCGCTCATTTTAAACAAGGCGTGATCAGATTTACAGATGATATAACAATCCTTATTATGAGGTAGTAATTTATGAAATTTATGCAGAAATGTATCCTATTCCTAAAATATCAATTCTATTAAAAATATGTAAACATTTTACAATATTGGAGATACTTCACCTACAATCTCCATATTTTAGAAAATTAAAACAATATACATTTTTATGGGTAGGTATTAAATGTGAGCCGTCACGGGACGCCTGGCAGATGTGAAACATCGACATTATTTTGTAAAAGTAATATGCAGAAAAGGACATATTGTGATAGGAACTAAATATGTCATAATGATAAAATAAAATATTACGATTTTTTCCAGATAACGATGACTATTTATTGAATTCGATTGCGCATGGCGACGCGTCGCCACACCGTACACACTACTGCATATAGACTGTTTATATATACCATCGTATAGCGTGGCGTCGCCACGCCAGAAATCGGTTTTACGTGCGGCTATAGATGTTTCACATCAAAAATACAATTAAAACGAATTACTATTCAAAATATATAGCTGTAACTACGAATATTTTTTACGAATTTTACTACGAACTATTTATATTTCATTAAACGCATTTGTATCAACGGTTAATCCGAATAAAAACATATTCATTGACTCCACGTTTCATTTTAATTAGCAATTATCTTTGAAAATGCTCTTGACTTGATGGAGCTCGTCCGAATATTGATATTTATGATACAGCTTTGGAATTGCAAACTAAGATTAATTCTCCAGACTTGCAAATGAATGCAAGCGAAGCGCAGTATATTCTAAATAGGTATATAAATGGAGAAAAATGTATTACAATTCACATCAGTGAAGCTAGCCTCCTGCTAGTTAGTAAGCCTATTCATATGACTGGCATATCTCATATAAACAAACAATTTTGCATTGCAAATGACTAAGACTCACGTACATACAAATACGAGTACCTATATGCGACTACAGCGCATGTAGTCTCGATAAGTAAATGAAGAAATATATTATGGTTCCGACCAGGTGCCAACAGTCTCAAGGGAAAGCCGGCTCATGTATCATGTATGTATGTACTCTAAATGTATTGGTATTTATGAGCAAACGATTTTGGCATTGTGTACTAAGATTAATCAAGCTTAACCAAGCCTGGATTTGGAAATCTAATGCTGAAACAGCGCAGTGTATTTTCAAAGGGTTAATGAAGAATGGTGCTTATGGTCCGCACGAGGTGATAAGTAAGTCTCTTGGGAAAGCCTAGTTATTATATGTTCGGAATAATAAAGATTTATCTCTATAATGCGGATGCACGCGAATACATATACATCTTCGGTTTTTGTAACCAATAATATTGAAGAGACGATAGTATTTCTGAACTAGTGGTCCGCGGAGACACTAGAAGTGATCCACGATGATAAGCAGGACGGTCCATTAGGACAAATGAAAGAGAACCTTTGCTATAGATCATAGTTTTTTATATTATTAAAGTAGGAAACATGCATAGTAAGTAGCGGCCGCTGCCGTGTATAGCCATCTGTAAAATCAATCCCAGATTACAGCTCTACTAAAAGAGAACCTTTGCTATAGATCATAGTTTTTTATATTATTAAAGTAGGAAACATGCATAGTAAGCGGCCGCTGCCACGTACAGCCATCTGTAAAATCAATCCCCGATTACAGCTGTACTAATAGCATAAATAGAATAATACATAATTTATTATCATAGTTATTTTGAAAATATTTTGACGTTGTAAGCATATGTTGATTATTTAAAAATATTAAAAACTATATCGTATCGTATTACCTTTTAAATGGTTACGTTTACCGTCATAAATGATTATTAGATTTTATACACACAACCAGTGTTTTATTATTTAACAGATTGGGTTATGAAAAACCTTGTAAAATACACACATGCATATGATTCGCCCTATTCTGCAATTCAGAAATATCCGCATTCGTTTTTATGTTGTATGATGGCTTACCCTTTTTACTTTCCGAAATCTGTTTTTAAGTTAATTGAAAAGGTGCCTCATTCTCGCGTGATCACCTTCCTGTCGATAAGCCGCTTATAAGGATATGAGAGCGTTACGTTATAAAAATGCCGGAAAACGAGGCAACACGTCGAATTATTTATTAATTGTTTAATTTAAGTACTGAAATTTTAATATAAAATTGATAAATAATGAAATCATCATTGAGAAATACGAAAGTAGGTATACAATTACAATTATATTACGACCGATTTGCCGACGGAACGTCACGCCGCATGAGGTCCATTAAGGATAATTGGGATCGAAAAAGTATTATTAACTGATAATTTTCTTTTCATTATCTGCATTTCTTTCTTGTCGAACAAATTAAAAGTCGTTATAATATAGGCTGTTGTAATTTGGTGTTAAGAGACAGCTGTATAATTGGGAAGTTAAAATTAAACTTTGCTTGTATTATTTTACAGTTTTAATTGTAGTTTTAAATGTGTTTTATAATTAATCACTCAAGAGATTATTTATTTTTTACGGAAATATATGTAAAATTCACACCTTATATGTAAAGTCCAAAATAAAATCAATATTTTACGATGATGATTCTTAAAAAAATAAGTAACATAAAACGTAAAACTAATAATAAAAATATATATTTACCTATAATATTAAAATGTATCATACTTATTAAGCAAAAACAACTAGTTTTAAGTTAAATAAGTTTTATATTGTTTTCGCGGCATTCTGTCCGACCGACAATCTTAAAATTAAAATAATAAAATAGTGGATACAATTGATGATTAAAACTTACAATTATTTACTTACATATAATGTTTTCATCCAGAATTGTATGCAGGAAACTTTTAAAAGTTTTAGTTTACTCCATTTGTTCGTTATGAGAAAGTTTTTTAAAATCACTAAAACACATCTGCGTACATTATATACACACACTTTATAAGTACCTTTTACTTTTATTGGTTAGTAAAAGATAAAAGATAGATCACTCGGGGACTGTCCCGACGCGTCCGGACCGGCGACCGCTTCAGAAGCTGCCAGCACAAACACTGAACAACTGAAAATCGCAGCCCTTTAGCGATGTACGTACGACCGGAAAATGTGAGCCTAACGCTTTTTCGCTATGAAACTCCCATGTTTTCATTAAGCGAATCAAATACAGGTTGAATGTAAAAGAATTATGTTTTTCTAATTGTTTTAATCGCGGTTGAGCGACCGCCTTCTCTGAAATGTTTTTACGTTATCATACCCTACATTTGGATTAGATCTTGATTCCGATTTGTATAATATTTTATCGCTAAATGCGCATTTGTTTTAAATTAATGTCGTACAATAAATAATTTTATTTTGGCTCTACAAATCAAATTTTCTAAAAAAAATCTTGTATTACTTAATTTGTTATAAAATAAAATTAAAACAATTACTTTCTTCAGTGCTTATAACAATAAAGTAATGAAACAAAAATATTTTTGTTTTGTACAACTTCCATAATAAAAAATACTTATCTATCAAAAAGCTACTATCACACACCTACTTATTTGTTAGCGCAAAGCAAGCGTGGAATGTTTCTATTAAAATTTTCCTAAAGCTTTTCTTTGATGTACCTACGCAACTGAAGTGAATTGTTCTAAGATTTATTTATACGACACGCTATAACGATTGTGGTGCTCTCGTCTTTCTGTTCATAACAGTGCTCGGTTATTTAATTAAATTAAGGAATTATTTTTGTACCAAATATATAATAAATTAATTAATTTGGTCAAGTCAACATATTATGTTGAATATAGTAATTGTGTCTTTATACAAATGATTTTTTCTTTAATAATTCATTATTCTTCATTTGATAATTATCTTGGACCGAAATTTCGACTGAAAAAAAATAAATGAAGCGTCGTGATGAAGATGATACTAGTAACAGTGGCTAGAAGTGTAGTAGGTACTTTGTAATTGTCCCTGTAGTCCCAGGACCAGAATAGGGCTACGGTATCCCTTTCCTGAAGTAAGAGGTGACTAAAAAGGGCTTTCAGCGTTGTGAGCGGCGAAAATGGGAGCTTAAACCGCCCGGTCAGCGACCTCGGGAAGGACGGCGGTATGTGTGGTCGCATACCGTGTTATACACCAGACGGTGTGCTGAATCAATTTCATCTGGGCGCAGCCCGACGGGACTGCACGCTGAGGACTCCGGTTGCGATCCTATGGACATCCCGGATCTACGCATCGCCGATGACGGCCACCGAAAGTTTTAGTGCGGTAAAATTCCCACATAACCCCGAGTCGCTCCCACGGCACCGGGTATCTTTTGAAGGTTTCCCCCTCGAGAAAAAAATGTACTTTGTAATTATGTATGCAGCAGTAGCAGTGATAGCCTAGTGGTTAAAAAACTCTCGATCGAGGGGTCTGAGGTTCAAATCCCAGGCACGCACCTTTGATTTTTCAAAGTTATGTGCATATTAGAAATTAATTATCACTTGCTAAACGGTGAAGGAAAACATCGTGAGGAAACCTGCATACCTGATAGATTTATAAAAAAAAAAACTCAAAGGTATGTGAAGTCTACCAATACGCACTTGGCCACCGCGGTGGACTATGGCCTAATCCTTCTCATTATGAGAGGGGGAGAGGCCCAGCAGTGGGACAGTAATGGGTTGTTGATGATTGATGATGATGAATTATGTATGTGTTTGTATCTATGTTGCAGTTCTCGAGGTAAATATATAGTTAACTTGTGTTATGCGTTGTGCTTAAATAACTTCGTAGTAGTTGTAACTCCTCCCTTCGGAAACGGATGCACATAGTTTTGGTTGACGACTCCACTTTACTTCAAATTAAACCGTCCAGAAATAAACAAAAAGTAATTAATTAAAAAAAAATGACATTCAATACTACTGGCAATTTTAAGGACAGTTTAATTGTTTCTATGTATATTTCTGTAAATATTTTAAAATTGTATAGACAAGTAATTATATCGTCTTATCTTTAATCTACAACATTAGTATTTCTTGCTAAGTACTACGAACATTTTCAGAGATTGAATTGATAGAAGAGGACGTGAGAAAAATTATTAGTAGTCACGCACAAACCATAAAACTTGATTTTAATAGCAAAATATTTTGTAGCTGTTATTAAATTAATTAATTTCACAGAAATAATTGACTATTTGAATTAATATATACCTACTTAGATATAGTTTTATAACAGAATAGTCCGCGCCAAACTGCTAGTCCGCTCTGAAGTTATTGCGAGCAGTATAGTCATACAATTTGATATGGCGACGTAATTCATTTCTACATATATTCAGATCGGACAAGCCGTTTTACGTGGACTATAAAGGATCTCTATTACTAATACAAATTAAAAATTACTATTTTCAAATTTTTATTTGTTATCGAAGTGAAATTTAAAGGTACATAGAGGTAAGTTCTATGCCATGTTTCTGGTCCAAATTACCAGTGACTAAATAAGTATAGAGTTGAATATGTTTGCCTGAGCACTACTTGGTTGTCATTGCAAAATTTAATTAAAATTAGTTGACATTATATTATTACACTAGTTTTTGCCCGCGGCTTCGCCCGCGTTAAAAACAAAATAATATGACATACTAACATACATAAAACTGAAAATTCGTACCTTCATTGAAACGACAGTGGCGCCATCTGGCGAATATTGGTCGTACCAACTTTGAAACCTTCGTGGGCTCATGGACAACAACTTTGCTAAAGATCATCACTTGATCAAATGCATAGTTTACGATTCAATCCTTACTAATATCGATTAAAATAATCGACGTTTTGGTGCAAAAGATCGATGCCCCGATCGATCTTAGATCGCCATCCCTAGTTCCCGTGGGATTTCCGGGAAAAAAACTATCCTATGTCCTTTCTCGGGTCTCAGACTATTTTTGTACAAAATTTCATTAAAATCGGTTCAGTTGTTTAGGCGTGAAGAAGAGACATACAGACAGACAGAGTTACTTTCAGATTTATAATATTAGTAAGGATTTAGGTACCTATCTCATATTCGATTCAACTAAAAACAATAAACTGCCTCTGGCTACTTATATATATTTTTCCATATCTATTACAGGCTTTATTATTACGGTTTCCTAGTATTTATGAATGAAATTTATAAGATGTAATAAAGAGATCTAAAAATATTCCCAAGATATTTGTATTATATTTTATATTGACTCTATTCACAAGATTTTCAATGCTTTAGTGCTTATAGATAGCTAAGCCAATAAAAGCCCGAACAAAGAGAAAGCGAGCCGTTTTCGTAAAGGAATTTTAATTTATGTAATATGGCATTGTTTGAATTATAAATTCACTTTTAAATACTAACTCAGCGTACTTCAATAAATAGTCAAATAGTATTTAGGTTATTTGATAAAATTAATATTTGTAAGTTAACGTTAAAGGACTTTGGGGCTCCGTTTAAAAAAAATCGGACGGTAATGTTATTTTTTCAATTCAACTCTTTTTAAATACGAATTTTAAAATACGAGCATGCAGCCCACCTAATGGTAAGTGTCTACTGCCGCCCACACACTCTGTAAGATTAGTCTACCCGGGATCGCGACAGAACCGTTGTTACCTCTGAGGACGAAGTGGAACGCCTCGGATGTCTCCGTCGCTCTTACCAAACGCTTCAAAGCGGATAATACCACTTAACACTACTGTTATTAGGCAGAAGTAGGCGTGGCGGTTGTGCCGTCGTCGAGCAAAGGGTTCTACCACCTTCAAAATCCCACATTTAATTTCAAAAACTACTGGAGCTGGACATCCAGACTTGTAACCAGATATCTCTGATTTTTCGTAATTATTCATGTGCGTATTAGAAACTAATTATCATTTTGATTTAACGGTAAAGCTAGACACCACAAGATGGCAACCTACATGCGTGAGTAATCTTTAAAAATGGTACTCAAAGGTAGAATGTAAAGGGCCTACTTAATCCTTTTCTCTCCCATAGTAGACCCGTGCCAGGTAAGGGATTAATAATAGATTGATGATAATGAAGACCGTTTCCTAAATATAGACTATTGAATGTCTCCTTAAAGAAGGTAATCTGCAATGAAATCTAAATGAAAGGCGATAACTTCGATACGAGGCCCATAAATCTGATCACCTAATCTATTAAGCAACCTGATCGAATTTATCGAAGCCGGTAATAGGTACTAACTCAGAATATGTGCGTGTTTTACCACATAATGGGTGCGTAATAAGGAAATTTAATTAGAAGAACCTTTCGTGGATCGAAGCTGAATGTACCACCACAACACTTATTTATGCCTTATAGCAATAGTGTTGAGAGCTACATTCTGCTTTAATGAATGTGGATAAAGAGGAGACTCTTATAGGCACAAGGCGTTTCAGCTTAGTCAAATAGAATTCCTTGGTTCTTGTACTTGCCTGTGTATATGTACAGATGGACTGTATACTCGTTTGCTATTCTATACTTTTTTTTTTATAATATAGGAGTAACAGACGAGCATGCAGTCCACCTGATGGTAAGTGGCTACTGCCACCCATGGACATCTGTAATCAACCCCAGATAGGATTAGATATTTCTACCTGAGGTCGGCCACAGATGCGCCGATACTCCTGAGGACTAAGCTGGAACGCCTCGGAAAAGTATGTCTCCCTTACCACACCCTTCAAAACGGAACACAGCAGCGCCTAACACTGCTGTTATAAGGCAGAAATAGGTGTGGGGGTGGTGCCGCCGGAGTCGAACCACAAAGGGTTCTACCACCTTCATATGCATACCTACCTCCTGCAATTGGAAAAATAACATAATCACACGTGATAATAATGTATTAATATTACATGGAATTAGTCGGTAAAGATTCATGGTTATGGTAACCAAATACGTTTATCTTTTTGGCGAAAAGAGGTATCAAAAGAGATTGAATTTCACATTATGTGTCCCATTTTATCCTCAAGGGTACTGTTGGCGTATTTGCCTAAGGATTGGGGGGAATCTTATCTGTCACGGGAAGTTAGAAATAATTGTCAGTAAAGTAAGAGTCACATTAATTAAAATAAGATTTCAGATGGTTGCATCTTCACCTTATCTTACTGAGGATAATCGATTAATGTAAATACTTACAGATTTTAATTTTAATTGAAATCCCGTGCCCAGCCGAACATTAATGGGTTAATAATGAGATAACAATTCAATTTTCTGGACTGTTCATCCTCTGCCACTTCCCTATTATTCCCTGTGAAATAGATTGTATAAACAATGACGGATACATAAATTTAGGTTTAAGTGCAGCCTATTGGTACATCTGTAATACATCAATGACTCCAAGGCATCCAAGAATATTAAAAGATAATGACTAAAAAGCAGTTGTTTCACATCTGATGGTTTCGGTGTTTTGTAAACTTTGAAACTACAAAGGATAAAAAAGCAGCCACAGAAATATTTTACGTACAACATTTTCTATAAAATATTTCGAAGCTCTGAAGTCTGCAGCGCAAGGACAATGCCTTAGGGGATGAAAATTTTTGACATTTATTATCTCTTACGCATGCAAGACAACCAGATGAAATTTACAACTTGTGATATAAAATTCGCCCTAGTTATTTAAGTATTTTGTTTATATATAAAATTAAGTATAATAGCGATTATCAGGTACTCAGACAAAGCCACTAGCAAAGTCTTGTATTAAATAATATATCAAACAAAACATATGCCAAGTAAGTTTGGTACTATAAGTGGAAGAAAATGTAATTTTCTCTAAGTACAGAACAATACATTAGTCAAATTGTTAGAAAACTTTACCTCACTATGATGAAATATGTAGTAGTTTTGTATTTATTTTAGCAAAAAGTTTAGAACTCAGTCTTGTAACAAGCATATTGTCCAAAATGAAACTTCTTGACCACTTTGAATATTTGAAGGTGGTAGAACCCTTTGTGGTTCGACTCCGGCGGCACCACCGCCACACCTATTTCTACCTAATAACAGCAGTGTTAGGCGCTGCTGTGTTCCGGTTTGAAGGGTGTGGTAAGGGAGACAGACTTTTCCGAGGCGTTCCAGCTTAGTCCTCAGGGGTAACGGCGCATCTGTGGCCGACCTCAGGTAGGAATATCTAATCCTATCTGGGGTTATTACAGATGTCCATGGGCGGCAGTAGCCACTTACCATCAGGTGGACTGCATGCTCGTCTGCTACTCTTATATTATAAAAAAAAACCTACCATGTCTGGTCAGCAGTTTGAAAGTGATAGAGTTGTGTTGGTCTTATCTTTTCGACTACTTTTCTAATACCATTTCTATATTTTTATAAAATTGAATCATGTAAGCAGTGATAGCCTAGTGGTTAAGAAACTCGGCCTCTCCATCGAGGGATCCGAGGTTCAAATCCCAGGCACGCCTCTGATTTTTCAAAGTTATGTTCGTATTAGAAATTAATTATCACTTGCTAAACGATGAAGTAAAACATCGTGAGGAAACCTGCATACCTGGGAGATTTATATAAAAAATCTTAAAGGTATGTGAAGTTTACCAATACGCACTTAGCCAGCGCGGTGGACTATGGCCTAATCCTTCTCATTACGAGAGGAGACCCGTGTCCAGCAGTGGGACAATAATGGGTTGTTGATGATAAAATTGAAACAGCAAACGAGCATGCAGTCCACTTGATGATAGGTAAGTGTACATTGCCACCATGTTCTTTTTTTATAATATAGGAGTAGCAGACAAGCATGCAGTCCACCTGATGGTAAGTGGCTACTGCCGCCCATGGACATCTGTAATCAACCCCAGATAGGATTAGATATTTCTACCCGAGGCCGGCCACAGATGCGCCGCTACCCCTGAGGACTAAGCTGGAACGCCTCGAAAAAGTATGTCTCCCTTACCACACCCTTATAGAAACAGGCAGATATAGGTGTGGCGGTGGTGCCGCCGGAGTCGAACCACAAAGGGTTCTACCACCTTCATTCTCATTACTATCCTATGATATGTAACATGTGGTATATCAGATACATATATAAGGCGTTACTATTAATCTCTGATTTCAAATAGAAATACTATTTGACTGTGAAGTCATATCCTGCTCACTGAACCTCGTTGTAAGCCCGTGGGTATCTTAAATATGCCCAGCTACTATGTAAAGAATAGCGTCCATCTTGGAAGTCATAAAGTTTAGTGATACGCGTCGAATATGTGCGTTTCCCTTTTGCTCGCTTCCTACTTGATGCTTAAAGGACCTACCTTATCCGCTAAGTTATATCTACAAGCCAACAAGGAGAAACTAAAGCTTTACTATGTAATCGACGCAACACACAAACGTGCAATGTTGAACCGAAATAAGACAGGTGTACCTGAATTGTACGCAAACGCAAGCGCAGTATATTTATTTTGTTTCAATACACACAAAATTGACATTCGAGAAGAAAATCAAATTTGCATAAAGTGTTTTATTTTTAGGTGAAAATCCTGACCAAATAGTTAAGCTACACAAAAATTATAAACGAGAGCATTTTTTGGCATAAAATACGGAACACGAGTGAAAAATACTGCGTTTTTTTGAAATTGTGATGTTGCCAATTGTCCCGTTATACTAAAATTAAAGGCCAACGACGCCTAGTTCGCATAAATGAACAGGCCGGCCCTAATTATATGAGCAATAAATTTACTCTCCGGTCCATGTTGGGTATGTAGCATCACGATCGCCTCGGTCGTACGCTCTAGACATGGTGATTTGAGATCAATTAATAGAAGATCGCTCTTTTGGGACAAAAAATCGATTATTTTAATCCATCTGCAGTAATGGATCGATTCAGTAAATCAATCTTCCATCCTAGAAAATCTAAAGCCGATCTTTTCGAAGTTGGTTGAATGTGTTATAGACTTTTTTTGCTGACGGCTACGTATTTCCATGCTGCTTTGATCCCTGGTGACAGTTGTTTTTTATCGATTTTGAAGAATCGATTCTTTAGGTCTCGATTTTTTTGTGAATCGATTTATTGCACTCCGATTCGAAACTATTCGAGAATGGATCTTTTTCGGAAAGAATTGCCATCCCTAGTACGCTCCGAAATTACGTCTTAAATGCCGAACTACGCGACCTTGACTTTGACCGCTTTTAGTGGCGCGCTACGAACAAATATTTCCACGACATATCACAAACTCGCTGAAGTATAAAAGCAGTAAACGTTACGACCGTCGTTTTCGATTAGCAGCAATGCTCATTTGAGCAATCTATTTAATATACTTTTAAGTGACACTTTATAATACTTAGGTAATGCTATCTGCGTTCAATGGCTACATATAAAAAGAAATGGAATGATTACGTTATATTAAAATACATATAATATTTTAGTTTACATTTGAATATCCTTTGTTAAATTAGGTACTTTTTCATCTTTTTCGAACATAAATTAGTAAAGATACTTCGCCGCCTTGAAATTGAATGAAGGCACAAACGGCTTATTAGCAAGTTCTTTTTTGAATTCTTGACAAATAAAAACATATTTAGAGAAAATTTACGAATAAATAACTAATACTGCGTTATTTACATGATAAATAAATAATTATTTCAAACATTTTAGGGACATTTTACCACGGAGACGTGGCAAAACTTTTTTACGCAACTATTTCAATTGTCAAAACTGGTTACATTTTCTTGTTAGGGGTGAGTAATCTTTACTTATCTATGGTTTCAAACCACACTTATTGTCACGAAGATTAAAAAAGATTTTTATCATATAAGCAGTTTCCGTTTCATCAGTTATAGCCTCACCTACTAAATAAATAGAATTAGTGTTTACACAATCCATGTAACGGAGACCACAAATCAACATACCAGTTTGAAACGTAAAATGTTTCGGATTCGATCCCCCGCTAGCTAACAAACGATATATAGGTGCGTAACCACGACGCAAATTTGTGTACCATAGAGATGGATGTACTAGATAAATTTGGGACTAGGTATGCCTGTTCCTAGTATTTAAAAATACGTGATCCAGAAACCTGTTCCACCTAGTCCCATAAAGTCTCATTAGGTAGTACAATTTGGTGTGGACTAGGTGCTTATTCTTGGACTAGGAAGCTAGTTCGTTCATACCTTGCATCAATACGTAAGGGCGGTAAGGGTTGCACGCGCACTCACTAGTAATAATGAATTGTAATATTTCCTTCATACTTTATACAGGCTTAGGACTGTCAACGTTAGATTCATCGAAATAGTAGTTTGACTTATTATTAAGAGTTTCGTGAGCCGGCGCGGCGTCCACCTAATTGACATTCGTATAGATTCGGAATTTCGGAGGTACACGACTGAACAATTCCGTATTTTTACACATTTGACATTTCATACTTAATTCGCATCGAGTATCTGTTTGATCCGACAGCGACTAGGTGTAGTTAAAAAAGAACAAGTATATTTTTGCACCCCCATGAGTTGATGTTTTATTAGTTTTTACTCTTATTCGCATTAAAATAAGGTTCAAATTTGAAAGAGTGACCCACCAATAGTTTAGACAAACATGAGTGCGGATTACGTGAGTTTTATTACATATAGAAATAGTCCCTGAACCTGTTCCAGTATATACGCCTCACCTCTACTACTTAGTCCCTGAACCTGTTCCAGTATATACGCCTCAACTCTACTACTTAGTCCCTGAACCTGTTCCAGAATATACGCCTCACCTCTACTACCTAGTCCCTGAACCTGTTCCACCTAGTCCCATAAAGTCTCACTATTTATGGTTCGTGTACGCGACACGCGTACAATCTGGTCATGGACTAGGTTCTTATTCTTGGACTAGATACATATTAAAAGTTGGACTAGGTCCCACCTAGTCCGGTAAAATACCTAGTCCCTGAACCTGTTCTAATATATACGCCTCACCTCTAGTGTACCAAATAGTACAAAAATGCTTGAAAATAGAACGGCGTTAAATTTTCCGCAAATGAAAATGTAGCAGATATCAGCGAATCACTGCGGCTTCAAAATATTTACACACTGTTCGTAAAAAAGATAAATAATTAGTTCACGATCCTATTTAAAGAAACTGAATTGCCAGAATCTGGTAAACTAGGTTTAAATTGGACAAAAATAACTGGGAAATAATGTTGCTATGAGAACCTACATTGGGTTTCAATTTGGAGCATATCTTGAAAAATACGATTAATTTCATTCAGGTAGGTACTTGTTCGTCGTCAACCTACCACTACTGTTCCACTATTGGATATGGATCTCCGCTAGGGCGAGAAAAGTTTACGCCGTAGTCCATTATGCTGGCCGAGTGTGAAATTTGAAAACTTTACACTCCTTTGCGAATCGGTTTTATATGTTTTAGGCATTTTTAGGCATGTAGGTAGGGGCATATTTTTCTTCACCGTTATGGTAAGTGATAATTAATTTCCAACGCGCATATAACTCCAATTCGAGGCGTGCTTGCTTAGGACTCATTCTCGCATCCCCCGATTTAAAGGTCGAATTACAAATTACTTGGCTGTCACTGCTTAAGTACGTGTTTATTTATTTTAAATATCCGAAAATGCTTACTAGACACTGTCTTTCCTATTTCTACACTTTAGTAGTATACTTACTTATGGCATACTTACATTTAAAATTTTAATGGTTTATTCATGAAAAGCCTACCATCGTCCAAACAGTTATGACCCTTAGGTAATTAAATCGGGCGAAACCCCCACATCAATCCCACAATCTGTTAATTGCAGCCCGTAGATAAATCTTTAAAAACAAACTCAAACTGACATTTAAGTATCGTTAACTTGGAAGGTTAACTCGGATACTACATCAAATCTACTTGAAAGTCAATCAGATAATAATATTGTATCTACCAATTACCTTCATCATTAATATTGCATTATACACTCGTCGAACAACAAATAAATGGAAGTTTAAATTTTCGTTACTGTACTTTATTACACGCATTATTTTTACTATTAAATTTAAAAATGTACCTATAGTTTCGGATAATCAAGACCCATTTTGTTAATAACAATGCACTCTTAAAAGTATATTAGAAAAATATGATTCTATCTACATATTGCATTTACCATGCATTACCTAACCGAAGATAGTACTCGTAGCTGTACTCTTGGCTTAACTGTGTTAATCGTAAATATGTATATCTAAGAGGTGTGGGTTAAAATAACCATTTAAAGACAATGTATTAAGTGAAAAGGAGGAGAAGAAAAATAAAATGTCAAAAACATTATATACCGACTGCTTCCAGAACCCCACTCAAAATGGTGTCATTTTTGATTCAATTCAAAATCAATTTTCTCGCTCTTTGAACCTGTATGACACCCCAAAATGTGATAACATTATTTTCATTTAATTTACACATAAGTACATAAAACGGAAAGCGCGGAGTTGCGATAAGTGGGTTGGAATTATTTCCTAAATAAGCACATTACATTTTGTTGTGTTAAAATTCGCTGCGGCGTGTTTACTGAGTAAATCTAAACGAGATAAAGTTAAAACTGGCGAAGGCCTCCCATCTGATGACGGATTCTCATTACCTCTATAAACAAACAAGATTGAAGCATCTGTTAGTGATTTCATTAGAACTTCTATTTATTTTATAAGCTCGTATGCAGCGCGGAGTATCCCTTGATCAGGGTAGAGTGAGATTGTCTTTCAATACTATTTGGTCAACCCGTTCTAGGAGTAATTTTTTTCAGAATAATTTGTGGGAAAAGCTTTTTTATCATATTAAGATTTGAGCCCCTTGCCACGTAGGGCCTGGAGCGTCCGTTTCTTTCGCTCTATCCCTGCTCGTATATTTCATGATATAATCATCTGTTGCATTGGATTCCTATCCTTTCTTATGACTAAAGATGATAAAAGATACAGCCTACCGTGTACAAGTGTAAGTTGATAGACATTTGAGAAAATGATGAGAATTTCACTGAACTTCACTGAATTCGAAAGACCAACACCGGAGACTAAACAACTGTGTTAATTACTAGATACTAATTAATTAATAAATTCGTATTAATTAATAAATTCGTTTTAATTTTTTTATTGTTCGTTCATAAAATTATAATCTTTGAATGTATCTAAACATTTAAACTAACTTAATTAAGGAGTAAAATAATTTAGATCGGACGAGCGAGAAATTCAGAAGACAATCAGTTTGCAGAAGTAGGTAATTAAACATGATAACTTTTGGACAACTTCGTAATTAATCAGCGAAGCGAAAAGATTTCCAAAATTTAAAAGACGTTTACTTAAAATAAGGTTCATTACCTAGGTATTGTAAGTTTATAAGTATTTCTAAGTAGGATGAATTGTTATCAGTATCAAAGACAAAATCCTATATCGTAAATAAACGAGGAATTCTTGTATCCTGGCACAATTACATTGTGTTTCTTTATTAAAAAAGGCGACAAAAAATTCTTTGTTTTAGAAACAACCCAAGGAGGAAATTACGATGACCTAAATGTAAGTTTTACACAATTACGCGTATTTTTTAAGACATTATTTGATAAGGTTCTATTTTCTGGGGAATTGAGTTTTATGAGTCATTTAAAGATTTTTATCATACACGTTTGAACGGTCATTATGCCGCTTACGTGCTAAATGTGGAATGAACTTCCTCCTGAAGTATTCCCTGAGCCCTATGACATGGGGATCTTCAAGAGGGATGAAAAAAGAGTTCTCCTCCAAAGCCGATGCATTGGTGTTGCAAATATTCATAGGCGACGGTAACTGCTTTCCACCAGGTAGCCCGTCTGCCTTATCGTTAAGTATAAATTAAAAAAAAAACACACGATGAATCTATTTATAACTGGTTAAGTATTATATTTCTGCTTATACATATTTAGGTATGCAACAAGTGTTTCCCTTGTGTGTTACTAATTGTAATCTGACCATTGACATACATAAATCACACCTACTTAAACGTTTCAGAATAAACGTTTCATAAAATAAAATTGGAATAAAACTAATAAAAGTTTCTCTTTAAGAAAATTGAATCCCAAACCACCCGCTCTATAGAGCCTTAATACGTTCTTTATCGTGATTGAATTATTCTTAGACTGTATAAGTTTATTGTTATTGACTTTTTCTGTTTAAGGTGATAGTATCATTGAAAGGATTTATTCAAACCGAATGAACATTCGAACTATCATCAGTATATTGATGAGCGTATAAGACGGGGAGTTCAGAGGTTTTTTTTATAATACAGGAGTAGCAGGTAAGTGGCTACTGCCGCCCATGGACATCTGTAATCAACCCCAGATAGGATTAGATATTCCTACCTGAGGTCGGCATACGTATTATGCGCCGCCACCCCTGAGGACTAAGCTGGAACGCCTCGGAAAAGTAGGTCTTCCTTAACACACCCATCGGACCAGAAAACAGTAGCGATTGACACTGCTTGTAATGACGCAGAAAAAGTTGTGGTGGTGGAGCCGTACCATACAGGGTTCTACCACCTTCAAGAATACAACATAGAAAAGAAAAGAATAATTCTTCAAATAGGAGAAATTTCATTGTTAATACGCTTTTATTAGCTTCAGACGTATGTATGTTGGTATGTTGGTATGTTAGTATGTAACGGAATCTTTGAACATGATTTTAACCCCCTTCAAAACGTTGGATTAACTCGAAATTTGGCATACTTATTAAGGACCGATGACAATTCAATATTTTAAACATTCTGACCCGTTATTCTTACTAGGATAATCAGGATCAGCGATTTTTGTTTTCCTGAGACCCGGAAGGTCTGCGTTAAGACCAATAAAGGAATCTCATTATCATTTTGATTATCATTTTGATAATATCTTAAAAAGCACCCCACGCTTTTTTTACAATAAAAAATATTTTTATCTTATTTACACTATTCTTAATTCAAATTTTAAAAAAAATATTTTCTATTTTTTATTTGGATTTTCTATAAAAAGTGTATTTTTTTAGTTTTTTTAAACTATTATTTATTTTTTCTTTCTTTTTTGTTTATCCTCGACCTCGATCACGCCACTTCCATTGGATCCCCTTAACAAAGCTATAGCAACGTCTTGCTTATATTTTTTATTATTTAACCTCAATTTCTGGGCCAAAAGTGGCCTGAAAGAAAACGCTGCAATAACAAGATAAAACCTGACCTAAAAAGACCGCTTTTTGCAATGTAATTTTATAACTTCATTCTTGTTGATATTCAATCTCTTCGTATTCATAACAGAGCATATTTTATTATAAATTGGATTGAAGGCTTATACCGTATAGATGCATATATTGGATACTTATGGGTTGATATAATAGTGGTATATCAATTGACCAATCCATGAGACCGTGATCTTAGATATACCTTCAAAATTCTTCAAAAAACGTTAAGTTATTCTAAGAGTTGAGAAATTGAGATTTAATCCTAGAAATAAATATGTAGTTACACAATAAAGTGACTCAAATGATTGTAGGTACTAAGAGCATCCAAATGTAAGCACACCAAAAGCTTTCGACCTTTGATGTTTTCGTCTATTAGACATATTATTTGTTATTTGTGCTCAATGGACGTCGTATAACGTCAATATCATAAGGCCGTCGTCAATCGATGACTGTCTAATCACCATAGCCTAATAAAAAGAAGACTAGGTACTCATTTTACTGTATTGGATGTAAATGGTGATCTTTACTGGGTATTGTATTAGTAACCGCACTTGACAGTCCATGTTGTAAACTTTAATAGATGAATAGAAGAAGAAAAAGTTACATCTTGTCATAAATTCCTGAATCCTTCAGTTGTGTGCGTATTACGTAAATAAATATTTATCACTTGCTATAACAGTAGAGGAAAGGAATATCGACGCCTGAAAGATCTTAAAAAATCTTACGAGCGTGTGAAGTCTACCAATTCACATTTTGCCAGTGCGCTTACAGTAAGTGGAGACCAGTGCATAGTGGGAGAGTACACAGTTCACAACGGCGATCTACAGATTGAGGCCGAGTTCTATTCTAGATTGACACTATACGACAGTTTTACTAACACAATAAAGGAGACAAATAGAGCACAACCTAACTGCAGTGCTCTGGAATTACTCGTGAAGAAAACTCGTTGAAAAGAAACCATTGTGCCCAAGACAATCGAGCAAACACTCCGCGGGTATATTTACAACTAACTTCACCAGATAAGAATTTGTTCGTTAAAACTTATTTCAGTTTTCATTATTATTATACACAAAAAAAATTCACGTTCGTCGTTCACGGTTGTCTTAAAAAGTAAATGTTCAAGTATTTTATGGTTAAATAAACATGCGACCTTGTTGCGCTCTTTCTTGAAGATTAAGCGTTTTTATTTTCTTACATACCACACGTCTTAGGTCTTCGTTAAAAATTACTTTCAATAAAAAGTACAATAATAATTGGTATACTTTTCAAAGGGCACGTAATAATATAACCTAGGTAAGCACTTAAAAATAAATTCCATCAAGACTTTTCCGATCCATTCACAACAAAAAACATTTTATTTCGTTTCGTCCCTAAAATTAAATGTTAACCAGCTTGTATGAATCAGGGACTGAAGACCCGGGCATTCAATATAAGAGTGAGTGGCGAAGGGCAACACATTTCTCAATAAAGCATTTTACTTACCCTTTTTCAACATATTGCAAGTTTGCTATTTCGGACACGTTTGCCGTTACGTCGGGTCCAATCCGTGCGATGTCACATTAGACACTTTGCTTACGTTACATTATCGCGGTAAAAGAGCCAGACAAATAAGTCTACTCACTTTCCATAAGTACGATAAGTTGTGTACTTTTTTTTTGTTTTTAATATATTTTTGTTATTTGCCACAAACTTAACGTATTTAAATACCCTAAATATTTATTGAAATGATAAATAGTTATAGAATTTGATTAAATAGTTATTATAAATATTGATAAGAAAAATCTAGTTAAGCTAAACAAAATCTACGCAAGTCGCACATTAGAGGATGACCCTTCAAAGAAAATCGAAACGAGTTCTCAATTAATACCCACGTCTACTTAAGTTTTATATTCTAACGATTTATTCTTGAGCATCGAATCCAAATGTGCTCAGAGGTCCTGAGAGATCGTGAGTGTTAAATCGAACATCATACCTCCTTACAGTTCCTTAACTTATCCCTATAACATATGAAATATACCATGTCCCTAAACTCTGTAGGTACAGGTAATGTGTGGATAGGTACCTATTAATCTTATGAAATCTACCGTCGCTTTCCTTGACGTTTTGATTGCCTAGCTATTTACTCTAGCAGAAATATTAGGATAGCTGGCTAAGGTAAAAATCAAGGGACATGACAGGCTATTTGTGCCCGACAAGACTACGATATAATATTAAGTAGTTAATTTAAGCTGATGATTATGAAAATAACGTAAACTACTAGGCATTTATTTATTTCCGAGTATATAAATAATAGCAGTGATTATAAACGTATGTATTTTAATTTCATGACTTAATAAACCAATTGTTCATTAAAAAGAGGTATATAAAGAACAAACATTTTTACATGTGTACATTGTAATATAAATTAATTTATTAACCTTTAAATCGACCTTTTGCAATTCTACATAGGTACTACGTAAAACAATTAAAACTACTAATCATACTTACTTATAATTATGATAAATAGATGCACATAATACCTATCTACATTACGTATAACCTTGGTTAAATGTATCTTTTTCTTTATTATTTAAATTGATATAATTTTATTTAAAAAAAATGTTAATTTCAACATTATCAAGCTTTTCATTTGATTTAATAAGGCATAAAAATCCTCTTCTATAGAATAGCTTACATGAATTGAAGACATAATCGGCAAAAGTCGGGGAAATAGGGGAAAGTCTGAAGCATGCTTCAGACTTTCCCCCGAATTGTGGAGGGACCTTTACCAACAATTGGACATAAAACGTGTTGCAGCCAAACGATTAGAACATCGTACTGTCATGACTAGAAATTACCATTACATACAAAAGAGTTCCTTAAATTAAAGGTAAAAAAAAAACACAAAATATATCGAATTGAGACGCTTTTCGTAGTATTGTTCAACAGTAACGGAAGAGCAATTCCCTAATGCATGTTCAATCTCCGTTTATTTGGTGCAACAATGGCGCAACATCATCGTTTTGTTCAGAGAAATGTTTTCCTATTATTACATTTTACTTGGAAAGATTTGATACCTACTTAGATACTCCACAGCTGTTTATAAATCGAGGAATGATTTCCTTGGGTTTTCCCGTATTTCTCTTTGATTATACAAGACTGGTTCAGGGCATTTATTTATTTTATTACCTCTTTAACCTATTGTGTATATGTATGTATATTCAACACAGAAAATACTATTACTTATGGGTTTGAAAGTAACACTAATATAGTTCCACCACTAACAAAACCACGCATATTTTTATAAATACGGTGACCATCTCAGTCCGCAGGAGTGACAACGCCCTTGTGATCGAACTCCTATTCTCTACGAAGACAGGAAAGTGCCGACCTTGCTTATTTATAATGCAATAAAATTTCTACGTATCTACCTGTTTCTGATAAGTATAAATTCATATTTAAACTAAATTATGAAGCGCCGAGAAACCTATTCGGTAGCGGGGCCCATTGTACCTACACTATCTACTCTTGTTGGCACGGGTGTACGTTAAAGATATCAATACGATGCTATACTTATATCGAAACGTCTCTATATTTCTTACTAGAACAAAAATCTTATATTAACGTAATATTGTAGTTGCATCCAATATTTCACCTTAATTTCAAACCAGTTAACCCCAACTACTTATTTTTGCGCAATTAAGTGCTCGTATTAAAATCGGTTGCAACTGCGAAAATCTTTCCCTGAATATTTTTTTCCGCAAAATGTATCTACTTTTTCTTTAAAAATAAAAGTATAAGTAATATGTTACAAATATTATACAAAGCGCACGTGACATGTTATAAAGATGCGATGTGATAATTATATCGTGACAATAGAGCTTTTTGGCATCTTTAGTACTCATACGCGGCGCCAACTGGGACATGAACTCTTCCAGTAGAACCAGCTCATCCAGCAGTTGTATTTCGATGTTGCGCGCCAGACGTGCGGGCGACATCGTTCCTGAAACATCGTTCGTGACATAGTGGACAGCTCCCACGATTGTACATACATCCAGGTTATACTATCATTGAAAGCAGTGCTCTTGACGCATAATAAGGTAAGAAACGGACGTTGAACTTGTAGACCGTTGTTTCGTTCTTAAAAGCAACCCAAAATGTTCATCCATCATAACCTGTACTGTGGCAGATTCGAGAATTTTGTTTGAGGGAGGCTTAGCCCAGCTGAAGCACAGATTAATAAATAGTTACTACGTAAGCTGTAGTTAAGTTTTATTAAAATTCGTCGCGCTCCCTACGATTATACAAAAATAGTCTTCTTATGAGGAGAATTATAATGCAATCTCCGAAATAAGCCTTATATTATAGTCTATGGAAATAAATCTGAAGAAAAAATTTCCTCTTCCTCCTTTGATCGGGCGTTATTAGACAACTGTAGACCGATCATGAATAAACAAGCTTTTATTTTTTACCGTGACTTCATTATTTCAAAGATATCGTTAAATATATCAATCTACAGTTATAAATAAATATCTAGTCGATTTTGGGCGTTTCTTTATTGATACACTGATATTGTGCGAATAAGACTGATTGCATTTTATTTTACGGGCTTCTTAAAATGTAAAATGGGGAAAAAAGTCATATCTAACTTTCAGGGGAAAATGTCTCATGCGACTGACAACACTACACGGACATCAATAATTTAATCAGTTAATAATTGGTTGTTTGTTTGCTTGTCTTTCGTTTTTGTGATTCATATAAAATATATTACCGTTAAGCGTTTTATAAAGGCGACACTATCCGTAATCAATGCCCTACATTTTGATTAGAGGTAATCTTGCATCGTACGGGCATAAAAACCCTTGGCGTGTACTCGTGTCGGGATTAAAAGGTAAAAGTGACAATATACTATGTATACTACTTCACCCTAAGCATTTATAATAAAATGCACAGTAAGTACGTAACATAGCACTCAATAACATTTATCTTCAAGCGCAGATAAAAATGATAACAGTCAGGTTCGAGAAGTTTTAATCGTGTTCTACTCCCACGGTTTAATTTATTAAATTGTAGCTACCGTTCTGTTCAGGTACTGTAATTTTTTATTGAAATTAGTGTTATTTATAGCTGGTGACATAGAGCAACTGAAAAGGTTTGCCTGTGGTGGATACTGCGACGACTCTACCATTGTGTACCTCCAACATCCATGCGTCATTCTTAGTGCTCTCGAGGTAAATATTATTCTAATTAGCATAATATTTGTTACTTAGCACTATCGCTGTAGTTCAGTGTTTAAATTTCTCATATACGAACACATTCCACAGGTTCTAGGTTACAAAGTAGTCGCTTCTAGTTCAACAGCAGTAAAACAAGACTATAATGAGTACATGTGGACTATGAGAAAAGAATTCTCGGAACCAGAGCCATCAATCATTGTTGAGCAAGACAACATAACTAATTTTAGCAAAGAGGCTATGCATTATCAACATTCTAACAAGGACGACGAAGTGTAAACATATCAAATACTTTTTTGTTGATTTATAATATTATGGATACAAAATCCACCGCGGCTCTGACTCCTTTGACTGAAGATAGTTTTGTGTACATCGCTATCAAAGGGTCGCTCTATGCTAATGATTGTTCTGTGTTTGGCTTAGGAAATGAAGAAGTGAAAGCTTTGGTTAAGAAATACCCTGGCTCAGGAACAAATGTTGTGAATGGGATCACCGTTAAGACTCATGTAATGCAAGCTGTTAACTCACTGGCTCTACTTGGGTATAAAGTGATTTCGAGTACTGGTGAAGCCGAAATTACTTGGACCTTGCAGCGTGAAGTCTAAATATATACATTTCTCTATTTATCGTTATTGCTATAATTCTTAAAGCATACAAATATGTGTGACGGAAGCGGGTGTAGTAGCCATACAAACTGTAATGTGGCAAGTGCTAATCCATCAGTCCAACAGACCTTGTCAGAAATGGAATGGGAGAGGAGTTTATGGAATGCAGGTAACTCTGAACTGATTAGACAAATTAAGCATTATATCATCTTATTTACAATAAAAAAGTATTGTATTGTTTCAAAATTGGCTTGTGGACCACAAGTATTTTCAAATCGATATTGTTTTCTTTAATACATACTGCTGAATTATAATCATATATCTGTATATATTCCTTTATGATAACTAAATTGTATCTTCACATATTTATTGTGAATATTTCTCTTTATCACTTTTCACTAAACACTAGAAATCTTTATAGAATGTACCAATTTATGTGCAACTTTTACATACCAAAATACATTTTGTTATATAACAATTACAGATCTTGAAAATTATTTCTGATTAAATGTATTTTTAGCATTCTCGGGTGAAACGGAAAAGGTTCAAAAGATAATCAATAAGACAAAGAATCTTAAATTTGTTGTGAACGCTGAAGATAAATCTGGCTACACACCATTGCATTATGCAGCTAGAGGTGGACATGTGGACATCTGTAAGATACTAGTGCAGAATGGAGCACTTGTAGATGTTCTGACAAAATCAGGGCGGGCTACACCGCTGCATAAAGCAGTTGTTGCAGGTTAGTTATGATATTAAACAACAATAATATCTGCTTACTGCAAGAACACATTAAATGATTTATTTCCCTATATCACCATAAATTAAGACTTCTTTATAAATTTTTTTTAACTGTTATTTTGATTCAAAGGATGAGGTGAGACATACATCTTTAATAATGGTGTTTCAATTTGGCTCCTAAATGTACTAAATTATCATTCTGCAATTAAAACAGTATCCACTATCATATGCATTTCCTGTACATTTGTTACTTCTTTTACGTATATTTCATAAATACATATTTCCTTATAAAATTTTATCAGTAATCAAATATTGATTTTCAGGTCATGTACCGACAGTCAAATTTTTACTTGACTCTGGAGCTGATGCTCGAATTCGAGACGCAGATGGTAAAACAGTCATTCACAAAGCAGTGGAAAAAGGGCATTGTTCTTTATTAGATATGTTGCTGGCAGCATATCCTCGTACAAAAGAAGGATATGCTGCTTTACTAAAATTAACAGGACATAAACCTTCCTAAGGTTTATGTCCTCTCAGTCGCAGTAATACTCTTGTATTTTTCTTTTATTACAAGACCGTTAAGGGCCTTTTCCCTATCACGCAAGTTCTGTGCTCGCGTTGAGTTCTGGTACGCATGTATGCCACTCGCATACGGTCGTGTCGTTCATAGATCCATTACCTGTCATTTAAGTCAAACGCACGCAAGCTGCGGAGACAGTTGCGGATAATTCACGCATGCCCGTAAAGCACGCGGACGGTAACATACGTGATGATAAAATGGTCCTAAGATTTGGGGAAATAACTATTAAAGCATACAAAAGAGTCACTTCTAACACTGCCGAAGCTTTTGTAGTACACCTTTATTGTTGCAAAAGTCACAATTTAAATGTATTACTATTATTTATTTCAATATTCGATGGTTATTAATATATCCTTATATCCATATAAATATTTAGTTTCTTAATGATATTGGATGTAATAAAAGTAGGTTACTTGTAAAATAGAAGTAATTTATATTATTATTCTCTAAGCAGCTGAAGATACTGTATTACTTTCTATTTAAAAGGATCAATCTTCAATGTTAAACATTTCCATTTAAAATAAAACAACATATATTTGACTTATTTTTATTATCTTAAATGTACTCATATACTACATTCTATATATTATATGAATTACAATTGTACCCTGTTTAAAATAAGAATAAATTAATGTAACACAGTTTATATATCATCCTAAGAATTAAATTTTGGGTTTGTTTTTATTCTTGTGCATACATAATTTCTCAAACAAAATGTGTATTTTTCATTGCCATTATAAGTCATTGTCTAAACTGGATAATTTATAAGTATTTATATTTCTTTTATTTTATGTAAATAATAAGACGTGTAGAAGCCATATGTTATACGAGATTGATATATGTCTTGTGATAGGATTCATAGGGAGCATTTATGTTACTTATTTAACATTTTACATAGAAATATAAAGGTAATATATTCTTCTTATTTATAGGCTTTATAGTATTAAGAACATGTAGGAAAACCTGACTTTATATCACTAAATTGATAAATATTAAAGTAGTTTCTCTTTATCGTAAATGTAATCTATTTTTCACTAAATGTACACCTTTGTACTACGACTTTGTGTATTTGATCTTACAATAAAAATAAATCGCAACATTTGTTTTTTTTATACATGCATATTATTTTTTATTTTCATTTTGAACAAAGTTTCAAATAATCCTAATATAAACAGAAGTAATATTTAATTTTACATTTTAGAGATAATATTTTCGATTCTTAATATCTTACGATATTTTGATCTTACCAGCGTCATGGGAATCTTGTCTAAACATACATTTTTTCAAAACAAAGATTTTTCAATAGCGGGTAAAATATCGCATTAATTTTACATCAAACCCATGAATCTAAATGTTAAATTGGAAGTGGGTCTAATTTTATCTGGTAAACCTACTCCAATCTATACAAGATAGGTATCTGGGTACCTACTACCTATAAATTGAATGAACAAACATTTAGTATCTATGTTATAAAATTCAGTTATTACTAAGTCCGTAATATCCGATATAAACTTGGGCCCAATTTTGTTTATTATTCATTAGGCCACTGTTTGCTATAATGATTTTACTACCCATAACGTTATATTGACTAAAACCTTAACAAATGTTATAACAAGGCAAATACATGTACTTGGGATATTTATTTCCTTAATACCACGCTTTTTCACTTCGCATAAAGACACTTTTCGAGCTTTTTGGTTGTTAAAGTTAAAAGAGTTCTTAAAAAATGCAAGTGTAACTTTACATTTATGTCACAGTTCCTGCTAAGCGCAGAAAAACAATTTTCCATCACTTTTACTTTTATAATTATAATGACTATTCCAAAAATTCTGACAAAAAGATGCTAAACAACTTCACTAAGACTGTAAGAACCTATCTCTAAGTGGTCCTTTGTTTTAGCAATAAGTAGATTTTAAAAGACCACATTTATTCAAAAGGATAGCCAAGGGAGCGGCTTTCAACCACAAATTCAGGAGAGTGCATTTTGCTGACCGTAAAAAAAAACATCAACTCTACATAGTTTATACCTATATTACAATGAGTTGGCGAAAAACCAAAACTGTAATCGTAAATTTTGGTAGTATTTGAAAATAATTCGACGAATAAAAGACTTCCCAGATTTTATAACTTGATTAGGATAGTTTTCGAGGGGCGCAAACTACCTACATTGCCAGAGGCACAAATATCAAACCGTGCCAGCGAATCAGCTACGACGTGGTAGGCGATAAAGGTACACTTTCATCTTCCATCATTAGAAACTTCTTTAAACTACTCGGTAGAGGTAATGCGTCTATATGAGCAAACATTGGCTTATTTTTACATAACAATCTTATCCTGATCCTGCATAAATCTGCTAACCTTAGAGGATTTCTACAAGCATTAAATACCCAGAGAGCTGTACTTTCTGGTTTTAAAACAATCGTAGCGTCCGACATTAGCGGACAGTGGCCAGCTTTTAGGAGCATTGAGGCAAGGTTTGGTGTACGTCTTTTGGATGCTATGCTCAAATTATCGATGCCTCGCGAATGAAGATCACCAGCATTCACGTTGGCACCATGTCGTATCAACATCATAGCAGCGTGATCTCTGCAAAAAAATGTGGCCAGTATTATGGAGAGGAAATCAGAAGTGCTTGTCTAGGATTCGAACCTAGAACCCTCCGATTTATAGGCCTAATTGATATTTAAAGTATTAATAGTCTAGTAGTCTGATTACTATTAGGTTATTAATACTTTAAATCCTCAGGCATTAGGACATACAAAAGCAATATTGATTTTTTTTGGCTTCACGTTTTTTTTTTTTAAATTGACTTAATTATTATCAATATACTTCAAACATTAAAAGTACATTTTATTAAACAAATTTTACATACCTTTGTAACAGCAGGGCTCTATTCAAAGCTGTGTCCCCAGTAAGAGAAGTCGCATTCATGTCAATTTTATGTTTTAGTAAGAAAACTAGCACTTCTTCAAACTCTTTGGGACAGTCTATACTTTCGACGAGAACATGCAATGCGTTGATTCCAGTGAAACTGTTGCAGGTATTGATGCTGGCCCCTAAAATATATTTAATTAATGTAATTAAAGCTTTAAACGAGTATAAGTCTAAACCTGATGTTAATTGATCATTGCCATCCAGGGATATGTGTAAAGACACCAAATAGCACCTGATGTCTGTATCATAATATGGTGGGTATTAGAAGGTAGTGGTAGAGGTGATGGTGGATCTCTTAAACAACTTAAATCACTACTGGTCTAGTATTATAAAGAGTGGTGTATGTGGGTAATTAAGGTTTTAACCATAATTTATCTCTTTTCATTTAATATTATTTATTTATTTATTTTATATAAAAAGTATGTATAGTAACATAAAAGTAAATGCAAGTATAGTATCTGAAGTAACAAAAATCATAACATGTATAAAAGTACAGTAGCAATAAAGGCTATTTTTATTTTTATTTTATTTTATTTTTATTTATCTCTTTTCATAGATAGTTGCTCTACTCTACAAATTATATTATTCTTACCTCGCTGTAATAAAGTATAAATGATGTTAGGCTGCGACAACCGCGCCGCTAGCAACAACGGAGTATCGCCATTATCATTAGTTAAATTTATGCCTCCAGCTAGATCTGCGAACAGCTTTACAATTTGTTCCTAGAAAATAATCATAGCAAAATCATCAGAAACCACGCTTGTTAAACAAAATTTGATTATATCAGCAAAGTGCAGAGCTTTACAGCTATTGTATAAACTCATAATGTGAATATTACTAGTTATGACAACTCTACTTGAAGCGGTAGAAGCATATTCTTTAAATTAGGTAACAAAGGCTGTAAAATCATGAATAATACAGGGTGGGCCATGAATTAGTTAACATTTGAAATAATCATTTAAAAAAAACTATTTGACATATTTTAAAAATTGTTTTATTAAAAGAAAGCTAATTAGTTGGAAATTATTTTTTAAAAATTATATCATCTAAATGACCACCATTTCGATTTTTACACTCTTCTAAGCGAGTAACGAAATTTTCGAATACTCGTCCGCACAGAGACCGTGAGATCGTCGATATCTCTTCGCTGATTTTTTCTTTTAGTTGACGTAGTGTATTTGGTTTATCGATGTAGACACGACTCTTTAAATAACCCCATAAAAAGAAGTCAGCTGGGGATAGATCTGGACTTCTGGGTGGCCATGGAATGTCACCTCGTCTGGAAATCAGCCTTTTCGGAAACATTTCTTTAACCACCGGCAGGGACTCGTTGGATGTGTGACAAGTGGCTCCATCTTGTTGAAACCATGTGTTACGATTGTAGCCAGAAAATTCCAGTAGCATCGGTGCCAAAAACTCCCGTAACATTTTCACATACCGAGTAGAATTAACAGTAACTGAACGGCCGTGAGAATCTTCAAAAAAGTAGGGTCCAATTATTCCTTTTGCTGAAATTGCAGCCCATACAGTTATCTTTGGAGAATGAAGTGGCCTTTCGTGTTTAGCTTTAGGATTGTCACTGCTCCAATATCTGCAATTCTGTTTGTTTACATGTCCGTTAAGATGAAAATGGGCTTCGTCAGAAAATAAGAGGTTCTCAAAATTACTGAATCGATCTAACATTGTTTCAGCATAGGACTTGCGTAAATTTAAATCATTAGGTTTTAGTTCCTGCACCAATTGGATCTTATACGGATGCAATTTCAAATCTAACTTCAAAATACGGCGTAACGATGTGCGGGATAATCCTAATTCAGCCGAACGTTTGCGCGTCGATAAACCTGGATCACGTCGAACAGAAGCAGAAACTTGCTGTACGTTCTCTTCGCTCCGAGAAGTCCGTAGGCCGCCGGTTTGCTTTACATTTAGTGTAGATCCCGTCTCTTCGAACTTCTTCACCCATTTCTTTTTTAAAGGACCACTCGGACACTGACTTAAGTCGTGTAAATCATATTCAACACGAAATAAGCGTCTCACAGTAATAAGCGAATTGTTGTTTAAATAAAATTGTTTCACACAGTAAGCGCGCTGCGGCCCCGTGAAGCGATCCATTGCGACTAAATTTCCGAGGAACGAGCTAGTGACAAGACCCCTCCCCGCGCCCCTCGCGGCATTTACTTGCGTAGGGTATTAGATTCAAATGTTAACGAATTCTTGGCCCACCCTGTACATTAAAAATCAATAAGAATTGATTAAAAGTAAAATAACCACCTGACGCTGTATTATTGCATTGTGTAATAGTTTATGAGAATGTGTTATTCTTGCACCAGCGCGAAGCAACACCTCCACAATATCAGTGCATCTTTGCCAAACTGCTTCACATAGAGGAGTGTAACCTAAAAATATTTCATAATATATGTTTAATAAACCTATTAACAGTTTACCTATATTTGAAAAACATGAAACAAGTATGAATAATGAGAATTTATTTAGATTTTTGTCAATTGAGTATTTATATGGATATGCATATGTATAAAAGTACCTACAGTTAAATTTTTTAAATTCAAAAGCGAAATGTCATTAAAATACGGAAAAAACAGTAAAATAAAATCTAAATAAACTATTATTAGCAATAACATGGCTATTACCATGTATTTCTTCGCCATTCACATTGGCACCCACAGATATAAGGTACTTCACAACATCAACATGACCTCTTCCTGCGGCCAAATATAAAGCTGTTCTCTCATTTGTATCTCTAGCTTCTATGTACGCCCCATTAGTAATTAAAATCTTTACCTGTAAAAGCATAATCCTTATCCTTTATCCTTTATTTAATATTATAAATCCGAAAGTAACTCTGTCTGTCTGTCTGTCTGTCTGGTTGCCTCTTCTTCACACCTAAACCACTGAACCGATTTTAATGAAATTTTGTACAGAGATAGTCTGAGACCCGAGAAAGGACATAGGATAGTTTTTATCCCGGAAATTCCATGGGAACTAAAGAGATAGAACTAAGGATAGAATCGTAAACTATGCATTTGATCAAGTGATGATCTTTAGCAAAGTTGTTGTCCATGAGCCCACGAAGGTTTCAGAGTTGGTACAACCAATTTTCGCCAGATGGCGCCACTGTCATTCCAATGAAGGTACGAATTTTCATTTTTATGTATGTTAGTATGTCATATTATTTTCTTTTAAACGTGGGCGAAGCCGCTGGCAAAAACTAGTATGATTTATATATTTACTTCCACTTACAGTTTTATTATAATTAAAAAAGTCCTTGTCATACTCAAATATGAAGAGCAGATTAGTTGAAACACAACTTTAAAAACATTCTGGAAAATTCTCAAGCAATTAAATATTACATTTTCCATAACAGCAAGTGATCATTATTTTTTGCCCCCAACTCTGAAAGTCTTTTTTGAAACCCAGATTCTAATTTTTCAAGATATGCCCCTAATAAAAATTAAATAGTCTAAGCATATATTAAACTACAAGTACAGAATATAATTTACCAGTTCCAAGAACCCTCTTGATGCAGCGAAATGAAGAGGTGTCATTTTTTCATGTGTCTTGTAGTTAACATGACTTCCAGATGCCAAGAGGTGCTTGACTATTTCTGTGTGATTCTTTGTCACAGCTACATGTAAAGAAGTGAGACCATTTCCAGCTGTTATATCAACTTTACAACCTGAAATATCATAAATTTATGTAATACAAAAAAAATATAAAGGTTTCCAAAGCATAGCATAAGAATGTGAAATGACTATATAAACAACTACTACTGATAAGTTGTATGTCAAGCATTAAACACAAATGAATATAGATAGCATTTACAATAAAAATAAAAATTTAAATAAATTACTTAATAATATGCAATTATAACATATAGATAAATAAGATATGTCATGAATTCTATTTATGATGAATTAATGCAGTGCTAGATATCAGAAATTCAGATTATTATAATGATAATATATAAAAACAAAAAGAACTTAAAAAAAACTAAAGATGTACCTTTGTAACATGTGTAAATCAGCTACACAATAATTACAATGTCTCTAATACTACACTAATTACCAGCATCTATCAATTGTTTTACAACTTCTATGTGCCCATGTTCAGAGGCATAGTGCAGGGCTGTTCTCATGAACGCATCTTGTTGGTCAACTCCGCTCGTCACTACTGATGCAGCTGCTATAGCTGCTCCTGTATTTTCTAAAATAGCAGCATACCACCTAAAGAAAAATATTTTTGAGCTCTTTTTTTGTAAATTATAATTTACAATCTAAGCATACATTGGTGTTTTATATAAATACATGAAACAATTAATGTTGCAAAACATTTGTTTGTCAAATTGTTAATTGATAAATTATTATATTAACAAATTGTCATTTTAATCCCCGGGATTTCTTCATGGAATAACAATTACAATCACATGAAATAACAACAACTGCTTATTTTACATTTTTATAATACACAAAGCATACAAAGAGTTTTTAAATAAGCACAATCTTAACACAATGTTTTGTTTTTTTATTTATATTTACCTGTACATCGAAGACCAAGTCTCATCTTCACTGGTAGTAGGTGCAAAATTTCCTATATCTTCATCCCATTCTAGATCGGCCTGTGGAGATGTCACTAGGGATGGAGGGCTCAAGGGGGATTTTAGACTATTAATTTTACTCTCATCGCTACTTGACCCATCACTATGAATAATTACAAAATATCCTTGATTTCTGTCTTTTTGAATATCATCAGCTGAATCAGTACTCTCTACCGGTCCTTTTGAAGTTTTCATTGTTCTATCATTAAGATTTTTACACTTAACAACCATTTCATCGTTTTGAGCAGAACTCTTTAGTTTTCGTTTTTGTGACTTTATTTGTCTCTTCTTTTGTATGTTTTGTGTGCTTACCATTTTATAAGAGTATTTGTCAGTTTTGCTGGCATCTATTAATAATTTTACTATATCTGTATTTCCCAACTTAGCAGCTTCACCTAAACTTGTTTTGCCCAAGCGAGTTATCTTATTGGGATTAGCACCTGCAATGCAACAAAAATGTACCCATTTACTGCTTATTATCCATACCCCCTAGATCTACTAAAAATCTTTAAATATTATACTTTATATTACAAATGCAAATATAGTTTATATGCTTTTTGTACAAATTTCTCAAAGTCAAATAAGGTCTACTTACTGAACTGTCTAAAGCCAACAATAGCTCTTTCCCATATATAAATAAAGTTTCTACTTTACATAAAAATCTACTGGTACAAAATAATAGCATTAGTAAACATAGCATTCATTTAGCCTTTATTTGCCTTCTTGGGCTTATACCCTTTAAAACGTGTATTAAATATGAATTTAAATACAAATAAAGTAGTCTTGTTCAAAATACAAACAAAAAATCTACTCAATCTACCTACCTTTCAACAGTAATTGTGAAACACCTTCCTGATCTTCTGCAACTATTTTCTGGAAGAGATTGTCTTCTAACAATGTTTCCATGTTTCTAAGATTCACGCCAATTTGAAAAACATTTATAATTTACTTTTTACGGATAAGCTGTCAATAGATACCTACTAGATAAAGTAAATATGTCAATTACGTATATGAAAACGTAATCTTACTATTATTAAGTACACTATTTAATTAAATAATATTTGTTTCTCTAATAATAATTTATGTCATTTCATTTCAAAGCATTTTATGAAGTAAAAAGCAAAATAATAAAAACATTTCGAAACTAAGACTTTGTCATATTTTCATAACATGAATTGTCAACAAAACGTCAAATAAAGTATCAATCATATCAGTGTCAAATTGACACAAATAATCTCAAAGATTTTCAATATTTACAGCCAAGAATATAATATACCAATGACTTCATAATATTACTAGGGTTAATTTGCCCCATTCAAAAATCCGAGATAAGAAAGTACCGTGTGACCTGAAATATCCATAATATCTCCTTTTTAATTGACATCATGGCATCAGTTACAGTCTGTACAATATATCTAAATAAAGCTATTACCGAACGCACACATACGGTGATTTTCTAAATGAAGTTTTCTTTATTCTCGGTGTGAGTTTTTAATCCAGCACTCGATGAATTGAATCGATAGCTCTCGTACTCTTGATTCACCTGAAGATCGACATTTATCAAACTTTAAAAAATCATATTACTAAAAAAACTAAAAAAATAAAAACAAGGAATATACTGGTTAAATAAAGAATTTCGAAAGGACGTTAGGAATTTTTATCGTTAGGAAATATAAGAACATATGCACCTTGTTGTTGATTTTGATATGAGAGGCTTGTATTTGAGTCTCCGATCACTGAAAACAAATCAAGGAACGGAAACCAGACGAATCAGAATCGTACGTATATAGATGGCCGGCCTTAGATCAGTTGTCAAGTGACAAATGTCAAGTCAAATAGGTATTTCCGACTTGACTGCTTCTATTTTTTATCTGTTGTATTTATTTTTGGAAGACCGTGAGTGAAGCGGATATAATTATAATAGTTTTTGTACGCAGAAAAGCCACTATAATTCGTATTGTTTTTTCATTTTTTGTATAATTAAATTCACTGTGTATGTGCAATATAGTTTCATAATGTTTTGTTTTATCAAAAAACAGTAATTTAAGTGCTAACACTCCCACTTACTAAATCGACTATATCTGGCCTCATATCTCGAAATTCCTTTAGTTTTCTTGACGATTATGGCATTTAATATAGTCGCATAAGTGTATCTAAGTGATATTATCAGGAATATGATTAAATAATATCATTTTTTGTTGAAAACTTTTAGTTTTGGGATGTAGGCAGTAATTTGCATTAATATTGCATTAATATGTTTTCTATTTGATCTTACAATATTACTTCCACGTTGGTTATAAAGTTTAAAGGTAATGTTTAATAAAGTGTATTTTATTTTTAGGAAACATGATATTGCATTTCAAATAAAATGTCAACTGAGAATTGCTTGGTTAAGGCAATATATTCATTCAAAGGCAAAAACAATGATGAGCTATGTTTCAAGAAAGGTGACATTATCACGGTCACCCAGAGAGAGGAAGGTGGCTGGTGGGAGGGGACCTTGGGGGAGACAACAGGGTGGTTCCCTAGCAACTATGTGACTGAATACAAAGGTAATCTCAAATACATATCTTAAAACTCTTAACAGAATCTTACCTCTTTCAAGTCTTTACTAAAATAAGAGAAAGAATATTTGGGACTGACCTGACTAGTGAGTCATGCATTCCTTAAATATGTGTAGTATCTTGTTTTGAAGAACATTCATAAATGTGGAATGTCCTTTGCTATAAGTGTTGGAAATTACTAATAACTTTATTCCATACTTAAGAATCAAGTTATACATTCATAGCTCAGTCCCACACATTCACTTGAAATGCAGTTTGTGTGGGTTTAAAATATCTTGATGCAAAATTATAATTTTGAAATATCAAAGCAAGATGCATCAAAATAATGAAACCCAAACCTCACATAATTAACTTTCTATTAATAATATTACTAAACTCTTTACTCACTTTAATTCTACACCGTAAGGATCCCTAGAAGATATTGCTTTTTAACAATAAGACTGCCTTACTTTAAATTACGAAATTTATGAAATTATAAATTCATAGTGTTATTTCTGTCATTTGAGTACAATAAAGTGTTTTATTATATTATCAGTAGGTTTTAGAGATTACCTCTTTGTATGACCTTATTATAAATATCAGTGTGATTATCATTCAGTATGAAATCATAACTATTATGAAGATTAACCAAATACTTGCCAGAATCCTTAAATGCTCTGGTACTGTAATGGCTAATCATAAATTGTTTGGTAACATATAAACAGATGAATCAAATATTCTTGCTTTCAGATACATCGGGTTCCTTGACAACGTCACCTATTAGAGCAGCTTCAGAGATCCAAGCCTTTCGTAATGTTGTCCTCAAAGATATTATTGACTCTGAAAAAGCCCATGTGGCTGAAATGCAAGGCCTGGTCAGCAATTTCCTACAACCATTAGAGAAAAGTGATATGTAAGTTAGTCTATTATACTAATAATAATATTAATTGTATATTTCTTTTAAACAATATTTAGTTAGTGGCTAAGTATTAATAAGTTGTCCATTAAAAACAAAATTTGCTTGTTGAACATGAATCTATATGTGGAATTCCAACATTGACCTTTGGGCTAGCAACATTCTAGAGGTAAGAGTTTAAATCTCATTTAGCATTGTTTATGTTTATGACTACTGGTTATACCTAAACACCTGGGGATGAAGAATATCTCATCTATCTATTCATGGTATGATTTGAATAAATATTGGTTTTGAGCTACGATTATGTGTAACATGAGCTATATTTTGAATATAAAATTATCTATTACGAATGTTAAATCTTAGTATTTTTTCCTTTTAGGCTTACAAAGGATGAGTTCAAACAATTGACAGGCAATATAAATGAGGTGCTACAAACACATGAGCAATTTCTCAGTTTGCTAGAAGAGTGTGCCACAAAGACAGGACCGGATCAACGGGTGGGGGGCCTCTTTCTACAATGGGCCCCTAAAATAAAAGCTGTACATCAAACTTACTGTTCTGGTCATCCCAAAGCTGTGTGTGTTTTAGATAAATATAAGTAAGTAAGACTGTTATAAAATATTTGTATTTAAGATAAGTTGGGTTTTATTGGTGCTGGGTTTAAAACCATTTACAAATTGTATTACTTGTTCATGGGGCTATTTTTTTATAATTTGATCAATTTATTTCCCTCAACATGCCTTTACCCAAGTGTTGATATTACTCCAATTTACTGTACATCAATTTACTCTGTTTCTTTTAGTTACAAATAAAACAATTAGCATAATTATGTAAATGCATATGTGTTTTAAAAAATATCATCATCATCATCATCAACCCATTACTGTCCCACTGCTGGGCACGAGTCTCCTCTCAGAATGAGAAGGATTAGGCCATAGTCCACCGCGCTGGCCAAGTGCGTGTTGGTAGACTTCACATACCTTTGAAAACTTTTTTTTTTTTTTTTTAGAATTCTCAGGTATGCAGGTTTCCTCACGATGTTTTCCTTCACCGTTTAAGCAAGTGATAATTACTATTCTAATTAACTTCTTATACAACTATTATTTAAAAAATATATAAACACTGAAATGTCTATAGATTTTCTAAAGCAATTGAAATATTAAATTTATTTTTTCAGAGAGGAGCTGAATACATGGATGGAGAATGCTGGTGCTGTGTGCCCTGGGGTGCTAGTTTTGACAGCAGGGTTATCGAAGCCATTCCGCCGACTCGGCAAGTATCCTGCGATGCTGCAGGAGCTTGCTCGGCACGTCCATGAAGCTCATCCAGATAGAGGCGATACACATAGAGCTTCTGTTGTCTATAAAGATATAGCTGTAAGTGGTTCTTTCTTACATTAAATGGCTTAAAATTACATTATTGGTTGGTAAAGGGGAAATCTTTACAATTATTATTGATCCTACTAAATCCATAACTTAGTTGTTGCTGACTTTGTTAACATGTTTGTTGACCTTCAAATAATTTTATATTTCTTGTGCCCACTTAAAATTTTTATTCTTTGGCTTTTGACAAACTTGTTACTGTATGTTATCAAACATAAAAGATACATATCTCAATTTCTTTTCTTTCATAAAATGGCTTCCATTAATCATCTTATATATTAATCATCATTATCTTTTACCAATTGATTTAAGATAAATATTCATTGCAGAGCGGTTGTGCAGCTTTAAGGCGCCAAAAAGAACTAGAACTTCAAGTTGTAACAGGCGAGGTCCGTGGGTGGCCGGGTGGAGAGCTGACTTCTCTAGGAGATGTGTTACATATGGGAAGTGTTGCAGTGGGACCATCCCACCAAGATCGTTACCTCGTGTTATTCCCCTCAGCACTCCTTTTGTTGTCTGTGAGCAAAAGGGTTTCTGCTTTTGTGTATGAGGTATGCACTACATTTTTATTGAATTTTTTTATAAATGTTGTTTTTGTTTAAAATAATGTTGCATGTAGTCCACCGGTTGTTAAGTGGTCACTGCTATCTAGAGATATCTGTAACCCACGCCATATAGGATGGATTCCACTTGAAGCAGACGCTTGTATTTGTACATTATGAGGGCTAAATTAGTAGCCAATATCTATGCCAGCCGGCGAATACTCCCTTGCAGCAAATTTGAATGAAATGCTCATTGTGTTTTGTATTTTGTACCATAATAAGAATAACATTGTCTTTTACAGGGTTGTCTACCATTGACTGGAATCACTGTTTGCAAGTTAGATGATACAGACACGCGAAAAAATGCATTTGAAATAAGTGGACCTATGATCGATACGATAGTAGCCGTGTGTCAGACAAAAGCCGAAGCAGACAACTGGGTCAGCCTATTACAGAAACATTCAAACACAAATAGCCCCTCACACGAACCAGGCCAGCCCCATTCTTTGCCACACGTAAGTATTCGCTAAGTTTCTCTAAATATACAGTATTTAAAGCGTAAAGTTCATTTATTTCAAATCGTACAATTATATCTTTTAATTTCTCACATAGCTGACCCGTTCCCCTTCTGAAGGAGCGTTGTCTAGCATCAACACTAGTCGACGCAGCCTTTATCACGTGACGTTGCCGCCGCCTAGTTACCCTTCTGCGTCACCATATTATTCGTTAACGAAATACTTTGCGAGACTTGTAAAGAAAAAAGTTATAACAAGGCAAATGTTGCGAAAGCTTTTACACGAAAGAACGTGGGCGAAAGCGTTTGAACTGACAGGTATACCTGTTATGCGTAGGCATAAAAATCATATAAGGCTTAGAATAGAAAACGATGGCACGATTGGCACAGAGACCGAGTATTCGGACAGCGATAGAAATTCAGAAGATAGCGATAGAGAAACTGATACCACAGAATCGTACTCCAATTCAAATTTTTCTGATACTGAAATGAATAGTTCTAATTTGTTACGTCAGAATGCTTTGGATGCAAGCCGCTCTAGAACGATTTCGTCGTCGTGTAGTAGTAGTTGGGGGAGTAACTTCGGTTACGTAAGATATTTTGATACATCTGTGGACATGCAACAGGACTTGCCGCAAATAGTTAAGGGTGATTGTGCAAAGAATTTGTTCATTCAGACATCTAGTGATGCTTCTGATGAAAATTTTGCACTCGACGACGATTTGAAACAAGTATCTCGTCTTACTAAACCCCTCATTCAACATTCCGGTAGCACAGAAAATTCTAGTTTTGAGGTCAAACCTTACATGGCTTGTGAAGATTTAAGCAACATGGATCAAAATATGCAGATTGATACACTCGGAAATGATTTAACAGATTTTATTCCTACAAGACGCAGTTTTCCAAATATCAGTGGCAAAAATGATGGAATGCCAAAGCTGTGGAAGTCTACAGAAGAACAATATAACCACCAAGACACAGATGAAAATAATGATATACATTTAGGAGTACTAGAATCTTTAGACCCGCCCTCACCAAAACAGTCAAGAGACTATATGGTTGATTCGATTATACTTGATCCCCCGCCAATGTTTCGAAACGAAGATGAAGATGTAAAAATAATAAACGTTAATCTTAACGCCAACGTACCTTTTCGAAAACATTCATTAAACTCTGATAAAAAGCTTCGTCGATCTGTGTCTAAATCAATGGTTGAAACAGAGAGTGTGAAGAGAAGCAACGATATACACCTACAGAGGATGAGTTCGCAATCCGAAACACAAAAAGTTCGGAGGAAATGTGAATGTTGCAACCGATCTTTGTGCCCGAGTCCCAGATCCTCTGATTCCGGGGTAGCGGGAAGTTGCAATTTAGCTTCACCAGAATTGAATATGCACGAGTACACCAGCACTGGAAATACTGGTCATGATTCTGATAGCCACGACAAAGGATCGGATCATTCGAAGAATTCTCTAAACAATCTGTCACAAGACACTTACGACGCAGATCACAGGAAGCTAACACTTTCTGAAATAGAAGCTGCTACATACGAAGATCAATGCAGGTGTACGTCACCCTTTGGCTCTACAGCTAGAACGTCCTGTGTAACAAGTGTGACGTCAGAAACGAGCCTCGACGTTCTAGACTCATCGAACGCCTTGGTGAAGTCAACGTTTGCGGCAAATCCGCCTTTATCTGCATCGCAAATAAAGCGAACGTCTATCAGACGCAACATAGAAAGTTATGTGCCTGAGATAAAAATTAAACCAGAAGTGCCACCTCGTATTTACCGAAAGCCGAGCACTCATTTAGAGGTTCCTAAAAACGTACGTCACCCTATGCCTTGTCAATGGAGTACTTTGAACATTACCGAACGCACTAAGCCTAGCTTGCACTACCATATGAGAATATATAGGGAGAAGCCCGAGACTACGAACAGACCGTCTCGCCGAGAAGCAACTCGCAATTGTGACGTTTTCGATAAAGATAAAAAACAAAGAGACAGTGTGTACAGTCAAACGCAAAAGTCCAGGTCGCGAAGTGAGGATCTATCGAAAGTGCAGAAGGGTTTGACGGAGGCCCAGACGGGCTTCGTGGTGTATCGTTCAGATTTATATGCCCACTGGTGGATGAAAGCCAAATTGCCAATAACCGTGGTCACCGACTCAGGCAAGGATTATTTTTTTGTAAAGAGATACTGTTTGGTGTATCACTGGTTTGACGATAATATTGCCTTGAAGTTTTGTAACCACTAGATTAATACTGTCACTAGATTTGCCCCAGTATTCCAGTGCTTTACTTGATCATCCTTGCCTGTGTTTATTCATCTACTAACTAAGAAAAACAATCATCGCAAATAGACCATTTACTAACATATTAAGAAACATTGTATCGATGCATGGACAAGCTTCAAACCACAACCTATGTTTTCTGTGACTAGACATAAAATAATGTTTTAAATTCAAAACCCAGTTAAAAGGGGTCAGTTAAAACAATGAAGCTTTATTGTTTGTGGTTATAAACGATACTTTTAGTCATACTGAATAAAGTGTGATAATAAATAGTTCTAAAATAATAATGTTAGGTGTATTAAAAGAGCAAAATACTCTGTTCTTAATAGATTTAAAACTGTCTAAAAATGAACATTCATATATGCATATATGTGTTGGGTAAAGTGTGATGTTGATATTACGTTTATTATTATTATATTACAATCAATTAATTCTATTTTTTTTGCAGATGGCCACGAGCGACACTAACAACGACATCTCATCAGGTCTAACCAGCCACAAGCGATCACATTCATTCAACAATCATCAAAGCTACACACAACATACGCAGCAAACACAAAAGAACAAACAAAAGAACCAATCGGCACGCTGGCTTCTTAACTCCTGCGATTCTCTCGACCAGTCGCCTTCTAAAGCAACTAAAAGTCCAATTGGAAAGAAATTCTCTTCTGTAGATTTCATAGATACGGCTGGATCTAATTATAGCAACAAAGGTAATTATTATTATCGTATAGACTTTGTTATAATAAATTGTAGGCGAAGTATAGTGTGGAGTGTAAGGTTATTTGGAGGAATATAAATACGTAATTGATTTTAGCTATAAAGTATTTATTTCTTATGTTACCAGTTACATGATGAAAACCTTGTTTATGGCTACAGACTCAGTGTATGTAAAGGGTTAAATGGGAAATTTTACAGCACTTAACCCCACCTTGTCATACTCAGCGCTATGAAGAGGACTCCGTCATCTCCAAATAAAAGCAACCGGAGTCCTCTGAACATAGTTTCCCTTGGGCGATTTCATAGGAGCTCATAAGGATTTTGGTGCAATTTACGGTCTTCTTATACCTTTGGGTTTTTACGTCGTATACGTTCAAGTTACTCCCTTGCCGCCCACAACCTTGGAACTCCCTTTAGACGCCGCCGATAAGCAGGAGATACCGTAGCTCTAATCTAATCCTTAGTACGAGTTTATACGTTTTCACAAAAATGACTGTTTTTGTATTTGATAACGTATTTGCCCATACATTTCCAATCAGCGCCCCTACCGGACTGTATCAGAACAGATTGGAAATGTATGGGAAATACGTAAACAAATATAAAAACAGTCATTTTTGTAAAAACGTAAACGTTTTACAACTAGTCCTGAAACAAGGACATTAGCTTCCTATCTTCCAGCATCATATTCAGCGATAACCAAAACAGTATAACTTTTAAGCAGTTTCAAACGTTGAAGGTTGGAGCGTGACATGCTTGCGGCCAGCGCCGCCGCTCCGGCCGCAGTCGTTCACGGTCGGCTCCGACGAGAACATCGGCCCCACGCACCCGTACGCGCCGCACCAACGGAAGTCCAACTCGTACGAAGAGGACGCGCTCATACTGAAAGTCATCGAGGCCTACTGCACTTCGGCACGATGCAGGAACGCCGTCAGTTCTGGTGAGTATGGAAGGAGAATTGAAACGTGATTACGTTTTTTTTTTATTATACAGGTTTAAGTTTACTAATAATACTTGCAAGGACAAATATGTTAGTAATAACATTCGAATATTCGTACCCGCTGCGCAGAAATACATGGATGATGTTAAAAGTTCGGAATGTTACCGAAGATTCTTCGTAGGCGCTATCAAAGTGAGAAGTGTGTAGAGAAATATGTTTGAACCATATTAACTCTTACCTGATTTGTTTACATATTAGAGGGCAATTAGACATCTACACTAATATTATAAAGAGGAAAATTTTGTTTGTTTGTTTGGTTGTAATGAATAGGCTCAAAAACTACTGGACTGATTTTAAAAATTCATTCACCAATCGAAAGCTACATTATCCACGAGTAACTATGAGGCTATATTTTATATGAAATATATTTGATAAATAAATAAAACGAAATAAGTACGTACCTTCATAGCCATGAGTAGTAGATAACTAGTTAAGCTAGTAGATTATTTTGCGAAACATCGAGCGGTTTCATTAGACACATAATGAGAGGTCTAGTAGCCTTAAACGCAAGGAACAAGCGTAAATACGTAATATTTCATATTTAATATTAGAATTTTCAAATATTAAGAAACACGAATTACGTACTCTTCTCCGACATTTTTTTCAAATTCATACTTAGGAAACTTTCTCATCTAGCAAAAATGTATTCTCACCTTTTTGATTTACAAAAGGGATTAAGTATGAGTCAAATTTTAGGCTTAGGGTCTGTCCGCCACATTTTTGTCTATAGCCCGTCCGTTCTAAAATGTATGCAGGAAACAGTGTATGGGTGTGTGGGTACGTGCATATTAATTTGCTTGAATGTACACGTGCATGTGGGCGTGTGAAGCAACGAAGCAAATCATATTAGTTGTCTACACTTATATTCGTAACTCTAATTGTATGAGAGAGCTTTAAAAATAAAATGTACTATTTACTCTATCTATTTCATTGTCACAAGATACGTTAACTTTTTAGACTGTGTTGTGGACGAGAGCGTGATTGATGTGTGGACATTAATTGTTAATTTATATACTTAGCTCCCTGTAACCTCCCTATGAGTAATGGCAAGCTTAATTTTAGTACTTACAAAATAGTACTTATTCCACTTTACAATAATTTATCATTGAAGATATCAGGAGAGTAGAGTAGAAGCGACCTATCTTCGGTAACAAAAATATTTGAATCGTACACATAATGTTTGAAGTGTGAACTATAAATTTATCAATATTCTATGTCCTTAACAACATTATCCGTGTATTTAATGTTATGTGTATGTATTTGCTCCTTCATATGGTTCGATGAATTCAAGTAACTGATAACATGCTACATTACACCTATTATCGGGTTGACGTGAGCCGTCGATACGAATATACTCGTAATGCTAGGTAGGACATAATGTTCTGGCAATAAATATATTTGAACTATAACCTATAGTAATAATATTGGATAAAGTTAATACTAACATATTATATTTATTTATAAACAAATGAAATGAATAAATTACTATATTGTTTAGATCGATGCGTATAAAGCTTATGAGCTGGTATAATACTGCAATGCTATAATATAAATGTTGACCTTATAAATTAGATAAAGGTAACAACTAACATAGCTTTAATTATTATACAGTACCCAATATCCCCCTGGAGATATTCGAGTCGACAAGGAGGAGACACGCGAAGTCAAGGAACCGTATTATCAGTTGGTTATTAGAATGAGAGATCTGTATTTTTAATATATTAAAACCAAATATAACTAATCATGTTAAGTGTAGCGCTTGGTAATTAAACAATCGTTGTTAAACATTGTCGTTGGTGTCACGAATGTCATGATAACTCTTGTATCGATGTTATTTACATAATAATACTCAATTATATATTCTCGCATTATTTAATATATTGGCATATTTATAGGCACACGATGCATGATAATAATGGCATGCTTGATTATTATATTATCCTATAGTACGCCGTATACCCATTTACTCGTAGATCTGAAAGTAGCTAAGTAGTACAAGTAATCATGACAATTTTTTTAAATTATATTTTATAATGTTATTGATTTAGTACAAAGTAGCTAGTCATTGTAACAATATGAAGCCATACATTTCTCAGTATTAAAATTCAGATCTTATTATTTAAATTATTTATTTAATGTTCGTTCTGCTACAATAAAGTTAAATTTTAATTATTTTTAAATTGCTTTTTAGAAATATGGTTCTACATAGGCAAACTTGCGCTATCCAATCTGTTTCTTTTTACGCATACTTATTGTAACAAGGCAATCGAGGTTTATTCGCCGCTACTAACAGTTATTATAATCCATGCAAAGTCGACATATTCATACAATGAATGTCACTAAATCTTTTAATCGAATAAGCAAATACACAGCTACCGAACAAGCACCCTACTGCCCGTGGCTACTCGGTCGTCTGAAACTTTCTATTTTGTTACATGCGGCTGCCTTTATATCGCACCTGCAGTGGACTGCGGCCACTTTTCTCTCGGTAAAGTACAAAATCACGCACTCGCTACTAACATCTCTCACCATAACTATACCAAGCTGCCGGTCGTCCGGAGGGGCGACTCGCCGGAATACGCCGGCTGCGGTAGGTCGTCGAAGGTGAAGCGTAACAAGAGCTCGTCCGCGGCGGACGCGTACGCGTACCGGTCGCCGGAGACGCGGCGGTTGCTCTCCGAGCGCAAGTTTCAGCTGAACCGGTCGAACCCGAACCTGTGGGAGGGGTCGGAGGGGCGGCGCGCGGCGGAGGCGCGGGCGCGGCGCAGCGGCTCGCAGCCGAGCCTGGCGCCGCGCCGGCCCGCGCCCGCGCCCGCGCCGCCCGCGCCCGCCGCGCGCTCCTCCACCTGGTGCTGCGGCACCTTCATCAAGCACCTCACCAAGTCCCACCATTTCGATTGAACCGTCCGCTCGCTCGCCTCCCCGAGAGTCCCGCGTTTTGCCGTTGCCGTGCCTTCCTATCGGGTGTGCGTGATTGATCGTTGGCGTTCTCGTTTAAATTCCGAGCGTGCTCCCTCCACTAACAATCTTAAAATTCCTCGTGCAAGGTTTTAACCCGCTTAAGTAACGATACGTTCATTGAGATGCATGTAGTGTATATCATTTTTGAAAGCTATTATTTCCGAATTTCATTAACGCCTGATAAACTTTGTTATCTATGTGAACATAGATTTGTTTATGTGTAGTGTATGTGTGCAGTATTATTTAGATTGTATATTTTACTTTAATAATCGCTTAAATTATATTAATGGTGCATAAAAAATAACGATATTGCATAAGAATGCATGTTTTTTTTCCTATTTTATTACATTGTTGAATATTTACTATTTACCTTATTTTGTATTTGTACACATACAATTGCTATTAAAAATGTACACGAATTTATATTATTACATACTTTTGGCAATTATAAAGTATTCTGATTGTATATGATTTAAGCATTAAGCAGCTAAAATCTTAAAGGGTAGACCATAGAAATAAAACAATATTAAAATGTCCAGAAGTGCAAGCTCAGCCTCAACTTTCATATTGTATATATTTCTTTTAAAATAAAACTTTTAAGATAAGAGCCTCTTTGATACGCCTGATTATAAACATAAAGTTACAACAACTATCAAATAGACATTTTTATTACAATTATACCAAATGATACAACATTTATTCATAATACTGGTATCTTGTAATATAAGACTTATTGTTTTAAATAAACGTGGCGAGTCAATGTTGAAATAAATATAAATCAATATTATTATTAATTGAAAAAAATCTGTTTAATGTAGGTATCCCATCTTGTGCTCAAAGAGGTATAGAGATCATTTTAACAAGTTTTAAAATATATTTTTGGCGATAATAATTAACTTTTCGCATTATAAGTCGTCCGATTATTGTCTGTTACTAGGCCTTAGTTAACTAAAAATATAAACCTATAAAATGGGACTTTCGAGATGGGACAAAACAATCAAATTGTTTCTTGTTAAAGAGATACACACCTGTATAACTACGATCCTCCGCTACAACATAATCGAAATAACTAAAAAATAAAATATATAATCTGGTAACACAGTATTGTTCGCTACATCGAAAAGTTATTTCACTCGCATTCGTACGCCGTATTACGTAAAATATAGGCACGTTTCATGCAAAATGCAATTATGCATATTGTTTCGGTTTGAATAGCAATCAGGAATGAAAGCGCAGTCCATATTTTTATTCCAAATTTAAAAAACGTAAAAAAGAAAAATGACGTCGACCAAGACCTTTGCCTTTGTGTAATCTGTATCATTGAACACTATTGTGTTTCAATTGGTATGTTCCACTAGGTCAATCATTTGCTATTGATATTTGCGCAATAAATTGCGAAAAACTAGCCAATCCTATTGGAGCGAGCATTATGTAGGGTCCCCTGGGCCATTTGATTCCGCGCAGTTTTCCCTCCATGGTCCTCATATCCATCATATCCGATTTTTTTATTCAGTTTACATCATTATCGTGCCAATAGCACGTACTGCCATACATGTAATTCGAGAAGAAAATTTTCCATAAAAGTCAGATTTCACCTATATCTTTATTTAAAGATTAGTTATGCTAACAAAATTATGAGCCAAAAGACTACAACGGACATAAAAAGAAGAGTATTCCATGTTAAAAATCAGAACCTAAAAGGGCTTTGGACATCTAAAATACATTGTTTGGCAATACTTGTGTTGTAGCAGCTGTTATCGTATTCGTGTAGGTCGTATGTTTTATGGACATTATTTGAGAAACAACACTAAAACGTGTGAAATTAAAATTTTGAAATGTACTCTACATTTGAAAATTTTGTCTTGACATAGAGCTATAATAAATCCGCAGAAAATGAACCCCGGAAAAAAATAGACATCTTAAAAAACAACTTCTTAAGTGATACAATAATCTTATATATAAAATTCTCGTGTCACAATGTTAGTTACCGTACTCCTCCGAAACGGCTTTACCGATTTTCACCAAATTTTATATGCATATTCAGTAGGTCTGAAATCAAGTACTATATTTTTCATACCCCTAAGTCTGGGTTGTTCACCCTTAACATTTTTTTTATTTATATAGTAACACAACGTTTGCCGGGTCAGCTACATAGTATATTTGTAAAGAGAACGCTGAAAAATGTACGTGGAATAACTATTTAACTAAAATATTAATTATCTATTGGGTTTCTTGTAAGATTTTAAGGAGACTGGATAATAGTGGAATCAGAACAAAAGAACTTATCAAAATTCCGGGAATTCCAATTAAAACAAGAGTACAAATATTAATTTTGTACGTTATTTGATCGTAATAGCCAATGTCGGAGCCCCTGGAGGAATCCTATTTTTTTCTCAGGGCGCCTACTTCGGTTGAACCTCGTTTGATAGATTTAATTAAAAATACCTACTGCTTATCTAGGTTCACCTTTAATCCGGGATCCCTTATAATCTTTTGTTGTTGTGATACATCTTAACCAGATAATGGTAACAATTTATGACATTACACGATTAGTATAGTACACAAAAAGGTAACATGAATCAAATCCGATATATAAAATATGCGCCATTTAATTTTTATATATTTCCAACATAGATTAGTAAAGATTACTCACTCCTAACAAGAAAATGTACCCAGTTTTGAGAATTGAAATAATTGCGTAAAAAAGTTTTGCCGCGTCTCCGTGCTAAAATGTCCCTAAAATATTTGATATAATTATTTATTTATTACGTAAATTACGTAATTATTACGTAAATTAGTTATTTATTCGTAAATTTTCTCTAAAAATGTTTTTATTTGCCAAGGATTCAAAAAAAGAACTTACTAAAATAAGCCGTTTGTGGCTTCATTCAATTTCAAGGCGGCGAAGTATCTTTACTAATCTATGATTTCCAATGATACTTTTAATTAGAAAACTAAACGGTAGCTTATTTAAAATGTATTAACTATTATAATAATTTATGTATACTTCCATCCATTTTTAATGTAATGCGCATTTTTTTAATAACACGATCTGATTAGGATTACTTTACCATTGCCTTTGATAATGAGACCACAGAAATATATTACAATTTTCCCCATACATACTTTTTCCTACATAGGTAATCGAAAATAACTTCAAATCTTTTTATTATAAGCATAGATTTTATTACAATTGTAGAAGAAATAGATGTAACTCAACGGCGTAGGGCTTACTGGCCTACGCTATACAATGCGCTAGTAAATATTTCACTAACCAAGCTCTATAAGTATTATCATTTTATTTAATTTTTATGTTCATAAACTTAATATTTTATATTTGTCTTTCATAATAATGGTGCGTATGGTTGTTATTGTATTAAATACAAGTTGAAAAGTCCCGGTATCCATCTAGTTGATATTAATTATTATGTTAATATTATTTAGTAGTGTTGTAAACAAGATATTAACGTATGAATCTCTTTCATATATTAACTTGTCTCAGACTAGTGTTACGTCGAAACTTTTGATTAATTTCATACCTATCTTGTCTCTTGATTAAAACTTTTGGCTGAACGGCGTTATCTAACAAACCGAGGACATATGTACATTTTACATTGTACATAGCAATAAGAATAAAACTGTGTAATTTAAGGGTACTTTCTGTTTTTATTATACTGACTAAAACCCGCAACTATGTTCGTGGGGATAGCGGAAATAAAGGCACTTTTCACAGACGTTTATCATCTGAACTCCTTTTACAGTCAACCCATTGTATGAAACTGAATAAAATGTAGACTATCTACATAAGAATACCAATGTATTCACCAGGAAAAGTACATTTAGAACTACTACGGGTTGTGATTCTTAACTTTGTCACACTGTTACGTAAAGGTACAAATACTTAATTGACACGTTTAAATCTATGTACCTATACCTAACATAGATAAAGTTCCGTAAACTAATAATGAACTTTTGTTTTACGTGTCCTGAAAGGCTCTCCTTTATCTTTTAACTAACTTTTACCCACGACTTCTTATTCTGAGTACTGTAAAGTAATCTGCGGTAATTTCAGCTGTTACCTACCTATATGTAGATACAGCCTATATTCTATTACATTAATTAACAGTGGCCATATACGTAATGCTTGTCGAGAACAACAGTGTATTATCGTGAAGATTGAAATCTGTTAATTGAGATTAGTGTTTGCAGACAGGCGATCTCATGCGACATGTTGATACTATACTAAAAGTTATAAGCATAAAATTTTATTTAGTATACAAACTATTCTCTTTAGTGTTAAGCGCAGTGCAGTCTTAAACATACACATCTACTAAATGTAAATGGACATGTCGAAGCCACAGTTTGCATGCGTTTGAAATTAAGATAACAACGTTGAAACATTTACATGTATATGTCTTTATTGAAAACACAGCAGTGCCAAATGGAAGTTTCACTTCAACAGATATAGACTGTGCTGGCTTATGTAAAATCCTTCACTAAAACTGTTTAGTTTTAGTGAAGGATTTCCACGCCTATTTCTAATAACAGCAGTGTTAGGCGCTGCTATGTCCCGGTTTGAAGGGTGTGGTAAGGGAGACAGACTTTTCCGAGGCGTTCCAGCTTAGTCCTCAGGGGTAGCGGTGCATCTGTGGCCGACCTCAGGTAGGAATATCTAATCCTACCTGGGGTTGATAACAGATGTCCATGGGTGGCAGTAGCCACTTACCATCAGGTGGACTGCATGCTCGTCTGCTACTCTTATATTATATATATATAAAAAAAAGTATAATAGACATTCATTTACACAATGAATACGTATCGATTGTAATATGATTAAATGGCCTACATATGAAATCCATACGTGTAATATGTGGCATGAATTTTTCTGCCGTATTCGCGAAGCGCTATAGTATAGAGCTTAAAAGGCGCAAAAAGAACTCTTTAAAACACATCTACTATTGTGAATATTCATTGGCGACAATGACTACTTTATGAAACCGAACTATATCGCTCAAACCAACCCTAATTAAATATGGTCGTTAATGCCGTTTTTTCGGTCAAAAATAAACATCCCCGTACGTCTTCGCCTTTAAAGTACGCACAGCGCAGATTAGTAAAGATACTTCGCCGCCTTGAAATTGAATGAAGCCACAAACGGCTTATTAGTAAGTTATTTTTTTGAATTCTTGGCAAATAAAAACATTTTTTGGGGAAAATTTACGAATAATTAACTAATACTGCGTAATTTACATAATAAATAAATAATTATTTCAAATATTTTAGGGACATTTGAGCACGGAGACGTGGCAAAACTTTTTAACGCAACTATTTCAATTCTCAAAACTGGGTACATTTACTTGTTAGGAGTGAGTAATCTTTACAAGATGGATTGGAACAAAGCGTTCCATGTTATCCTCAGAGGTGGTACGTACGCACTTGTGGGTGACGTCCCAGGCAGCACTATCTGTGGTAATAGATGCCCAGGGGCGGAAGTAACCATTAATGAAATTTATTTGACAGCCTTAAATAAAATAATTGTCCGAGAATACGTGACATGTGTAAATGCAATGAGCATGCAAATATGATATATAACTTTGTGTCCGTCACTCCACCCACGAGATTGTTCATTTACATAACTATACGATCTGATTAAGTGTTCCGCTGTAGTTGAAATAAAATATGAACTACGTGTAACATTCACCTGGCTTTGTTAACTATGTTCATTCAACATTTGATAGTTTCCAACCTTGTGTTTAGCAAAACCCATACATTATTTTTTTTTATAAAACTCAACTTTCATTTGTTAAAAATTAAGAAAACCTTTTTAATTTATTAAAGGCATTAATCCCAAACAACGTCCCAAATTAATAAATAATCATTTTAATCCGTTTATCTAAGTTTTGTTTTCTTAGCACTTACCTAAATTACTTTTAAACAAACTTCTTTATACGAATCAACAAATTAAAACCATATAAGCCGGAGTAACCTCACGTAGCAAACCGCATCTGAAAGGTCTTACTTATTTGTTTCCAACTTTTACTATTAAACATACGATATTTACTGGGGTTGTTGAATCCTCTGCATTCGCGTAAATTCGGGGTAATTTTTTCCGTTTATCTCTTTCGTGAATTAGATTTTCTTATTCTCGTTAAACCATCGTTACACAGTTTTATTCTCTCTCATTTACTCGTTCTTTCTGGCATTTGTGTAATATATACCAATTTACATTAAGAAAACTTAGTGAATTGTTCAACCAGTCAAAGCCAAAGATCTGTGTACATTTTATTTATTTAAAAGTATTAAAGTATAGGTAACGAAAAACTAATCATATTGTTTGTATTTAAATAATGTCGAATTGTCTGCATTAGCTTAGCTTAAGCAGATATTTTTGAATTGTAAAATAAACTTGCTCCTCATATCATCCTTTAGACACTTTGATAATTAAAAGACCTTTAATATACATAGTACAGCAGGTTATAAGTACTACTAGTCATGTGGCAGTAACGTTTTTTTTAATTTTGGATTTTCATATAAGACAAATGTTGATTCAATAATTGATGAATGAGGACCAGGTCGCTAAGTCATTTGATTTTGTTCTAAGAAACAACAATGCATTATTTTAGCGTGTGTTATTCAATATTATATGTATCATGTTTATTTTTTTAACGAATTTTATTGTAGATGATTATATTTATAAGTATTTTTAAATAAAAATTATCTAATTGATCTGTAAATTTTATATTATTTATCACAACGACTTATAAACTGTCCTTCTATTCCTTTATGTATTTAAATATATTATTTTCTCCAGAATCAAGGCTTGTATTACTAACCGCCTTACATCTGATCAAGGTGGGTACAGTATACAAAAATCATCTAGCTAATTATATATCAATGAACGGTTTTACATAAAGGCTTTATTTCCAGAATGCGACGACGAATCTCCGATGTCAATAGAGGCGTTAGTTAGATCGCCGTCGCTGCCAATACACTCTACGTCGAACCATGGGTCACCCAGTCTTTGGACCATTGTCATGCGGCTACAAAATGAAGTGAAAACCTTGAAATTGGACGTGAAGAACTTACAACTCCAGTTGAACGAAGAAAAACAAGAACGAACTCTTGCCATCGCTGCGATACAGTCGAAAAATATTTTAAAAGATGTTAAGGAGAGTAAATGCTGACTTGCGTATTAGTAATAAGTATGACACAAGTATTATTATATTTTTAAAGTAATAAAATTTACAGTATTTGCAATTTAAACATGTTTGTAATTTTTACACCTCTACCCTTATTATCGGTAAAATAATTAAGTCCTGTACACTTCTCACTTCATTTCTTATAATTTTGCATTATAAAAAATATGTAAAGTTACTCATCTTATTTTATAGGAAGGCTGATATACTATTAATGAGATATTCTAATTTAAACACCATGCCTTCTTAATCGACCTGAAATAATATTTTTGGCGTATTTGGGGTCTATTATTTCCTAAAATAGTCCTTTTAGTCTATTTTCGTTCGAAAGATATTTCAGTCCACACATAGTTTACTTTTAATCTACTCTCTGGCCGTTCTGGTTTTAGACTTCGATCCGCAAACACCGATAGTGATGTATCAATAGCTCAAAGGACTACAACAGACTATCTATGTCTCAAGTCAAATTCAAAGACATAAGTCACGCGTCTACACTGTTTCGTAGCGATGCCCAAGCAATTGAATCGAACTATGTTGTTATACTTGCAATAGACAAAAGCCCTTAGGTATTATCCGGGTTTAAGAGACTTCGACTCTACGTAATAGCTTTACAGTTGGAATTCTCAATGGCTGTGCTAGTAAGATGCCCAATATCGTCCACTGTTCGGTTTCAATGTACCCTGAATGGGTTTGGAATGAAACTGCATTCGTCTTAGGTCGATTCATAAAGCAGAATGTTCTAGCCAGTCTATAGCTGGAACTAATCTAACCGAGGCGGGCTGTGATGGCTAACGCGGTTCAGTGGTTGCCTATTGAGCTGGATCGCCGCTACGCTGCACATATTCGTAGGTGGAGGCACTGCAAAGGGTAACAATAATGTGAACGAGATAAAAATGTCTACAATTCCGTTTGGTTCGCTGACCACTGTCCACTGGAATATAGTTGGAGAATGTCAAATGATGTTATCGAAACTGACCTCCCTATTACAGTTTCAGAGCACTATTTTTAATGGAAATTGTTGTAGGTACACAAACTCGCATTTGGTAAAGATGATATTGGTAATATTTGCGGTTAGTGTTTGAATTCTAAGTTACAACATTTTGTAATGTAGATTAATTGTATTCTTATAGCAGTGTTAATCGCTGCTATTTTCAATTTTGAAGGTCCTTGCGGCAATACTATCTGGGCTTGATTGTTGACATCCATGGGTAGCTCCATAACGAAACACCTTGTGAAGTGGTGGTAGTTTGACATTCAAAAAGTGCTCTGTAAAGAACCCATTTTGAATAAAAAAATTTGATTTGAAAAAAAAGCTGCTGCCACTCACCATGATGTGAAATGATCGTATGCTACAGCGTTATAATAATACTAATATTTTCTCTGTTTTAAGGTTGAGAAAACCTTTTCAAGTGAAAAAGTGCTTATAAATTTCATTCCATTCCATCGTAGTCATTAAGTGTAAGCAGCTCCAAACACTTCATTTAATTTGAACCAAAGCATACCTAGTAACTCCTGTCGTTTTTCAAGAGAACATTCACGAGAGGGTCGACACGGTTATTACACGAATATAAAAATGTGACCTTTTCTGATGAACGTAGATATGCCTACCTAATTCAGCATAATAACAGAATGCCTCTCAGATAAAGGGAATCTTGATTTATTACTTGCCTTTGATTAAGTAGGTTAGTACCTATTCATTGGCATTGTTAAGTACCTGTTTGAAAAAGTTATTCCTAAACTTTTAACGTAACAGGGAATTTGATCAGTTTTGCCCTTGTCAGATTTCAACACGATTTTATTCCAGTTTTCTATCACAGATAGTCCGTTTTTAGATTTTAATGCTTTATAATTTTAGTTCAGGCATCTTAAATTATAGTTAAGTTTTTTATATCCTGACCCTTAAAGTTATTTGTATGAATCCGTAGCAACTATAACATGGAATCCTTGTCCTAACCGTAGACTTAGAAATTATCCTAGCCAGGCATAGATTAGTAAAGATACTTCGCCGCCTTGAAATTGAATGAAGCCGCAAATGGCTTATTATAGTAAGTTCTTTTTTTGAATTCTTGACAATTAAAAACATTTTTAGAGAAAATTTACGAATAAATAACTAATACTGCGTAATTTTCATGATAATTAAATAATTTATAATAATAATTCCAAATATTTTAGGGACATTTTAGCACGGAGACGTGGAAAAATTTTTTTACGCAACTGTTTCAATTCTCAAAACTGGGTACATTTTCTTGTTAGGAGTGAGTAATCTTTACTAATCTATGTAGCCAGGATACTAGGAAGCGTTGACCATCTGATAGAATATAAAACGGTAATGTGCATGTCTGATATTAGTTTAATAGTTATCACATACCGTATATCACATAAAAATGCTTTGCAATTTGTTCATCTAAATCTCTCTAACGACACCAAAAACAATATTTTTCATACATATATTTTTTACCGGTCACAACATTAATTTAGTTGTAACTTTAATTATACAAATCTACAAGTATTCCAGTAAAACGCTCATTTATTTGCTCCCGTGGTCAGTTAACGTAATTAAATCGGAATTAATTACCGCCTACCTTTAACTGCGAGGAATTTGTAGCGTGTTTCAATTTTTATTACGTTTCATTGGCTATTAGATTGAAATGTTACGATTTTTGGGCCTTGGCGTGTAAAAGTCAGACGACGAAAAAAAACAATATTAAAAAAGATATAATAAAAAATATTCCTTGACAACATTTTGATCGGAAGCGAGTACATTCAAGTGGAAAATAAATACGAGTATTGCAGTTGGTTTCTTGCCGCTGTGGTATAACAACTACTTAAGTTGCTATATGGTATTTCACTAGACCTTATGCAAGTTAAGCATAAACTTAGAGTCACTCAGCTCACTACGGAGTGGACGTAAGCAAATCTGGTAATCCACTATTTGACAAATGTACGAATTTACTTGATTTTATTTAGAATTTAAAACATTTTATGTGTACAATATATGTCCTCCTAACTTTGATATATTTCTGGTTAACGAATTAGGTAACTTAGGTAAATAATGTATGTTTGTTTTAAACAAAGTTTTGTTTAACATATGTCGGTACACGAGTTTACCAAAACTTTGTTAAAGGAAACAGGAAGATAGATACATAAAATATGCATGATCACAGATTCAAAATGCCTTGTTGACCCGACACGTACATAGGTATCTACGCACGATAAAAAAGTTAGATTTTTATTAGTTGCCAATTTAAACAATACAACCTTCATGTTAAAGATTTGTTATTGAAACTAAGAAAAATAAGATAAATTAAGCTATTACATCTTTGCATCTTTGTGTCAAAGACTTTTTTGACATTTCGTATTTAAAAGCCGTTAATTTGGTAGAGATTATGCTAAAACTACAACTCTCTATTATTAGGTATTTGTTTTGTGTTGATATGCGGAATCCATCTTGGTATCACCCTGCTATTGATAATTATCTGTTAGCTAATTAATATATTATTATTTATCGTGTTATACTTAACCATTGCCTGACATAAGATTAGACTTTAAACTGCGATTAAAATTGATAAAATCCACCACATCTATGTATTAGACTTACCTAATCAAACTATGATAAGTAAATAGGGACTTGATTTTTTTGTCATAACAGTCTCAAAATCTGTAACCAATCCGAAAAAAATATGTTCAGGTACAAACGTAGCATTATTTATATCGTGTACAGAATTTCATGTGTATAAAAAGTACTTTTTCTTTATGTCGCTATCCTCCGAAGGAATAACGAGAAGCAGGAACTACTGACTTCCGAATGTCAACCGTCGTCGACTGTTCCGCCGTTTTCTGCGCTATTATTCATGTTACGTTTCCATCGACGTCCGTTCAGTTTCTTTTGTATGTATGGATCATACATTTTTACGGTACAGCAATAATAATAACATTTTATAAGGAATCTAGGAGGAATCTAATTGTAAAGGAATCTTATATATTTTGTGTAATGTAATTTTTTGTGTAGGTAAAGAAAAATTAATGGTTTTAGAATCTTTTGTGGTAACTCCTAAGACAAACCTTTTTCTCTCTTATATTAACAGTGTTAGCGCCGGTGGTGTGAAGGGTGTTGAAAACGAGAGAGAAGGTATAACACGAGGCATTCTAGCTCAAGGGTAGTAACATTTTTGTGTAACACTATATCTTTCATTTGTTACTTTTATTATATAAAAAAATCAGCCCTGTTTGGGTTAAATTTGGTTATTACCTAATAGCGGTGAGCTTTGCCAGCAAGCAAATTGTGAAACTATGATGAATTGAGTTTTGCGGATAGCATCCAATCATCTAATGTGATTAAAAAACCTTTTTTCGTGGTTAAGTGGCTGTAATATTAATTCAAAGTTATAGTTACTTCTAATATTTACATTTACAACACAAGACAATTTAACAGATCTCAGGACAATTCCTTAGATAACCTTTTCTATGTCTTATTACATATTATTCCTTATTTTCAGGTCTCGTTATAATGATTTCGAAAGTCAATACAGGCAGATTCAACAGTAACCTACCTATATCATAATAATATACAGTCATACAAAGATTTAGATTTAGAAACCTACTTAATATTATTCGAATTATAATAATAGGATAAATCTCATTTAAAATTGATATACAAGTCCAATACAATATTTTAGTGTAGCCTTTATACATGAAGATAAACAAGATCTAGTTGATCGCACTCTCTTCTCGAAGACGGATTTGTTCGGAGGTCAGATCCTCCTGGTACTTCGCCTGGAACCTCCAGCGGTCGCGCCAGCAGTTCACCTGGTTCCGTATTCGCGTGACATCGGCGGCGTATGTACGACAGCACCCGCCAACGTACCGCACGCCCAGGTCCAACCACTCCTGGATGTACACTTCCACTGCTTCGCATTTGTCTCTGTCTATCCACCTAAAATATATAATTATTATAAAGACACTACGTTAGTGTACACTAGGGTTAAACGCTGTTCCAGTTTGGGATGTGTGGTACTGGAGACATACAACCAACTTTGAGTCTAATATTTTCTGGGGTTATCCTGTAGGTAATCGGTGTACCATTAGGTAGACTGAACGGTCATTTGCTTCTTGTATATCGTAAATAAATTATAGTTTCAAAACTAAAAACCACGCTAAAATTGCATATAGAAATTCGTTAATCCTGACGATCCTGATGCCAATAATGGGACAAATTATTAAAATCGTGTATTGTCATCGGTTCTTCATAATTCTTCAAAATTATAAATTAATATGACTGTTCAAAGTGGGTAAAAACTGAGTTCTAAGATTCCGTTACATACATACGCTTTTTTACCTTTTTACCACGCTTTTATTAGCTTGACCTGTATAGGTCAAGCTAATAAAAGCGTGGTAAAAATGTGAAAGCAAATGTCCACGATAATATGGATCCAATCATCTTATAATCAAGATAATCAGCTTCAAATATCGATGTCGTACAAGCAACTATCTTTTTATAATATTACATATAATAAGGGTTAAAGAAGATTCAGTTGAAATTGGAATTTCAGAAACAGACTTCAATTTTAACTACCTATAGGTAGGTAACCGTATCTCAAAATTCATATCAGTCGTCTAAAACTTTCTATATTTTAAACTTTACATAAAAGGTACCCGAAGCAGGAAAACATTCATAAAGAAAATAACGTACCTACTTATAAAGGTAATTTCCTTTAAGAGCATGAAACTAGTTACTGTAAGATCGTTGCGTGTTTTTGTACAAATAACACGCAATACAAAATACAATTTCATTTACCCTTCCCGGGGTGTAACAATGCTAGGCCGTCAACCTTGTAGCGATGGGACTTAAACTACTTATCTCGTAACCGGTATAGTCGGAAATTTGTTTAAATTTACTTACCCTATTTGTGGGTTGTACTTTTCACCAGAATTGGGATAAACTATAAGTGGGATTGGATCATGTGGTCTGTCATCGTTAAAGCCTTTCAATAGATTCGATATGTAGGAAGGAGCGCAGCAATTCACGCCTATAGCAACCAGCTGATCGGGATTCGCTTCCCAACATTTTTTCGCTACCTTTTGGAAGCACTCTCCATGAGCAATACTTTGATCATCCTGTGAAAAAAAAGACAAATCATATCAGAAAAAATTAAGGTTACTTACGTAAATATGAAAGAAAATACGTTAGGGTAAGGTTATTTAGGAGCGTAATTTTCGCAGGCAATTTTACACGTGAGCTTTGACATCGAAGAAATGAAATTCTTATAAGAATACTTTTTCCGGCGACTTCACTCACGTTATTTTTGGTAACATTTTCCCGGATGATATATTTAAATGAAAAGATGATGTACCTACCCTGTATTGTACACAGTGTCTACAGAAATATACACTATGAAAACTATGTACAAGTAGTTTCCCTTGTACGATCATGTTACGTACAGGAAGCGTATAAGGAATAACAGGGAACATATGAACGAGGAAAAGTAATAAAACCTAGACAACATTTTTGTTGTTTGTTTCTTACACGTAACTAACATAACCTAAGCTCACTAGGTGTGATCATTTACTGCTGTGATAATTATTTAAAATATTAAACACACTCATGTTTCGGTAACAATTGTACGTTTTATTTACATTTAAAAGACAAAAGTAGATTCCGTCATTAAAATAATTAAAATTGCTGTTAGCCTTGTTCTAAATAAAATATTCAGTAATTACAGAGGAGTTTAAGTTGACTTTTGGAATTAAGCCTATGTAATTAATTAGTCAAGCGGAACACGGCTAAAGGCTGAAAACACGTTGAGGCAATTTATTAATATAAACCCTTTTCTTAATTTTCTCGCTCACCTTACAACTGAAAGCTAGCCAGGCTTTCACGTGGGGAAATTCTCTTAGCAAATCACAGAGCATTTCGGCCTCTTCTTGACAGGGAATCGTCTCTAAAGCCAGGAGATCAACGCCGCCTTCCACCAAAGCTTGTATGCGTGGCCGATGCCACTCACGCATAGTCTAAAAATAATGTAAAACTGATTAAACATGAATAAAATAACAAACGCTTCACAGGTGTGTAAGACGCATTATTCCAAAACTACTTGACTGATAATGATTCATCTGGACGTAGTAGCAGCTTATATTGGAGTTTAACAAAAGATATTTTTTTATCCCGAACAATGAAAGGCTCTCGCAGGAACCGCATACTTAAGTTTCTATAGACCACGTAGGTAAATGAAATTGTGAACAGTTGCTAGTAAAATATATTAATGGTTCCCGCCCACGGCTGCCAAAGAGAGGGTTCTGTATATGAATCGCATTATCAAGTTCGTTAAACATTTATTTCGTAAAGGCTGTACACATTAACAGATATTGCGTATGAGATATGAATTACCTATAACCAACTTACCTACTTGCTTTAACAGTAGCATAAAATTTTGTGTAAAGTAGGTATGTGAGAGAATTCTCAATATGTTTTTAAGTGTGTGAAGTGTATCATGCTGATTTTGCACCTGCTGGCAGCGTAATGGGCTACGGCTTAAATCTTTTATATGAGAAACTCGTGCCCTGGTAATAGTGGGATGATGATGATACACTGACAAAAGATAGGTATGTATTTTGAATAGTGTTACAACTTGTTTAAATTAAATAGGAAGGGATTACCGATAAAATTATATATTTTTACGTGAAACAGTTATTGCGTTTTGTTGCTTGTAGACTTAATCTTAGTTAATGAGTAGCAGTGACTATTTGCCATCGAGTGGACTCTATGCTCGTTGAGTATTTAAATTTTCTAAAAACAAAACTATATAGAATAAGTCAAAAGTTTAATAAATCTGAACAGAATTGTATAACTAAACAAACTCGATTTCAATCTCCGATATACTCGTACCTGCAAACATACGTTTGGCTCGCTGGGAAACGTTTCCAATATATTATTTTATCACCATCTACAAATTTTGCAGCCGGCAGATAACGAGCGCATCGTAAAAAATTTCATTAGTGCATTTTTACATGTCTGATAATTTCCCATTAACTTTTCATTTTTATGTACATTTGTGTGCATGAATATTATTATAAAATCATAATCCGTAGCACAAATTAAATGTTCACTCTTTTACCGGTAATATAATTTTATAACTTTACTTGATCTCGATACTTTCTCGATATTTCTAAGCGACACTTAAAGCACTTAAACAAAGTATAAGTAACGGCCGATAGCTTTTATCTGTTTGCTAGATAAATGAATTTTGGGATTTATGAGATCGGCTTCAAATAATAGGTAGACAGTCACTTACAAAGTTATACGAATATTTTACAACAGTAAAGTGTGTCGGAATTACTTAAGAAAAGGGTACTGTTATAGAGTTCCTAATAATCTCATATGAATACAAACGATTCCTGAAAAGCCGAAATGTTATAGCAATGAGATATCCACAATAGTACGCAAATATAAAATTCAATGAGCTGGCCGTTATTGCCTGAAAACGCCGTCTACGTAATTGCTCTCTAAATAAAGAAAAGGAATCGTAAATTCATTTAAATTTGGCGTCGTACTTTGAATAAAACATATTTTCGTTTGTTTCTAATATTCATTTGTTCTAGGTTTCATTAATTAACTTGTCCACCCCAGTCAAATATTTTCGGTCCAGAAAAAAAGAGGAGAAATGGAAAGGGAGTTTTCATATTGCCGATGTAAATTTTAATTTGCCGGCAACTTTACGACCCTCTTTACGATTTAGCTGCGAGCTTTCAACCTTTACTAGTCTATGTACGTGCTTATTTAAAAGGATTCCGTATAATAATGAAGAATTTTTATCTTTTTGTATTTAATGGTTATAATTGAATTATGTTTTAATGACTCCATGATGTCTTTCTAAAATTATATTATTATTTTTAAATGAATAGGTAATTATATAATCGGCAAACCGAACTTTATTACTTCATAGTTTTCGTAGAAGTATTTACATGAATTATTGTTATAATACATAGAAAATTAATACTAGCTTTTGTACGACATAAAAGCATAATCTTTCCTCAGATAGGCACTGGAGAAAGTTTTAATAATAACATCGTAGTTTACGCGATAAAATATTTATTTGAGTTCATGTTTATGAACAGTAATCTGTATAACGACAATAAGACCGATGACAAGCGCGCAGTTATTTACCTACTTCATGATAAAAGTTAATAGCATTCGGCCGAGACATTTATCGCCACTTTAGGACAAATATTTATAAACATGACATCAAATCATCCGGTAGCGTTAAATACCTATATAGTTTTATTGTTACTGGAGAAACTTTCTTTATTTAGAATCGATTGACTCTCCCATGATGCTTGGATCAGGTTACGGGGCATTATTACCAATTACAACCACCTCAACCACCCAACGCATATTTCTAACATACAGTAGAATTAAGTTATTGGTATAAATATAATTTTCATAACTATATTATTCATTTGTAATTAGTAATCAATAATGCCGATAAAATGAGGACCAATTACGAATATCCCTCATGGAACCCTATTAGAAATATCACAACATAATGAACAACAATAAAAATTCTCATTCGGAATTTAAAGGTTTAAGTCGAGTGAAAATTTAATTTAAAATCGATCACAGTGACTGCAAACCGGGTGCTTTCAAACACCCGGCGGTTTACAAATAGAAATAGGCGACTGCCTAATTTGAATTGAGGTTAGTTTATTATCAAATCTACTTTTAAGTGACCTAGTTCTTTGTTCGAAATGGGAATTGATAATTTAGTGGTTTACCTGAACAGATGTGGTGTCCGCGTAACTTCCATCGTACTCTGAGCCGTCGTGGAGGTGAGCACCATAGGGCCCCACTGATCCCACCACCAACGGTACGAGATCTGCATTAAAAGGTATGTAAACATTTAATCAAAACAGATCGATAATAATGGTTTTAATATTATTTTAATATTGCAAAGTACAGTAGTGGAAACATATCGCTTCAATTATAAAACGGAAATGAATAAGATTAGGTATAACGATCATCCGTTTTGTCATATTCATTTTCTACGAGTATATGTTTATACCGTTTTTTTGTTTACGAGGGGGAAATCTTCAAAGGTAACCGACGACGTGGGAGCGACGCCGGGTTATGTGGGATTTTTACCGCACTAAACCCCCCCGGTGGCCGTCCTCAACGCTTGGTGGAGAACTCCGGGATCTCCCACGGAACACAACCGGAGTCCTCCAAGCGTGATGCCCCGATCGGGCTCTGCCCTGGGGGAGCAGTTTTCGCTCCTCCCACACCATGTAGTGTTTACGACGGTATGCGACCACACAAAACATACCTAATGACACTTTTCCGCTGTAAGCTCAAATTAGTTAACACGAATTAAATACGCTTACCTACAGGGTACTACTGTAGCACCTGTATAATTTGCAACAATATTATCATCGTGTAAGTACTTCGTCGTGTAACTACTTATTCTGAGCAGGGAATACTTAACCTCAACTGCGAAATGAATTCAACGTTTCCCCAAAACATAATTGTCTGCATGCATACGCCCTCAGCCCCCTATAGGATATAGGGTACACATTCATAAAATTTTTGCGCGTAAACAAAATGTTTGTTTAAATGAATTACTTTTTTGCAAACATTTGTGAAGTGAATTTGTAAAGATAGTAGCTACTGTGATATTGTCTCGAAAAAAGCTTTATTTTATATTCGTACGAGTACTTATGTATGTATATGCGTAATTCATGTTCTAAATAACCATACCACCAGTTTTATAGTAGTGAAAGCATTAATAGCTTTCGAGTTTCCCTTCGACGAGATAAAAAATAAAGTCTACCTTTTAATATTATTAGTATACAAGAGTAAGGGCTACTACTGCCAATATAACTTTGTAATGCAAATTTCGGGTACTCTTTTGTTATACAAAAAATGTAGGATATAGGTACATATGATTGATAGTCTATCCTAAATATTGTACCTACATATTCTTCATGGATCTGAACAATTTGGCATAACAAATACTAAGCAACTAAATCGTGAAGTTAAGAATAGCATTTTTCGATTTTCTTTTTTACATACCTACATATAAATTAGTTCCTTTGGATGTACTAAATGAATGCAGTTTTGGATTATAATTAATTTCGATTATAATGCCCACTGAAGTTTTTCAAAACATGTTTGTTTCACATGTGTTCGAATGATCTTCAAATTTAAGAAGCATATTACTATTACGATCCAAAGTTCAATCAAATTGAGATCTTTTTGAAGTCGTTTAAAAAGGGGTTAATTTTGTTCATTGGAGCCTGGAACTCGGCGTAGAATCGCCTGCGGGATAGACACTGAATGCCTAAACGGGATACGCCACTTTCATTGTTTGACCTATGACTTGTTGATGGTCAGTCTACAAGCCACTACAGCTGTTTGAACGAAAATTATATTTCAAACCACTATCAATTTAATGCGTACGTAACAATGTTTATTTATTTTATTTTAATTGCATCTTCAAATGATTAGAGAACATAAGACAGTTGCCAATAACAACAATAACACCTAAACATTAACAGGACGATATATAATATAAGATATACATAAAATATACATATCTACTACAATATATAATAGAAAAATATAGGAATATTCACCTATGTTTACAATAGAATTCGTCGAAGTTAAATAATTTTTTATTTTTAATTTTTCGTCTATAACTTTCAAAATTAAATTTGAAACACGTGATCACAAGTTGTAAAAGTTAGTTAAGTTAAGTTAGTTCCATTCTTACCATTCTGAATGTAGTCTTGATATTCCTCCTGGTACAAGGTTCGCGCGCGCTTGGCCAGGTCAACAGCATTCGTGATGAGTTCGTAGCCTTGTTCCGGAGTTACTCCGAGATGCTCCACAAACCCTTCTACGGACGCTTGGTATGTGTTCGTGATTATCAAATGGGCACCAGCTGCAAACGTTTCAATACAAAATCAATTCCCTAACTTGTAGAAGAACACTCATCATTCTATGTAATGAAAACAAATGGATCGCAAGATTAATGTCCTGAACCGTTTTAACAATGTCTACGCTGCTTTCCTATACACAATAATTTTACTCCGCAAAGCTTATATTAGGAAACTAACTCCATAAATATTGTTGAACTTGCGCTCCGTTACTATTATTAACAGCGAGCAGGGTGCGGCCAAGAGACGTAAACAATTAATGTTATTAAAACTTAGTAATGCAACATGAACCCGAGAAGTTCAATAAGAAGCTCAGGGAGAGGAATATTTGTTGAGTCGAAGAAATTAATTATGTAATAAATAGATGACGGCGCACAGCCTACGAATGGAAACGTATTAGACAGACAAGGTGATTAATGACAACGGCGTCATGTATCCAGCTCGAGCTCCGTTGTTCCACTCGGTTTTCGCGCCTCCGGTCTTTACTATGCAAATGTGAGGTAGTTAGGATACAGGGGAAACAATTGCGTTTCTTGGCAACCTACTAAGCGATAATCATAATTATTGTAGTGAAATTTTGACGCTAAATATCGTTTAAACTACATTAATCTACTGTTACGCAGTATTAGCTTATTCATCTGCGTCGTTTTGAGATTTTGCGGTCTACTTTTCAACTTTATTGCTACTAAAATGTGTCAGCGGAATAATAATATTCCCACAATGCTCGAAGCCATTTTTTATGTTTATTCATATCATTCCTTCTATAGGAAGCGGCAAAGCAAGGCAGTAGGCTTTACGCCTCCAGGGAGTTATTTGCTTGCAGACACTTTTCAGCTTTTTCTTATGAAAAGAAACGGTCCGTTTTGTGGCGAAGAAAAGCGCTTTCAGAGGACGATGACACGAGACGAGGTCGCACTCTCGCCGTCAGATGCAAGGGAGTGACGAGCTAAAAGCGACCTAACGTGTAATTTGTCAAAATACCCATGCATTTACATAACACTTGCCGGCAGTACGTCGAGTCTAGATGAGACAAGATACTCGTTTACTCCGCATCTTCGATACGGGAACAACGCAATTACTTTGAGCTTCAGATAGCTTAAACTGTGCCAACTAAACGTAATCAAATTCAGAATCTATCTACTGCGATAGTAAGTTTGTGCAACGTAGAACTAGAATAGCAATAATACAGCGAATGCAAACTGATTTTCATTTGGAAATGTGAATAAATTAAACGTTTCGAAACTTGTTTTTAGTTAAATTTATGTTTCTAAATAGCTTCATTTTTCATTTTTTCATTGTATAATATGCAAGTATGTACTACGAGTGTCAGAATTGCGTCAACATTATTCTTGTTTTTTACAATAATACGGCAGATACATTCTTACGGGCAAAAGATAGTATTCAATACAGTAGCATAGATAAGTATAGATATCTCACCGCCCTGTAATTGAAGGAAACCATTAGACGGCTTAAACGGCTTACAATGTGTCAGCTATTGAATGGCTGTCATGGTGTAATTTACGCGGAACAATGCCGACATGTGCAGTTAAGTGGTGCAAAAACGCGAAATCGAAGAAAAAGTGCGAAGAAATATCGTTTCATTCGTAAATGATCTAAAACTACATTTTTTAAATATTTTTTAAACACAAAAATAAATGACAGTAACAATTTCAATTGTCAAAACTGGTTACATTTTCTTGTTAGGAGTGAGTAATCTTTACTGATCTATGTACAGTAGGTATAAGTACTAGAGCATGATCAATAAATATTCTTTTCTAATATTTCCCAGTCTTTCGTAAGTAACCACTTGACTTTAATGAACCTGATGTCTATCCGTATTAATAAATTTCCCGGCCGCAATTCTATTGACTCTATCATAATCATAAATGCCAGCGCACGGTGATTATTTTAGAGTACTCACGAGTACTGCGCAAAACTATTGTTACTTGTTCTAGATCGTAACATTCGTAACTATGTTTACATTGTTTGCCAACAACGTCGAATATAAGTACTTTATATTCTAGCAATTTATTTATACGTAACACTAAATGCCTAGTTATTATTTTATTATTATTATCATTTTTTGTCCCACTGCTGGACAAGTGTCTGTCTCCGCAAGGATACGTGTGAGGCGTGACATCACCACAGTGAATGGCAGATTTTTGGATTGGTAGTTTTGAAATTAAACTTGACTTGAAATAAAAATCTATCTTTGTATTTATCAGGTTATTGCTATAATATGTTAGCTAATATATTCAATATGTAGTTTACGTACCTAATTCAAAATAGGACCAATTTATTAAAAAGATGCTTTAGTACCTTCATTTTCATTGAATATTATCACAGGCATATGAAAACTTTATTAACAAGCGAAGTATAGACTAAGGAGTACAATACGTACCTATTGGCTATGAACGGTGTTATTTTACAAAATTATGACTTCAAAAAAGGTACAGGCTATGTAATTAGATCCTACGTATACAAAACTCTAAAATCCGAAAAAATCACGAAGAAATTAAAAGAATTACAATTTTATTCAACAATTAGATTCTCTGAGGAAAGAGGACATGCATGGGCGGCTTTCGTTACGTGCATAAGTAGTGTGCGAGGTGTAATGCCGAGTACTGCATGAGTAGTTGCATCGCACCCACGCTTTTACGCTGTTCTACTTCCTTTCTGTGTGGTTTAATAAACTGTTTTATTTATCAACGTGAATTTTAACAAGATTTTGGAGCCGTTGCACTGCAGATTGTTGGAGCTTTTGTACAAGTTTTGCTTATGTGCTGTCGTTTGTTAATAGTTTCTAATTAACTGGTTGTCTAATGAAAATAGATCTAGGTAGTTCTCCAGTACGTAACTCGTAACTAATTATGTAAAATTCGCATGTAGCAAGTAATTAAATCTATGATTTTAGATTAAAATTATCGCAGAATTGAGACATTTTTATTATGTAACGGGTACTCACGATATGCATTTTTTAATTCCTTTATTGCCGATATTTCGACCCATTTGCATGGATCGTGGTCACGGCGAAACTGTGGTGGTGGGAAGAAACCGTTGACAAGTACTAGTGGTAGATTAATCTATCTGCCCTACGTCTAGTTCGTTTTTCTTTTCTAGGTTTCATATCACGACACACGACACTAACAATATCCTTACGCACCGTACTTTGCACTATTTGTGACTTGCATAAACTGATTTTATAGAATCTTAACCTTAATAGAATCGCTATCTAATCTATATGAAAATCATTATCCGTATTTCGTACTTACCTCTCAAAAAATCCAGATGAGTAATAACAACTTCATTCGGATGCGTATGTAGAAACCTTGCACTCCAAAGCGGGTCTCCATCGATGACGTGTCCAACGTGACAGGACAGTTGCGACGAGAATCCCCCGTCCAGAACCACGATGTGCGGAGGTTCCACGCCCTTAGGAGGCGTCATTTTCCCCGCCAAATTAATCTACAAAGTTCATACCAGCACCGTTTATTAGAACGAACAACGTAGAAGACTTAAGCTGTCGGCCCGAGATTAAATTCTCGTGTTATACGAATACCCAACTTGAGACCAGGCGAGTAAACGATAGCGGTATGCTTTGATGCTTATAGAAGATCGGTTATAACGCTCGTGAACGTATGATTTTTGAAAATTACCGCATCGATTATACCCGTATTACCTAAGCCGTGGTCGACTATAATTTCGCGAATATTCAAAGCTGCAATTTTGGAAGTGTAGGTATGAGTAGTGTAACTTTCCATCTAGCGCACGGCTGAATCGATTATGCCAGAAGTTTATGCGAGGATAGAATTATCTAAAGAGTTTACAGGAACAGACGAAGTGTAGGTACATTCTTACGTAGTTGTATAGTTCTACGTATAGCTCTTTTATAATAATCCAAACATTTGGACGTTAATTTTGTTTAAATAACCAACAACGGTTGAACGGTAATTACTCCCTCAACATTCAGGCGAGTAACATTTAGTATTCCATTTGTAACCTGCACTCGATGCTGCGTTGTATAATGATAAAATCATATTGTAGTATTATGTGGTACCTAACGATGTTGTTTCGAACACTGAACCTGCCCAAAATACATGTTTTAGTGGGTAAACAACCGGAGTATTCGAATTACACATACTGTGGTTTATGTTTTAACAACCAATACGATGCAACATTGAACCCACCTAAATACTTTTAAACTGAATTGTTTCAATTCTATAAACTATCCAACTCTATAAACTATCCAAATTAGATTTGCAGCGGAACAGAATAAAATGTTTATTCGAAATACTGCCATTCTGGCTATTTTCTATTTACGAATCAATTTGGGAATCGGACAGAACGACATTTAATACAAAATATTTGTTCTTCGTTTCTTACATAATACCTACTTATCTCAAGAAAAACTTGTAGAATATTGTACCAGATAAAAGAAATCATGTTTTCATACAAACTGTCTCCAGAATCTTGCTTTATTAAAAAGTGGGGAAATAGTTTGGAATAAAAAGTATATTTGTGATCGAGAATAAGTAAGAAGAGATACAGATCTAAAATTAACTCGAATAGCTATTCAGTCGGTCTATAACAAAGGATTGCGGAAAGAATAGTTTGAATAATGAGCTTAATGAAGAGCTTGACTTCACCAAATTTGAGTAATTATATAAAGTTTCTTCTCCATCTTGCTCTAGTAACTTCATTTGGATTAAAAATGTGTATGACGATGTTTACAATTCCACCATTTTTTCAGAGACCGAAAACATCCGAAAATAAAATAGCAGAAACTGTTTGATCTGGTATTTCAAATACTGAAAAGTATACATCAGAAAAAGCTATTGAGTTTACATTTAAAATATTGTTATTCCCGTTATAATTAGAAGAAACTGGATTGTTATCAAACAGGGAAAAACCCATAATGAAATCAAGCAATTTCACTTCACATTTTGAACCATCAATGTTCCTTAAAACGTAAAGGATGCTATTACAACAAATCCGTGTTTTAAATTCAAACAAACTTTACCTAACAATACTATTTCCACCGCAACTAAATACAAGCATAGGCATACATACATGTACGGTCTACACGAGGTCACAATTTTCTATTACAATAGATTTTTCTTCACAAATGCCGTTTCATCCATCCACGACAATGTTTGCTAATTACGGAGCGAAGTGGGTTAAGTTTTGCTCCATAGTGCTGCGTGGTCGATATCGTACGTGCACTCCGGAATAGGTGGAAAAACCTGCTTTGTCAGGTTTATTAACCTTTATGGCTTTGTCTTGTCTCCCGTTTGCACTGTGCAGACATTTTTTAGAATTTTAAGTTCGTATTTCAATAGACATTTCGAAAAGGTAAGTCTTAAAATACTACGGAAAAAATATTCATATCATTTACTACCTTGCGGCTTTAATAGATTTTGGCATTGGAGAATTAGAAACGATCTGTCTAAATAATCATGACCAATCAATGTGAGTATTACCGCGTTTAAAAATAAATTAATGAATATGAATCTCATATGTGAATACCGTAATGCATAACATTAATGATGTTTGAATGCTGCTCTATCTAAATTAATAAAGCTTCTGTTATAAATATAACTATATAAACTATCGATCAACATTAACTTGGTTTGATTACATTATCTGAGCTCCGGTGACTCGGAAAATTCCTTTCATTACAATACCGCCCTTATCGCCACTGCGGCTCTACTCTCATTTAATATTTAGATACAACTAAGGATTATGAAACTGATTTAGGTATTCATAGTTAATCATTATCTAAATAATTATGCTCTAAAACATTACATAGTAATAAGTAATTGTGTTCGATAGTCGCGTAGAAGATTTGAGTAACGTACGTAAACGTAACATAGTAATTAATAAATTAATAATACTACTTCTCGTAAAACGTAAATTGTTTCTATACACTACTGAAATAAGGCAAAATTATGCAGCACTTCAGTACTGGAATTAAATGAATAAAAATATTATTAAATATAAAATGCAAATGAACAAAAAGCAACCACTTAACTTGTTTGTATTTTTATATGAATCTGCGTTCTTGCGTGTTCATAAAATAAATATGATTTACTATTCACAATTTTATCCATGAAATTAAATAGTGATAAATAATTTAAAAGCAACGAAATTGCAAATTGAAGGTGTATCAGGGATTTTTAACCTTTTTATCTTTTCCCCACAATTTTATAAATACCTATATGATTTTATTTGGTGTATGAAATTTTTATTAATGCAACATAAACAAAGAGCTCTTGAATATTTAAATAGACACTTACCTCGTACTGCATAAGACTTATGTTTAGTTAAATGTAACTAATGTATGTGGCTGAAACTTCGAAATTGCTAACATTTTCTAGATATAGATTCATATATTTATTTGCAAAAAGTACTCTACCCCGCTCCTTTAAACTTTTATATTTTTGTCAAAATTGGGTCCTAACCAGATTAGTATCTTCGAAATTTTTGGTCAGACAGAAAAACATATATTTTACAAACTAATTAAGTATTTTAAGTGTAATTAATGAGAAGAAAATTGGTGTAAGTAATCATACTTTATATTTATAAATCACGAGCATATAAAATTTAATTATTTAAAATGTGAAATAATGAAAATAATCAGCGCAGTAAATATAATATGTGACATAAATATTTTTTTGTATAATTATTTATCAAACATAGAATATATTTATTTAAGAATAGAACGTAGGTGAATTTTACAATACTTTTTTTATACATTACGTGTATGACCACGAATGTATTTTATATATAGCTTGGTTTAAAGCTTTATTTAATTAATTATTCATATTTAAGTGAGATTGAAAAGACATCTTATACTTTCGTTCACTTTTAACGTGTTAACAAGTCAAAAATCTTAACTTACCTGAGTTTGGCAAGTTTTTCGACTTTTAAAAGTTGCGAACACTAATTAGTCATACTCGTAAATCATAACATGAAAACTTGAAGAGCTGGCTGTAAAGGCGATGAGGACATTTTTACAGCAAAAGAAATATCGTTTTCAGTGACAACAATATTTTAGGGGCCTCGACATCCACCTGAGCTCAGAGGGCGTCGAAATGAATTATGATGCTTTCTTGTTGGGTTCACTATACATTGTATGACAATTAGCATGTCACGGAGTATCGCAATCAAAAACAGATTGTTTCTTTAACACTTGATAGGGTCAGGCGTTGCCTAGCGGAAGTCTATGTTATAAAGTTAAGATTAAAACTATTCCGCGATAACGGACTGCGCTACTAAAGTATATGATGATATATTCCCAATTTATTTTTTTCTATTTTTACTACTACAATACTAGAAAACCCCGTTTAAAATTATAATAATACACCATCATATATTTTGGTAGTTTACGACGAGTTTACTACTACAATACTAGAAAAACCCGTTTCAAATTATAATAATACACCATCATATATTTTGGTAGTTTACGACGAGTTTACTACTACAATACTAGAAAAACCCGTTTAAAATTATAATAATACACCATCATATATTTTGGTAGTTTACGACGAGTTTACTACTACAATACTAGAAAAACCCGTTTCAAATTATAATAATACACCATCATATATTTTGGTAGTTTACGACGAGTTTACTACTACAATACTAGAAAAACCCGTTTAAAATTATAATAATACACCATCATATATTTTGGTAGTTTACGACGAGTTTACTACTACAATACTAGAAAAACCCGTTTAAAATTATAATAATACACCATCATATATTTTGATAGTTTACGACGATTTTACATCGTAGTTTGAATCTTAACTTTGGTTATTTAAGAGTTAAATCACTACCAGGATTTTTTTACATCAAGGTAAAACTATGACAGTTGTTGAAGGTAATCGGCGCGACACACGGTGTTCCATAAAGAATTGCGTGGGCTGTGAAGGTTAACCTTCTGAATAACCTTAACACGAAACGTAAATAAAATCATAAATTTTTAACGCGTAAATTTTGGGAATTAATGAGAAAATAATGAATGAAAAATACGTTTATTTTTAGTTTAAAATACTTACGATTTAAACTGAAGTTCTCTGAAACTTATATGTAAATGCACTTCCAAAATCACTCAAGAAAATAAATATTTAACAAGCCTTTAGAGAACATTCATCATTATAAAGAGACGCGCAAACAAGAACTAAAACATGCGTATCGTACGCTGTTCCAACCGCGCTGCTCGAAACACTGTGCTCGAATTATTTAATTTTCGGGCAAAATTTTATAAACAGAATATTGAGAGATATTCAATTTGATTTGTTTCTCGGTTGTGAGTAAATATTTTTAATTTAATTCGGTATAGGTACGAGTAAATATGCTGAACATCGACTCATACTTGTAATGACGATATGAATACTAAAAGGTTAGATGAAGTCAAGCACAGTACTTTGCATACATAACAAACGTAAATAAGATAATTAGGTAAGTGTATCAGCTCATTATTATATAGTAATCATAATTACGAATAGACAAATATTAACTTGCATGTATAATAATCTATTACAAATACTCATTGACGCGACGCTAATTAGATAAATGTCTATTATTTCTATGATATCCTGTTCTTATCTCGATTAAATATTTATAAAATGTTGTAACAGTGTTCGATAAAAATAACAGGTTTTAAATATGTTTTTAAACAACTATATAAAATTTTAATAAAACACTAATTATTTTGTTTATAAGTTTTGTCCATATTCCTACACTTATTATTATAGTTGTTAGCCTGAAGGTATATAAGAAACGTGTTAACTTTATTAATTTTGAGGAAATTTCTGTGTTACCAAATTTGAATTTTGTCCGTGTTATACGACAATCGAACCACTTGGATGTATGCTAACGGCTGGCGATTGGCTCGTGGCACATGGTTCACGAGACGAGATAGATATTAATAGAGTTATCAGCTTGGAGCAATGCACTCACGATCACACACTAAACACCAAATCCCTTTGATAACTTGTTTTCTGTAATAAAAATTAAAATGAAAGTTAAAAAAAAACAACAACAACAATTTAAATTAAGTAGTCGTTCACGTTATAGTGTACCTACACCTTCATTATCATCCCATCCCATTGGTAAAATGATATTTCAGTAAATACAGTTACTTTTCACTCCAAAAAAATATTTAATTTAAAATACATCTTATATATAAAATTCTCGTGTCACAATGTTAGTTACCGTACTCCTCCGAAACGGCTTTACCGATTTACACCTAATTTTATATGCATATTCAGTAGGTCTGAGAAGCGGCTACTATCTATTTTTCATACCCCTAAGTGATAAGGGTTGTTCACTCTTAACATTTTTTTATTTATATGGCAACACAACGTTTGTCGGGTCGTCTAGTTTTAACATAGAATGTAACGGTAAAATGATTTTAAAGATATTTTTTACCAACAAAAACTTATTAATTTTGGACATGTAATTAGAGACGTAACATTCCTACTCCAATAATTATAATTAATACACATACATAGTTACAATTAATTTAAAAAAAGTTGCTAGCCCTACATTCACCCCGTACATTTACATTTATGTTTGACTCGGAATTCTTCAGTTATTGTCATTGCAAAAAAATTGGAGGTCTAAAAAAGAAATAAGATAAGACGACCTACTGTTCCGAGTCAAGAGGCCCTTGGTGATCTTAGTTTTATTTCCGCATGATGGCAGACTCTGTCTATGCTAAAGAAAATGAATGAATTTTTGCATCAAAGGTTTTCCCAGGTAGCATCTTTGAATGTAATATTGTTGAAAGGTATATTTTTCTTAGTGTAAATTACTTAATATTAAGGCCAAGTACAAAAGTTACACTTGGATTTCAGTTTCAGTATGTTTTTATAGAAAATCCAACTGCTTCAAAATATATCCATTGACACACTCCCAAAATTCAGACAAATCCAACGACACCTAATATTTTAATATCCGTTAAGCCCTTAGAGTTGTATGATGTGCCAAAGAATAAGACATACATACATACATACATACAAACATACATACGCTTGAAAAACATTACCTTTCGTAGTCTACACTAATATTATAAAGAGGAAAACTTTGTTTGTTTGGTTGTAATGAATAGGCTCAAAAACTACTGGACCGATTTTATAAATTCTTTCACCAATCGAAAGCTACATTATCTACGAGTAATATAGGCTATTTTATATGAAATATATTTGATAAATAGATTTTGAGGCGGTACGAAGTTTGCCGGGTCAGCTAGTCTAACATAAAATTAGCACGATACGCATCTAAAATAATATTGTGAATGTACCTCTGTAGCTCTGTACCTAAATTAATATTCAACGCAAACTCAAACGACCGAATTATAGAAACAAAATATGAACGAATACAAATAAAAGACAAAGTAACATTAATTATGAATCAATGTGTCAATTATTAAATATAAAACTTCATCAAAAGAATTGTTGTTTCCTGTTTCCTTGTTTTCCGTTATTTTTCCTTTTGGCATGTTTCTCATGAGTGTTTTTCTGGCAGGTAGTCGTTTTATGGTCTCTATATATTTGTTCCAGTTCTTAAATTAATTAACAATTAGGAACCATTACTAACACAAGAAAGGAACGGATGGTGTAAAAGTTGCAAAAGATATTCCCACCGACCTATTTAATTCCTAGAGCAGTCCATAACAAATAACTAAATTTGCTCTTCATAACCAATGTTTCAATAATTTTAGCAAAGCAGTAAAAATCAGCAAACATATTTATAACAAGAGTGTTAATCGCTCCTGTGTTCATATCGAAGGAATTAGGAAAGGATATTCTTTATTAATTTATTCACAACTTACATCTAACATTACAGGAAAAACCTAATGCGTTAGTGTAGCTTAAAAAGAACAACAATTAACGTTCAAATTACATAGGGAATAGATAGGTTCAAATTACATCAAATACATTAAATCTACACTAATATTATAAAGAGGAAAACTTTATTTGTTTGTTTGGTTGTAATAATTGCATAGGCTCAAAAACTACTTGAGTTGCTTGATGTGCCAAACAATAAGACATACATACGCTTGAAAAACATTACCTTTCGTAGTCTACACTAATATTATAAAGAGGAAAACTTTGTTTGTTTGGTTGTAATTAATAGGCTCAAAAACTACTGGACCCATTTTAAAAATTCTTTCACCATTCGAAAGCTACATTATCCACGAGTAACATAGGCTATATTTTATATGAAATATATTTGATAAATAGATTTTGAGATGGTACAAAGTTTGCCGGGTCAGCTAGTATTCTATAAAAGAAAATTTCATTTAGTTAAATCACATATTTTAAATGTCAAAAAATAGCATTAAAAGCAAGAATAGCATTATTGAAAGATGTAAACAGGGAGAGGGGATAGGAATGCATCTGTAAATAGAAATTCAATCACACATGGGTGGCAGTTTTCACTAATAGGTGTAGTACCTACTAGTTTACTACGTCTGTATACTACAAAATAATAACCTATATTCAAGATATATTTTATCTCAAATGTTTATCCATCCATAACTTCGCATATGTTCATCGTCAGTCCCTCTTGCACTTTTACTAATTCAATGCCGCTGTATTTAATTAATTAAAACGTACGAGTAAAACATTTCCATATATTTATTTACATAGACAAAGATACATACCTAAATGATAACAGTAAAAAAGCTTGTAAAAAGCGCGGCAGTCTGTCGCGTACAGACTTATCAGTTGGAATTGAAAACACTATCGGTCATTCACTTCGCTCGCATTAGTAGGCACATTATATGCGTACGATTTAAAAATCACGGGCACTACGTTTGTCGGGTCGTAATAATAACACAGTCTGGCACGTATTCAACACTTCACACATTCAAAGACAGCTAGTTCTTCGCAGTTCAATACGATATTGTGTTGTACTCACTCAAAGAAAAAATTGACCGCATTTTTTTCATATCAAATGTGTATTTTGAAACATTTGTTTGTCGTTTGCTTAGTTTTTTGCCCCCTAGTAATCACGTATTAAAAATTATTTTATTATGACACATAGATGAAATTAGATCGGAATTAATAGTTACGTTGTAGTTAGGTTAGAAAATGGATGGTAACCAACTTTTGTATATTGGAAATAGATAATATATCTAGCGATAAAAGTATATAAATACAACGTTTATTGATTATTCCATAAGGTATGTGTATATATAATAATAATGATTCGTTTAAGATTGGTTCGTGCAGCGATAAATACCTTTATACATATTTCCATGACATGTTAGAGTTATATAATGACTTGTCAGTCATTACTGCAACCCTTGAAAATCTGCAACCAACACTATATATATATTGCATTGCTACCCCAAAGGACCAAGTGGGACTATCTCGTGTCTTTTACTGTTTTATCTAGAATAGCAGTGCTAAGAGCGCTGTTGTAGTGAGCAGGGTATGCAGAATATAAATGTGTGTATAAGTGTGCATGTCCATTTGTGTGTTTTCTTTATATCTTATTAAGACGGTGAGCACGAAATTTTCTGTTTCTTAATAATTCAAGCTGAAAAGCCAAGCTTTTCAAGCCGTGGTCCCTATTATTTGCCTTTGTAATATCAGCTGCCCGAGAACTCCGTACTTGGCGTTTGCATAACATGACCGAAATAAATCAGTTTTCTACGCTTGCTGGTATTAAGAAGCTCTACTTTTTGTTAAATCGTTGCTGTTTATACTATATAGTGGTTAGCTGTAGAAGGAACATTACCTACAGAACATTTTATATACTTAGGTTTATTTTTGAAAAGAATTCACTGAAATCTTCCCGTGGATGTCATGGATTAAAATATGGAGATGACTAGTGTCTTTCTGTGGAGCTGTTCATCTATGGCTTTAAGAGTCTTGTTGCTGTCTTTTAAATATAAATTTGTACCTGTATTTAGGCGCCTGCACTGATATTATTTCTCGCATAAATTATATTTATAGTAGATGTGTCATAAAAATAAATATCACTTTCGATTATTTCACCGACCACTATTAATAGAGGTAGAAATTTAACATCCCAATTAGGTTCACTTTGCAGAAAAGATACCGAATATTAAATTAAATCTTTAACATAAAGAAGAAAATATTCCCTACAAAATAAGAATTCCCTTAGCCTCCAAAATATTAAAGCTATCTTTTTATTGGAGATAATTAAAGCAAATCTACTTGGAAATTGGATACCAACGCTAGAGGTCACAAAACCTGAGAAGGAAAGGGCGGCTTTAAATTTATTGATTTGTTAAGATAAGAATCAATTGGAAGAATCCCAGGAGCCATTTGTGAAGATTATATTTATGCCACTAAGTACTTAATCGAACCCAGTTTACTTACATTACCTAAGATATTTAATGAGATCATTGCCATTGTTTCTTATCTTAATATTTTTATCACGATAATATCAGTAGTCAGTAGTAGTATCCCTTATTCAGAATTGAGAGATCATGCCCCATGCGATGTATTACTGTACGATGGGGCATGTCTCGATCAATGCACTTGTTTCAGTTATGCAAAAAAAACTTATTTAAATGTATAACACAATAATATATGCCTCGTAAACTCAATATATGTCTTATAAACTATGTATGCATGTCTTCCAAACCATATTTATGCATGAACCCTTATTCAGAATTCTTGCTGCACTGATGGTTCCCTTAGTCGCCTCTTACGGCACCCACGGGAAGAGAGGGGGAGGCTCTACTCTACTACACCGGGGCCTCAGGGCGAAGCCGATCTTTAAGTACTTTAAGATTATAAAGACGTTTTGAGTCAATAGTTTTACTCGATAAAAAAATAGGACAAAGTAATAATATCGCCAATATTCGAAGGGAAATGAAATAAAATTATCTATGTACTGTAGATGTCAAAATCAAAATAGACCCAAGGTTGATTCATTATGTACATAATTGCATGGAATATGGAGGCCTTGATCTATAAAGACGAGGCAAAATGAAGATCGCAATATCCCATCGGAACCTTATTCTCATACTTAATACTAAATGAGGTAGAAACCTCTGTGGTACTCCGGCGGCACCACCGCCACACCTATTTCTGCTTAATGACAGCAGTGTTAAGCGCTAATGTGTTTTGGTTTGAAGGGAATACTTTTCCGAGACATTCCCACTCATTCCTAAGGAGTAGCGGCGAGTCTGTGACTGACCTCAGGTAGGAATCTTATCTTCTTTGCGGTTGATTACAGGCTACGATGGGCGGCAGTGGCCACTTACTATCAGGTGAAGTGCATGCTCGTCTGCTACTCTTATATTATAAAAAAAAACCAATTATTATTATACATTACACAACACATACAGTAATATGTAATTTCGTATAGCTTAGATTCATTTTTAGTTCACCACATATACTAGCAAATTCAGTATAGATAGTATTGAAAACATAGAAGCGATCTCTCAGATTCATAAGAATTACCTAAGTAGATGTTTTATCGTAAGCTAATTTTCCGGAAACATCAAAGGACCAATCCTTAATATTTTTTGTTTCAATACTTTTTATACCAATTATAATTAATAGCCCATTTCAACGTCAGGTGTTAAGATTAAAGGTAAAGAAACATTTCTAGGCCCCCTGGCCTACCACCATCTTTTAAAAACCATCATAGTTCAAGAAAGTTTTATTTCCTATTTAAAAAAAATATTCCGTCATACACAGTTGAACAAACTTAAACCCTTATTAATTTTTCGCTTATCCATTGTATAAAACCAACTGAAATTGTCATATTTTGCTTAAAAAGTTAAATTTCCTGTAAAAAAGTAAAAGTATGATTAAAATAATATTGTTTTAAGAGATCAATCTCTTTAAGAGATCACCCCCCTGTGCTCATGGAAAAAAATATGTTAAGATTCTTATATTGAATTTTATAACGGAAACCTCGTATATTCGTATACTAGTATTGAAGAAATAAAAATGTAGAAATACACTGTTTGCTTGAACCCTCATACGATACGGACACGCCGCGGAACAATTTGAAATAAAAAAAAACCAGTATTATCAGAAAACTTCAGATTTTTTATGGATAGAGTATTTTAATCATATAACCAATAGTAGTTTAGCCTTCCAAATCATATACCTAGATATACATTAATATCATTTATGAAAAATACGAGTACATTTCCTAGAGCTAATATTCTGAAATAATGAACAAAGCCGGGGCTTACAGCTATTCTAAGATGTTGTAGGTAATTCTAGGAAAAGAGATAAATTATTAGGTAACATGATTCATTATTTTATATCCTCGTGTCTTCTCTTTCTAATTCTATCACAATGAAGATGAATAAATAATATTCTATTTACAAACTCGTATAATATAAAACTTGCTTATATAAAACTTTTATAAAGCAATTTGAAAGCTTCGAATTTCGCAATATTGAATTGCATTATTTCTTGACTAGAAATCACAATAGCGGGCTCATGCAAGTCAATTACGTCTATCCGCCGCCTTGTTAGCTATCTGATCTCGGATACAATATGAATTTAGTACAAACGAGTTACAGTTTGAGCCAAAACTATTTAACATGATTATACGTATTCCGCGGTGAAATTGAGTTAAAATTCAATTGTCTTCCCAGCACAGCACGAACGAGACTGAGTATCTGTTAGCTAATAATGTAACTACAGTTTCGCCAGACACCGCTATCTCTACTGCTGTTTATCTATTGCATTAAATAGTAATATCGTAAGTTTGTGAACTAATGTTGTTTGAACTTTTGATAAGTATATGTAGTACAAAAGATTACATTCGTATATCAATTGTATACAATTTAATTGTTCACCTATGTACCTTATTGAACGATGGTATAACTTGTGTGGTTCGAACGGGAATACCATCGCCACTCCTATTTGTAAAGTGAAGGAAATCTTGAATTTTGAAGGGAGTGAGTGCCGGCTAACCTACACATGGTGGAACCAAATCGTAACCCTCAAGAGTAGTAACTCTGACGGGCATCAGGCTATATGGAATTATAGGTTAAAGATATTTATAGATGGAAGTAACTACTTACCTTCAGGTGGACTGCGTGTTCCACTGTTGGACACAGTTCTTCTCTCAGAATGAGAAGGATTATTCCATAGTCTGCCTGCTTGTTTGCTACCTTAATCTTAAAAAAATTAACAAAAAAAAAATACAACCGACTGTCACTACAAAGTAAAAAATAATTCAAATAAATGTTGGTTTAGTACATATTTCTCATCTCAGTTCCCCTCATTTTCTCCGGAACCCATCGATGGATCCTAACCATAGTTAAGTGGGACCAACTTCCAGCTCGTCTCTACACAATAAAAAAAGAATTATTAAAATCGGTTCACTAACGGCGGAGTAATTCTTGTACATACATAAAAAAAAGATACCGGCCGAATTGATAACCACCTCCTTTTTGAAGTCGGTTAATAAAATAAATAATAAATTTGAACATTAAATGAAAGATGCCCATGTAGGTAAAGTTGGGTTAAATGTTACTCATCAAGAGCGCAGGCCACCATGTCATTTAGGACACACGTGTTTTCACATTTTATACTTTTGCACATATATTTGTATTGTAGATAAAAAGTAAATGCGCTGCAACCAGAAACTTACCCATATCAATTTTTACATTAAATACCTAACATATTACTCTTAAATAAAGATAAGGTAATGTACTCTATGGTATATATCAACGTAACGTTATCTCATTATTTAAAATCGCGTTTTTTTAAACTGTTTTTCACCTTAAGATCTTCAAAGTTTTAGAGATAAAGAAAATATTGGTATTACACTTCCGAACATTACTGACAATCGTACCAACACAAGGGGCATTTCAATAAGTTATTACAAATGACGATCAATGTAGAATCGTGGATTAATAATGCGTGGGTAATCGGGCGAGAAACCAGAACAGTAAAAGTAATATTAATAGTTCACCGTACACATACTTTTAATTACATATTAATTACGAATTAAATCATAATTTACTACGAGAATACGTGAAAAGTGTGTGCTCCGGTCACTGCCCACTGTTTCCATAACAACCCAAAAACATATGGCCACTGTCCTCGGTTTTCATGGTTACGTGAGTCGAATGAAGCCGTTATCTATTGGAGATTTAATTATAATCGATACTAGCGTCAACTAACGTATTCTCTTAATGTCAACAAATACATTGTTTCGATAGAACGAAAGACTCTGGCTGGGCTATAGACACCTGGCTCATGAACATAGAATTTTATTTATCCACGCGATGTCATAGATATAGGTCAAGATCTTGCCGTAAAATACTTTCTATAATGTTACAAGTAATGCAATGTTCTGGACTTTTGGATAACTTGGTTGCGTTCTTCAATATTCTTCAATAATGAGATTTCTATGCTGATTTTTCAAAGATCATTTTTTCAAAGCGGGAACATAACTTTAGTTCACTTAACAGTTAACCTTTTAGAAAGTTTTATCTTAAAAAAAAACGACCGCGCATGAAGATGATGCAATATGATATATCATTACAAATAAATTGTTTTGAGTACCGAAGTATCACCCCCAAGATACCATTTCAGGCGATATGTAGGTACCTACACGTGTCATGTCATGTGGTCATTATATTATCAACAACATTGTAAGTACTATGTATTCATAAATCAATATGATAAATACGTCAGGATTGAAATATAATATATACACTATGTTACTAGAGAATATACATTCATTAAGACTTGTAAATATAACTGATAACTCCAGTTCCAGGTAATTAATGTTGTGTGTACGCAAATATTATTATAATTGTTATTGTTCCGACGTGAATCTATCGAGAAATGTGACATTTGAAGGTAGTAGGACTTGTTGTGCGATTTATGAAGCACCACCACCTCACCTACTTTTAGGTAATAACAGCAGTCGTAATCGCTGCTGTGTTGCGGTTTAAAAAGGAAGGCATACTTGCTCAAAATGTTTCAACTTACTCCTCAGATGTAGCAACGTATTTGTGGCCGACTTCAGGCAGGACTCATATCTTGTCAAGAGGTTGATCACAGATGTCCGTGGGCCGCAGTAGCCACTTACTAACGTGTACTGCATGCTCATTTACTACTTCTGTATTACCGAAAAACCTGTATTTTCTGAATTATCTATTTTGGCTTTTAGCCCACTATAAATTCCGTCGAGAAAACGTGCAGTTTAAGAACCTGGATTAGCTCGAGTTGCGGAAAATTGTGATATACGATGAAGCGAAACAAATGTTCAAAGTCCATACAACGTAAAGGAAAGAAACGGGTATTTTATATAAGTAGCATTATATTTTTAAATTTTTGCAGTCAAATATAATCAAAGAGAGCAAAGCGTCAGACGATGGACATATTACGCTCCATTTGTAAGGTAGGAAAATACTGAATGATTGAAAAGGAAGGAAAAAAATCATATATATTCATATTTGGAGAGATATATTTTAACGATATAATTAATTATATGAGTTTTTATCTAGTTTGAAAATCTAGAAATTGACATCTAGCCTTAAAAAATAGTATATTTGGAGTTAAATTTAAAGCCACAAAACAAAAAAAAAACGTTTTTTAACCTAAAACTGTGCATAAACAGCAAGAAATCGGTTTCCAAGACCTATTCAAAAAATTAAGTACATATGAATATTAAAGATCTTGTTAAGTCTACCGCTATTACGTCTATACGTAGTTGAAACATCTGCATGGATGGTTTACGGAAGTGTAGAAACACCGTTTCATTAAAATGGAAAAGCTGTCAAAGTCCAAGTCGAGTTTTGTCCAATTCCCTGTTAGCCCTTTCATCCCTTCGTCCCGGTTAGACGCTTTCGGTCTCTACTCGCATTCTGTTTTAGTAGTAGAAGATCTAATTACATTTAACGATTTACATATTGGTCATCTTAGAACAAAACAGCCTGAAAATAACAAACCTATGTTTAAAGCTAATCTCAATTTCATATTACAAAATGAGTCTCAGAAACTTTTCCAAATTTAAACTTGCTTCGTCTAAAAGTTCCAGGGAAATAAGCATACGTATGCACATACAAATGGTATTACATCTGGCTCCACAATGTTCATACGTGGAATCAAAAAAACAAGTTAAAAATGCATCCATCCCACTCTATTGTTTTGTGAACGTTACACGGCCCGTTCGTTCTGTTCGTGGCTGTTTCAGTATCCGAAAATGTTAGCTCTTAAAATCGTCTGACAAACCTTAAATTTATACAAATTAATTCTAGGATCTTTTTTCTTTCTTGACTCCGATGACTGAGCCAGGGCCAGTAAATAATAAAACCCTGCAAAATATAATAAGTAAAAGGTTTTAGCGACGGTAGAGTTCTGCTTGTATTTTCGTTACTTCGCTATAATTTTTCATTTCTGTATTAAAAAGGCAAGTTCATTTGCATTTAAATTGAGCTAAGATCTCTTTGTCCCATCTATGGGTACCGACAATCAAAATAATATTTTATTTTATGATCCCACAGATATCTATATATTCTCATTTTTATATTGTAAATAGGCCAGCGTGAAATAAAAATGTTGACATATTTCAGCTCTATCTATCTATCTATCTATCTATAATTCTTTACTTAGATAAATATGTCAAAAAAATCCCAAGCATTTGCAAAATTGCTAGCTTCATTTTTCATTAACAAAACATTTAATGTAAATACCTCAATATAACTCACGTGTTGGTATTACAACGATCCAATTTCTTTGTTTAAACAGCGAATTGAATATTGAGAAGGCACTGCAAAAATCCATTCCGAAAACGTAGAATCTAGAGATTTCTATAGTGGAGATATTGAATAATATATAGTATTTACGATGATGATTGGAAGTTATGTAATCCCAGTGCGCTGCGCACTGCAGACGGTGTTTTGTTACATATACCCGTACATGTAGATACCACACCGCCATGCATATGTAAGCTTACATTCCAACCAGCGACCACGAGCGTACCTCAAACCTACCTGCGTTATTGTTAATATGAGTAAGTTTCGGTTGTTTCGACTTTAACCAGGAAATACATTGTGATATTAGATAAACGGTTTCATTCAGCTAGTTTATACGAACTGATATAAAATCGTAGCCGTATTTTGTCTACAATAGGTACTGTAATATTGTAAACGGGATATTATTGAACTTTAGAGTCCGGCGCCTCTGATTTTCCGATGTTACGTACGTAATAAAAATGTATACGGAAAGATACGTTAAAGAAAAACAGTGGGAAAACTCGGCTTCTCATCGGGGGTCTGAGGTTCAAATCTCAAGCACGCAACCCGACTGTCAACGATAATAATTAATAAAGAATGTATTCATAATTATTTGATGATGAGAAAATAATTAATAAGAAATATTGCGGGAGTTCTACATCCTTCATAATATTATTATGAAGTAGCAAGCTAGTATCCACCAGAAATCCGCTAGAAAAATAAATTTCCTACAGTGTCATTTTTGCTGAAATCAGCCTTCTCAACAAGTACTTTATAGATGAATTTTAAATGTAAAAGCACTCATATATTCAAATATTTCGTATCAAAAACTGCCAACAGAAGCTACAATTAAAATAGCAATATCACAAATATGCCGACAATTTTTTCATCGCACTATCTCTTCACAGCCTACGGCGTGCGGTAATAAAAATAAAAATCGAATACAGGCTTTGAAATTCCAAAATGCACGACTCTATTAACAACGCAATGCACTTTTTACGAGTTTATAAAATTTATATAAAAATTGTTTGTAATAGAATCTCTGCCTTTGGTTTGCGTTCCAGTTTCATACTTCACTTCACAATTTGAGCCGAGCTATTCCTTACATTGGATCGGTTCTGTCAAAAGCAACCACCAAATGTGGTGATTTTAAATCAGTTTTCATACATTATTCAATGTTATTATTTTATAAACGAACCGCTTGCAGTTACAAAAAACTTGTACTGCTAAAATGGTTTGGCCTGCGCATTGATATGCATTTTTTTGTCGTAAATATGTTTTGGTAACATACGTTTGACGATAATTTATATGCATTAAATGATAAATTTAAAGAGGCTACAAAAACACGTAGCAAACAACATTATTTAAGCATGGAATCAGAATCACAAAATTGGAATAAAATTTTAGGTTTAAAATTCAAAGATTCTAAAGTACTATCATTTCTAACTACTGTAACCCCGAAGTCCCGCCGGTAGATCTCTGATTTGGAAATACATACTGAAAAGTGTTCCAAGGTGACTCGCGGGCAAACGATCCATTGTGTGGTTGAGTAGCTCATAAGCTACGTCTTTCGTCTCGGTGACTCAAAGAGCCCGTTAAAATGTTGTTCCCGGTCGTCGATGCAACACGACTATTGTCGTGCAAATCAGAAACCTATTCCGACTTTACACATGCAAAGCTTAGCTTCGTGACTGAAGTTCGTAAGGCGGTTTTGGAATGATTTTACATTTTCTTAATATACCTACTTTGAAACGTATTGCACACATCATAGAGTACCTAATATCTTTCCGCATGTAAGCATTCAAAACCTGGTCAATTCAACATTATTTTAATTCAGTTTATTCATTCGTCCATTTGTGATTCATTTCCGAAATCTTTGTTTTTGCATTGTATTTCGGCTCGCATTCGTATCAATAAAAACAAACCATGCCACTCGGTAAAACAAACAAATTTTAATATGTCATAGAATATACAAAGATAGAGCAGTATAAATTGGAAAAAAGAAATAAAATTGGGGTTATTTTATTGCTGTAGAAAGACTTTCACTGTATTTTTATCGCCCAACTGAGCTTTATAGAAAATATTGATATAAAAGTATGCTGAATTCTCCACAGATATTAAAACATATTTTTATTGCAGATACATTAAAAATACATGCAATGAAATGTCAGGTTATAAAAATTTAAGAACTTTACGCGAGCAGACTTTTATATTTAAATAGGCTATAAGTTGAAAATACTAATAGATCTAACAATCCTTTATGTCTTTTTGAGGTGAAAATGCAAGTACACGAATATGCAATAGATCACACATTAGGCGAATCCGCAAGAAATGGCAGTAGCAGCGGTGGGTTAGTGCCGCAATCAATGCGCCGCCGGTCCACAGCGTCGGTGCAATTTGTTCAGATTACTGCACATACGATAAAATCGCTTACATTTACATTCGTTACATTTTCGGCTCTGTGCTTTTTACAGTCATGAAGCTCTTAATGCACTTTAAGTCTTTGTTTGCGCTGCTTTGTACCGAAAATAAGTGGGTCGACCTAGAATAATACCGCGATTTTAAAAGTATTTAGCAAATACAAAAAGAAATAAAAATACAGTCTAGAAAAATATTTATTGCAAGTCAATATTATTTTTTCTCGATGACGCCAAAGATTGAAAGTAGATTGTATCTTCTCTGATATAGACTAAAAGCTATGCAAAATCTTCATTATAAAAAAGTTGAATATTAAATAGCTCCTCTTTTGCAGTTCCGTAGTAAAATGTGACGAGTTACATGGTAAAAAACCACAGTTCGAATGCTGCTATTATGATCCATATATATCATTTACGACCCACTCATAAAAACATCGCCCGCGGATATGCACTACGGAGGTGCGATTAAAATAGGTATTAAAGCTGGATTGTCTATAACGAATTCACTCTTTGCATAACTCCGAAATGTATAAAATGCACGTAAACATGAAAGAGCGGTATTGCTATATGAACAACAACAGGAGAATGTTTACACAAAACTTGATGCTCATGTTCAATGTGCTCGCGTTCCACCGTACCGTGTGGGCAACAAGCTTGTACAACATCACAACTTGTGAAGAATTCGAAAATGGTGCCAAGTTCAATCCTCAAAACGTTGTCGATGCCATGTGGAAAATATTCTACTTTTGGTCCGACACATCAGAAGTGACTCCGATTATTTTCTCGCTGCTTGGGAAAAAGGTAAATTAAATGATATATTGAAAGCCATGAAATATTAATATATTCTGTAATGTGTAGGTAGTTGATTTAATGATTCGATCTATTCACTTGCACGCTGAATGAGTTCACAGAGGCAAATTATAAATTATAGTACTTATCTTGTTCTATGTTTTAAATTATAGAGTTTATTAGAACTAATGATATAAGATCTACTTTAACGCATTAGGATAATCCTGTAATGTTAAATGTAAGTTTGTACAAAATAAATAAATAAATAAATCTCAACTTATGCTTGCGTCTTGCTGTGGCTTCATAGCCGTGAATGATAGTAGGTAACGCATGCTCCGATAAATAAAATGTTTTAATAAAATTCATGAAATTAATGACCGACGGGATCTCCCTAATTGTGTGCATACATATCAGTAACTGTATTTTTTATCAAAATATATTTAATAAGTATGCTGTATATAAAAATATGGAAAAAATTCAATATACTTGTTTTTGGTATTAGGTATATATTTGATAGAGTAAAATATTATTTAAAATTCCGTTTGATAAAAAAATTAACAAGTAAATATTTCAAATTTTCTATTCAGTATCAAATAAGGTGTGATGTTCAGCGAAGGTATCTACTCTGGATAATTGTTTTCCTTAATAAAGCATAAAGGCGTCAGTGTTAATAGTGTTGTGCTACGAAGGTAACGGAGGCGCTATTTAATAACGCTAACATGATTAATTTATAACCGACGCTCCTTGTAATTCCTTTATTTATAACATACTAGCTCTCGTGTCGCGACTCCACCCTTGTCCAATGTTTTGAAATCTTTAGCACCTTTATTCAAAACACAACTTTATCGGTTAAAAAGAATTTGAATCATTTTATTTTCCTTATATATGATGGTGTCTACTTATGGAATATTCAAATTCAAAACCATACACCATATTCTTATAGTATTTGATATAAAATTATTCGTAAATAAAATATTATAACTATCAAGTAAGAAAACATGAGCTTCTGTTTAAGGTCTATCTTGTTTCTCACAAAACTCAATCATCAAAATTATATTATACTACCTTGTAAGATTCGATTGTTAAAAACATTGGCTGACTCTAAGCCATAAACTAGAAACTCATGGTCCTCACAGGTATACAGGTCACTCTTTAAACCTTTGCACTCCTATAGCATTACCACAAAATTATACTGACACATTACAATATATATTTACAGCGGCTGGATAAAATCAAAAGAGTAGTATACTGACACATTACAATATATATTTACAGCGGCTGGATAAAATCAAAAGAGTAGTAGACGCGATAGACCCCAATATGGGCGTGGAGTGGCATAAAGCGACGCTGCTTATGGAGCCGCGGCCCGGCATTCAGGTGGTCCTCATGTACGCCGGCACGCCTGGCGCCTTCCGCGCGCTCATCAAGCAAGAACAGCGTCATAAAGGTACGAACGACGCGCCCCCCATATTACCCTCTCGCCCGCCATTTCCGCTCCTAACTTTCCCGACTCCACTCATAATGATAATAAACAGCTCGCTTTAAACGTTTTTTCTCTTCACGATCGTCCGCTAATGAAGGTAGCGGGTTCACTCGTTACAAGAATATTACTCGTACATCAACAATTTATGTTTTGTTCCGTAAAAACCTACAAGTGTTTTTTTAAACGCTTAGCAGTAAAGCTCAAGTTTATGATAATGTACCATCATAACAGTGACTCTATTTACAGTAACAATACGGGGCGCACGAGTATATTTTATCAACGATAGGCACTCACGCCAGCCTATCAAAGAGCTGGAATAATAACAGCTTTAATAACTGAAACGATAACATTTCTTACAATTACCAGAAAAGTTTACGATCAATATTTTTCTTATTGAAATGAAAACACTAAATTACTGACATGTCTATCCAAAATAGTTATTCCAAAGAAAACATACGTTTTTACTGTAAAGTTTATAAAAACAACTACTTCTGTGTATTTTGAACCTTACTATATGTTTGTATTGTAATTTTACGTGATAAAACATTGAATTATAGAGTTCTTCTATTTTCAGCCAGGCCATATCCAGAGCCGTTGATAAAATTCGCGGATGTAAGAATGAAAGTAGTCGGTCGATACATGGGCATGATGTGCTGCGAGGATATAACGGCTTTCGCGTTGGCGCGGCTGGATGAAGTGCCCAAAACCGAGGAAGAGTGTGAAACCGCCGCCGCTACATTAGGCTTAAGAGGACCGGGCGGGCGCTCCTACTTGTATTTTAAGAAAAAAAAGACACCCAACGAACTTTAAAGCGGATATAATAAACTTTCAACTTTACTACTTTACTGTAGTCTATATATAATATATCGAATTATGTCTTTCTTTTTATCGATGCAAAGCATTTGATATCAACATAGTCTTTTTTTATATAATGTAAGAGTAAGTGATGGTAAGTGGCTACTGCCGCCCATGGACATCTGTAATCAACCACAGATAAGATAAAATATTCCTACTTGAGGTCTGCCACAGATGCGCCGCTACCCCTGTGGACAAACCTCGAAAAAGTCTGTCTCCCTTACCACACCCTTCAAACCGGAACACAGCAGCGCCTAACACTGCTGTTATTAGGTAGAAATAGGTGTGGCGGTGGTGCCGCCGTAGTCGAACCACAAAGGGTTCTACCACCTTCCTTTCTTATTAGTCTGATAAGAATACAAAGACAGATATCTAGATAGATAGATATAGTAAGGTACAATTCGATATCACAATAAATACCTATACACTCGTACGATACCATATAGTAAATTATGAGATATGAAAATACATATGCGCCACTAAATTTAGAATTATACTAACAACAACAACAACAACAACAACTGCGGTGCACATTTTTCCTGCAGTTTATTTTCTTTCTCTAATAAAAGCAGACACAACTGACATGATATTAGTAACCTTTGCTAGGCTAGGTTATTTTAGGCCTTATAATAGTTTTAGAAGGAAGCTGTGTATATTTGTATATTTAATATTTCGAAGTTATATACAAAACATCGTATAAGGTGCTAGACACACTATATCAACGAATGACGAATCTTTTATCCATAACTACGTATAACTCTGAGGTAATTTGCACCTTTTTTAATGTTTGATTTTTATTAGAAAAATGTCATAAGGACATTTTTGTTCCTTTCGATAAATTTCATACTGAGATGTTATAGATTTAAGAATGAACTCTTTGACGCTATTAATGCTTTGACCTAAATCTTTTGTTTAATCAACTTCAACTTAACTTTTGTATTTATAAGTATATGTATTTGTAAGTATATGCGTAGTGATATTGAAGTCAGCAATGATTTTTGTCAAAAAAATATATATCATTTTAATGAATAATAGCGCCTTTAGTGAAGTAATAAAAATGAAATCAATTCACTCAGCTCTGTAGAATAAGTAACCCATATTTTACAGACCTTTCCCCTGTTCCCTCTGCGGTTCCGTGATGTTTTAGTGAATAATGTGCAAAACGAAATATCGTGTAGTCCCAATCTAACAATAAATCAATGATCCACTGCGAGTGCGGATCGGCTACACACTTTTATATAGCTGCACTATATTTTAACTTGTTTGTCTATACAAATAAACCAAATTGAAACGTCTGACTGTAATTTCGAAAATATGTATAGGTACAATTACAATTATCATACATATTAGAGCATTTAATTTTTAAAATTAATTTGATTTTATTGTTAGTCCTTACCAAACGGTTTCGTTTTCTTAAGAGCAGTGACTTTCGTCTAAATACCAACTTAATGGGCTAAAAAATGGACTTATAACCTATTTCCTTAAATAAGAAGAAACATTAGCTCTTCCCACGTCAATATCTAGATAAGAATTGTGATGCTTGCAACCGAACCCGAATGGACAAATTCGTTTAGAAGTCCGCAGGCATCGGTAAACTGACCTATTGTTATTTGTACCTATAGTGTTCCGTATTTCGTAAAGGCTGTAATTTTATATGGCTGTAGTAGAATTTTGAAGCTAGGTCAGCCTGATGGCTGAACATTACGGCTCAATAAAGGGGACAATAGCCGAGAGCTTTTTCAATATAGAGTAAAAGCAATCTTGATATTTTTTTCACAGATATCTGTTACGTGTTTTGTTAGCATACATACATATTTGTGCTAACAAAATCCGCTACATACCACATATGTTTAAAATTACCAATATTTTTGATTGGTAGCATGTTCAATTGGCGAACCAACATTCGTTTAAATAACATATAACTTACTTAATGTCAGCAGTCTTGTATGGCAGTAAATGGCAAATTTAGTTGTAAAAACACTGCGCATTTGAACAATATTTCACTCTTTTGTATAATTTAAAACTGCAGCTAAACGCGATCACAAGAAGTTCCTGAACAAAGCTGGGCTAACTACAATGAGCGTTAATAATTAAAAAGTTTCACAAGCTGCATCTGATAGCCTATTGTGATTAAAGTTTGGATCCACTTAGGATTCCGCCCCCGCCCGCTCTACCCACGAAGTAACGTTGGTGGATAGCCTTACCTATACCTGGATAACGTATATGTTACTGCCAAGATCTACATTCAATAAGATATTGTTGGATGGTACCTTGAGGCTTTCCATATCCACCAGAGCAAATTTATTTTCCTCCGCAGCACTAGACGTCAACAAATAAGGTTATTTTTCAATAGAGGGATTTTATTCATTCTTTTGCAGATGGTATAAAGGTCGAGACCACAGAGCTCTCGATACTCCGTTGATTTATAATATTACCTTTGTCATTTGTCTTTCTGTTCGGTGTTTTGTAAGATAATAGCTAGAATTTACAAGAAGCTTGAGAAATATTAACACAAAAGTGTGAGATAAATTATAATATTTAACAAATCCGCTTTGCAATCGTAATCCAATTCATTAGTTTCTAGCATTCAATTTTGTGAAGGAAACTTTGTTACTTCAGCTGTACCAATGACCCGGGCAGCCCTTTTGGATGAATACAAATATTTCGTCGCTAAAAAATTGCACCGGATTCCCATTTTTCCTTATTGGAGCTGCCTTTTTGTTTTAAAAACTTTATTACGTGATCTTCTATCGCGTTGAACGTATTGATCCTGTGAGTAATATATGTTTTTTAATTAAATCCCATACAATAGCGAGCCGCATGACATGCTGCGATTTAACATACCGTTCGCTGGATCATAAATATCGCCTCCCTCGTTTCTTCAGACTCTCATGGTCGATTATATATTAGGATCTTAATCATTTACGTTCATGTTATGAAACTATTAAAGTTCCTTTGATATTTTCAAGTCAACAGCCTTAACGGAGTTTCTCAATCCTGTTGTTCAGGGTCACTTGAGCCTATGTAAACAAGAAACTACATAGGCGACACTTTGGAACTCAAATCTCACATTTTTGTTGGAATTTACTTCTAAAGTGTCACCCTTTTTGTGCTGATTGCCGTTTTTAAGAACGTCAGTGAATAACCAACGCATTTTAGTATATCAATAATTTAAAAACTTAATTTATTTTTTATAGATTGTATATTTTCATTTGTCATCATTTAATACTTGTACGAACATAAAAATGTAATACGTTAACATTGTCACAATATCATTAATTAATTATATACGTATATTATTTTATCTTCGCTTATTATATCAGCAAACGACAATCCCGTCTATTTTCAATATCCAGCACATAATAAGCTCGCTCCAAATACTACCTTATTACCTTTAACCCAGCCGCGATACCTTCGTCAAAAAGGTTTTCTGCTAAAGCCACCGAGTCCAAGAGGAGCGCAAAAATAATACGAATCAGATAACAGTGTCCCCAGCACGTCTTTCCATTTACAGTATTCGGAAAGAATTCCTATTAGTAAACGTACTATCCTGGCTGACGCGGCCGTAAAAAGTTCTCCCTTAATGAATGCTCTCTGATCTCTCGAAAACAAAATGTGTAGCTCATGCTTTGAAAGGATGTAAAAGCAAACTGAGTCAAGTTTATGAGTAGATTTTGGTAAAGTTTAAATAAGAGTATAGTAGTATCACGGTAGTTAGATTTAATTGAAAAAAATGGAAACGGCAAACGTATTAACCTCCCCCATGTTTAAACCCAGTTATAGTCGTCACAATTTAATAGGCCCATTTTGACACATGCCATCCTAATGTCAATAATGACTTAAACTAACTTTTTAGTAGGGAGCTTACAACTCCTTTAGATCATTTAAATAAAAAACGTGATTATTTAATTAGAATGCTTATAAAATTAGGACAAGGTTCGAAAAGACAAGCAAATCTCATCCTTATTTTTAAATTAAATTTTAGCAAATTTGGTTTGTGTATGTATAATTTTGAGTGCGGTTTATGGGACCGGGCAACCCGGATTTTACCGGGACACTTCGGTCTTAAGCTGACTCCGCTAAATCAAACGATTTGGTTTTAATTTTAATTATTACGAACAAGGTATTATTTCACAATTCGCATTAAATATATTAACAACAATAAACATATTAAAAGTATACTAGTAGTTATTGAGATTAGTGGGCTTTACGGACACACAGGGAATATATTATAAACTGATTTTAATTTTTTACATCATAGCACATAGCGCACATGGTCATACGTTTCAGTTGATAATAACAAGTCCATATTTTTATGGATTGGACATCACTAACGAACACTGTACAAAACATACTTCTATTGTCTTTTATATAATTTAATGTTATCAATCAAACGGGTGTACAGGCATCTCCTGAAGACTATGTTAGTCGCCAAATAAGTCAGTCAGCATCTACAATACTGTAAGGAAGAAGTCTATGGAAGCAGGTAATCATACTCTATGTAGCAGGAAAGGTACGGCTGTGATCTCGCCACGTACGTACCAACATAAAAAAATATCTACACTACAATATCGCAAGTTGAATAACCTAAAAGCACTAAAACACTAACAGTTTGAACTAAGCAATAAATGTACCATATTAAACATTGAAGTACGAGTAGCAGGTAGATAATCGTTAAACACAACACAGATGCAATATTCTCAGTAGATTTACTGGTAAGCTTACGCGGGATTAAGGTAACGGTTACAGATACCTACCCGATAAAATAATGTTCCATCTTAACAGAATTGCCACATGCTCCCGACACGACTAGAATAGTGTTTACCTAATATCAACTCTACGCAATTATGGTAATGCCTAAACATGACCTTAATATGAATTAAGGAAATTTACGTGAACACTTAAAGTATGTCATCCTTTAATTAAAACCAAAAATATTCTTAGCGTATAGCCCTCCTGTAAACCCAGTCTGGAGGTGCGGCACGACCAATTTAAATTTAGAGGGTAATTGAAACTGAAGATAAATTTCCTAGTTGTAAAACCAACGCTCAACTTAAGCACGGATACTTTATTGATTTATCTGGAACACAATTGAAGTAGCATTTCTATCACTTTTAAAGTTGGTAATTAATAAATGAGTGTATGAAAAAAATACGTATTTTTGAAGAGAAAACTTCGTTAGCGGTGTTGTGCACTTTTTGTGACACGAGGTTTCGAAAGTTTTCACTTCGACCAGCACTCCCGGAATGCAACCCGTTGATTTTTTACTTCTATAAAATAACAAAATTACATATAGATACTGAGACATTTGGCTGTTTTTTTTATAAGTCCGAGATACGTAGCGTTCTGGACCGTGGGAAGCGTCACAAGGGGCATATATCGGGCGGCAATTTTTTGTTGATTTACAGGGCGGCAATATCAACAAAAAATTAAAAAGATATTAGTACATACATGTCACGTTTATTTCAGTATAATAAAACAAACATACAAACCATATTATATTTTGTTATTCTGCGCAAATGAAGAGGTGTTAATAAAGTTCATGACAATTCGCATATCTTTAAACTAATTCGTTCGATTGATACAACAATCTAAGTATTAAATCAGATTTAGCCCTATTTCGTACTATAGCAGCTAAGTCATCTACAAGTCTATAAACAAATGGAATAATCAGAAACCTTTGTTTTTATTTTCTCTGTAAATATTAAAACAATTTTATTACATAATTGCCGCGGTTTGTTAAAGTTATGCTCTTTCATGTTTTTATAAAAACATTTTATCTTTGTCTGACTGTATATCACTGTCTATTACTTATAATCTACACGGAAACAAAAACAGCTGAATAATTGCCCTGATATAGAGAATTTAACAGAGCAATTAATACGTAGATTTCGTGCACCATACGTGGGTAGGTACTTATCCGAGACGTTCAGACATAGTCCTCAGGGGAAGCAAGATTGATTATATTATATGTCCGTGGGCGGCAGTAGCCCCTTACCATCAGGTGGCCTGCATGCTTATTTGTTTCTTCGGTATTATAAAAAAAAATATGTAGAACACCAAACAAGGGTCATACGTTAAGCCACGAACGAAAGCTCATACATAGTAAACATAAAAGTAAACGTATTCACTCAAAACTACATTTTTTTTAATATAGGAGTAGCAGACGGGCATGCAGTCCACCTTATGGTAAGTGGCTACTGCAGCCCATGGACATCTGTAATCAACTCCAGATAGGATTAAATATTTCTACCTGAGGTCGACCACAGATGTGCCGCTACCCCTGAGGACTAAGCAGAAATGCCTCGGAAATTATGTATCCCTTACCACACCCTTCAAACCAGAACACAGCAGCGCTTAACACTGCTGTTATAAGGCAGAAACAGGTGTGGCGGTGGTGCCGCCGGAGTCGAACCACAAAGGGTTCTACCACCTACATAATAAACTTTAGCAACCAAACCTTTATAACAACAAAACAAAACCATTTTAGCGAGGTATTCATATTGAAGTTAATCAAAGCTTGTAACCATGTAATATCTTTGTTTCTTTACGCTAATGTCTCATCAAACCGCGGGCGTAATTAATGCAGGTTTCATTATCTGACGATACGTTGTACCGACGAGGTTTCATTGTACCTGAGACATATTATATACCAGCGTATTGAGTAATACATACGAGTTTATATTCAACGCGAGACTAAATGTAGCTGTATATTTGAAACACTTGAAATGTACGGTGTACCTAATTAAGAATTTTATATGTACGAATTTACTACATTTCAGCTTATTTTTTATAATATAGGTAGTAGACGAGCATGCAGTCCACTTGATAGTAAGTGGCTACTGCCACCCATGGACATCTGTAATCAACCTCAGATAGGAATAGATATTCCTACCTAAGGTCACATATGCTTCAAACCAGAATACTGCAATGCTTAACACTGCTGTTATGAGGCAGTTACCCAGTTTTAATAGTTAGTTAAAATCTTTAAGACGATGTTAGTTAAATTTCATCATATTGTATAATTTTAACAGCCTATACACACTTTATACCTATCTAATATATAATTTTCCTTTAAAACTTAAGTTTAAAAACATGACTATTTTTCATAATTAGTACAACCTATGTTTTCAATTACAATTAGGAACGGTTTGCGAGTTAATTACAGAAATTTTATAACATTTTATGAGTTTGTTGTGAATTGTTTGTGTCTTTAATTTGATACCTGGAACCAATGAGCAACTTTTAATGAGGATAAAAATTTAAATTGAGGTCAGCCCGTTCGCTGCACGAAACTACTCGCAAAATTTTGAATTTAACTTTTCATTCTTTGCGCCCACCCCTGTCTCCGTTCCATCCGAAACAAATATCAAATGTGCCAAAATTCCACTGTTCCAATCCGACATTCAAGTCTAACTCTTACGCTAAAGTTTTATCATTCAAGCACTCGTGAAAGTCTAATTGAATAAAAAACTTCTGACTTTGACTTTGAAGCGATGCCAGAGGAAAAGGCTGTAACAGATAGCTTTCCGTTTCCATCAGATTTCCGTTTTGCAAATCCAATAAATCACCATGGTTTCTTTACCTACAAGGAAAATAGATACCTATATACAATTTTACACAAACGATTATCAATAATAACATTATTTTTTACGAACCAACAGAGCAAGTTAAATGTAAGCTTGTAAAAACATGACATGAACCACTTATATGTAGCAATATAACTACCACTTTTGAAACATATTATATTGTGTGCTATAAGCTAAATTTACATTCAAAAATATACTAATCAATGGAAGTACTTCTACATAATATACATACTATAAATAATACATACCTTTAACAAGTAGCACCTGTGACATTATAATAAGATATCTAATATAGATCTGCCTATAATAACATGGTCATGTTGAAAGGGCTAAATGTTAAAGTAAAAATAGATGTAAGCGATGCCTTTTAGAGGAGATTCTTGTTTTATTATTTTATGCTTTTAGAGAATTATCCTCCAACGTATTGAAATAGCTTGATGGAGTATGCCCCTTGGTTGCTGGGTAGAGCTGTGACCACCAATAAGTTATTTAGCTAAAAATGACTTTGAAATAAGTATATATTTTAAAGTACTTAAAGTACTTTGTGTTACATAAATTCTTAATATAACCTGGTAAGTCGTACCTAGGTAAGATGATAATTGTAATTACAAAACCCAAATTTGGTGATACTTCGAAACAAAAACTCCAAAATATTTCGTAGGTATAAAATATTACGACAACATTTATAATGTTATAGCTATCTTCCTACTAAAAGACATCGATACTTTGAATCTTTGCACATGCCGAAGAGGGTAAAACCCTTCATAAATGTTCACGTCAGTTGACACAGCCAAAACATCTTTTACCCTACTCTCAAGAGGCACAACCGCCTTTCGTGTCAACCAACTTACTTCTTACGTATCTTTCCTTTCCTTTTCGGAAAGAATCGTTTATAGGTACTTTGGGCACATCAGTATGACCATTTTCGTTCTAACATTTATTGTTAGGCAAGTGTCGGGACGGGCGAAATACATTTAGTGTCCCATCCATTGGACTTCTGTTGGGAAAAAGAATTCATATATTTTTTAGTTTTATTCAGGGATAGTATTCGTCGAGCGAACTAAATTATGCCATTATCTTGATGAAAAATTGAGGATTTTTATTGGGTTGGTTTTTTTGGTGTATATTTTTACTAGCGGACAAAAAAATATACGCGACAAATAGATAACCTCTGTTCCTTTGGAAAGTTTATTAAAAAAGACAAAAGGTACTGAATTGCGTTGTCTCTTTACATATTATTATTATTCAAAATATAATTTTATAATTCGCCTACAATAACTAACATTATATGTTACACAAGCTGCAATAATAAAGAGGAACTAATAAAGATGTGTTTGGGGCACACGAGCTGTAAATCATTCTGAAAAGCCATTTAGATACAAAGGGTATGGTCAATAAACTCACATACTGGACGTACATAGCTGATACAATACAAATTATGTGTGCCAAATTTATATTTTTGCGAGCTCCTCCACGCGGTTTCATTAGCTATCACTCCTCATTCATTTTTTTATTTACACAAAGAAAACTTTAATTAAAAATTTAGAAAATCCTCAATTCTGACTGGAAAAAAGCTTATCCTTGAACAACTGAATGAATTTTCTTTAATGATAGTCACAAGACACACTTAAAAAAAAATAATAATAAATATCACCAGGCACGTTCTACTTATTAATATTATATTTACCTTTTCGCCGGGTTAAAAACAAAATAATTTGGAAATTACAAGTACTCTTTGTTATTGTTGTGGATTACTTTTCTTTGGACCCAAGACAATATCCCAAAAATGCGTCCAAAATCTGATATCTTATTTTCCGACCACACCTACCTAATGCAGCGACTAATAAACCGGTCACGTTGACGTTATTTATTGTTATCGCAACAACACGGGGCAAAAATCCTCGCCTCCAATCTAATTTGATGTCTCGAGTGTTTTTCGAGGAGTCGTACTGTCAAAGATTGTGAATAATACATACCGTCTCTATATTTTTGTAACTCTCAATAATCACAGTGATTTGCTGCTATTTTTTTGAATTAATATAGAGAAGTAAATAAAAATTTAAATATGTATGATTAGAAAATAACTGTAAATATAAATATTCTTTGTGTATAGACAATTAAATACACAAACTTTTTTTAGGAGTCCGTAGCTAAGTGGCAAAAGCCGAACCCATCTTATTTCATTATGTACGTTTGTCTGTACTTAGGTCACAACCATTTCACCCAATAGCTATTGGATCTATACGGGATAGTTCTAAAATCGTGTATATAACCACAAATAATTTAAAAATTAAACAAATATATACATGTAACTAGGACATGAAAAAAAGTTTAAATGCACATGAACGTGTGGGTTTTATGCGAAACGGATATAGAAGTTTTAAACGTCACTTTTATTCCAATACTTGGTGAAATATGCACATCTAAAGTCGTAAAAAGCGTCCCCTTCTAACTTTCCAACTATGGGGTGGAGAATCCTGAAAAAAATTCGTGTAAGTAATAGAACTTATACAACACTTGCAACAAAAATTGGTTTGAATTAGTTATGAAGCGCGGTTCTTGATTAATGAAATACTTTTGGCTTAACTCTATGCTATTTTGAGTTTACCTACCATAAAAGTAATTTAATATTTGCAATGCTCTTGAGAAATACGAAGGAAAACAAACAGATTTTTGGCTGTCGATAATATTGACGTTCTCGAAAACAGAACCCTTTCGTGTTAATGATTCATTTGGATTTTTAAGAACATTATTTGCATGTTTGTGCATTTGTCTCTCTGTCCGTCGCTTCAACGATAATTTACGCATCGATAAATAACACTACAAGAGAAATGTAAGCTTTACTACTACGAAAATGTCTTCGATACCTGTATGAAAATCAAAAATATATCGCGAGCGTGCACGCGGGCGGGGCCGCGCGAATTGCTCGTCATTCATACATTTTAATAATGAAATCGATGACCTGTGTGGCAGAACGGCTGTGCCGCCTCGCTATTCCCCGATTCGATTACCGGTTTGTGTACTTTATATTTTATAGATATGTATGTTCTTGATACCGACAACTCAGGAAATGACTTTTTATGGCACAACAAATAACGAAAGATTAAAAAAAATGTACTGCACATACGTGAGTTTTTAACAGGTAAACTCATACCTGTATTTTTGTAAATCGTCTACCAATCGTTGTAAAATTACCATATTCACCCCAATCCCAAAACGCACTTGTTCTAAAATATTAAGTAGAATTATTGTTTTCTCTATCTTTTTTATTTGCTTAGAAAGCAGGGGTCTGCAGTTGTCCCGTCCATTCAGTCCGAAGTGATTAATGGCAACTGTATTAGCGAAAACTTTTTACGTATGTAGTTAAGGATAGATCCTTCTTCGCCTGTCAAGAGTTCTGTGTTTCATTTGTAACTTAAATTGAACCGATCGTTTCTATCGGATTTTTACGTTTAAAATACTTATCGCTCCACAGTCGCTAAAATTACCTATGTGACATTATTTGAAATTGTGTCAACATGCCCGCGGGGTACACAAGGCACGTCGCGCGGCTTTGGCTAACAGAGCTCCGGGCGGCGGCAGTCGGAGCTGGTCGCCCGACCGCCCTCTGGTCCGGTAAATACAGCCTCCTCGCCTCTCGGGTATGGATTATTCGCAGCAAGCGGCAAGCGGAACCAGTGCGACCCACGCGCTCCTCGCGGTCGCTCGCTCCGTCGGCGCCGGCATTGCACGTAGCGGCGCGCGTCGCGTAGCTCGTAGCTCGTAGCTCGTCGACCCGCGTAGAGCGTCCGCACTTCGCTCGGGGCCCGCGAATGTAACCTTTTACCCGTAACATTGGGTCTGCTTTAGCGTTGTTATTTAAAGAATGCCATTAATAAAGGCCCCATTGTGTTCAAATGACGAGACTAATACCACATTAATTTATCATGAAAAGCACCTGTGGAAGCATTAATTTTTGTGCAATTTATGACTGACTTTGTGCTTGCCTAATCTAAGCTTATCGTAAGTATTTTATTATTATTTACCTAACTATTACTTAAGAAGAAAAGTTGGTTTCCTTTATATTACGATGACGAGTTAAGTTATTAAAACTTTTGTTTATGTATAATATTATTCTTAATATTTATTTTTATTTATATTATTGTTTCTTTTAAATATTTTCTGCTCTGACGGTTGCTTACGATTATTTTATTTTTATTAAGAATTAAGTAATGTATAGAAATTATTTAAATAATTTGTATAACAGCTTATTTATATTCTATAAATTTTATGATTATATTTCAGATTTAAAATAGTTTTGATTTATTTTATTTCAAATGGTTTTTAAGGCTATATATCACTTACACATATTTTTATTAAATCTAGTTATGTTTTAAATACAAACTGAATTATTTTATTTGCTACGACTACTTTTATAAAAATCATTATTAGCTAAACATATTCCCAGGAGACCCATACAAAATTAAAAATGCACTTATATAAATAAAAATACATTAAATAAAAATAAAAATGCATTTAAGATTATACAGTACGAGCAGTAGAGCAGACTACCTAAAGTGGGTGTCTGCCGCCCATGGACCCACCTAAATGGGGTATCTAATCTCAACACGAGTTCTACCGTACGTCGTCACAGTTGTGCTGCTACCTGACCAAGTTGAAATACCGCGTATTACTATTTCTTTCTTACCGCAACCTTAAACCACAAAGCAGCCGCTTAAAAGTCCTTTCAAGGTAGAAATATAGGTAAAGATGGTGCTGCCCCAGTCGAATTACCTACAACTACCACTAAAAGGTAATATTAAAAATCTGTTATATACGTAAATACGTACAAATATATTTCAAAATATAAATTACCTTTATATTTACTTTCATTAATATTGGGCTAATGTTATAAAGCGTTTCAATTTCAAAATGAAAAACGAAGATTCGCTATAATTAATTACGACGACTTCTAAAATTATACGAACAATTACGAAAAAACTATTCATTTTTGTCGTAATAAATATAAGAACTTCACTTTATGCTAACACAAAGAAGTACACTTATTCAAGTGCGATCACACGTCCGCATTCATTTTTCATGTAGCGCAAATCCCTCTAATCTTTCTCTATGAAACGAATATAAAATGTAGCATGTTATATTTTTAACGAAGATTTATATTTATTTGGAATTCTACAGCGTCTCTTGTTTGCATTTTACAGCTAGAATAAAATGTTATGCGTGTACGCGTGTGTGTTACGTATCTATTTGTTTAAATAACGTGTAAATTATGCATAAGTAAATTAAAACTTAAATAATAAAATACTTAATATAACAACTTAATTGTTTACTTAGCTATTAAATATTAAGAAATTAATTAATTAAGATTTATTGCTTTACCCGCAAGGGCTTCAATCTTCGAGCTACAAATCTTATAAATTCGACTGCATAAATTAGAGAACTCAAAGATGCATTTACTAAAAAGAACCCATACCTAATTTGAAGAACGTATGTGCCTATAATGTCACTCAAAATATTTCTTAAAGTTTGCTTCTGGTTCATGGAATAAGACCCATAAAACTTCTGAGATGAAGATAAATCTAATGACACTTCAAATCATACTTCAAGTCTGTCATAAAGTTGGGCTAAAGGCTGTTACAAAAATCCACATAACATAGATGTAAATACAATCATAAAACTTTTTACCTTCCCAACGTGATCATTTGTTACTTGACTGTATTTAAATATTCTTGCGTGGTTCATTAGTTGGGTATTACTTTATTGGTAAAATATAAAATAGTTAGGTACATTTACATATAAATGCTTCCACAAATAAAAACGATTTTAAAATTTCTGTGATTTCACTCAGATCTTAAGAATAGCCTGTAAAATAATATCTTATATCAGTTAACCTTTTATATTTCAAGTTATATTACAAGAGTACCTGTACTACCTTTTAAAGCTAGGCAACTGTAACTTAGTCTAACAAAGGAAGACTATCCCTAGTATAAAGCGACATATTTAAGAAACCAATTGAAAAACTTGCCGCCAGCACATTATGCGCGTGTTCCCACAAATCATGCAAGACAATCTGTTTGGTTACATATTGTCACTTCAGACGGTGACACAAAAAACTACTCGTACATCTGTGCAGTGCAATCATACGTCGCATTCATTCTCCGTGCGCCGTAAATCCCTCTGATGTCTCTCTAACAACGGAACAGTGAATGAATCCGTTTTGAATTTAGCATAAATTCTTAGTCACGTTTTCATACATTCATTCATTTTTGAAATTCCCGTACCGTAAAGGGATATAGACATTGTTTCTTATCAATAAAATACTAAGTACCATTGTACATATCTGACTGTTTTAAAGACAGTTTTGTATGTTATGGTATTATTAATTACTTGTGTTTCGACTCCCTTCAATACCGATACCCGATAACCCTTCGTGGTTCGACTCCAAAGGAACCATCGCCACACCTATTTTGCCTTATAAAACCAGTGTTAAGCGCTGCTGTGTTCTAGCTTTAAGGGTGTTCTAGCGAGACACAGTAACACAAAGCGTTCCAACTTAGTCCAGGCTACCCCAAGTAGGAGAATATAAAAAAAAAAGATTCGATGACAGTTTTCCATGAAAGGCAGTGAACAATTACTATCATGTACACTGCATGCTCGTATGCTAATTGAATACACGTGTAGCTTTCTATTTATACCCCTTGCTGAAACATTTGGACATATACTACTTACTATATTAGTATGATTGTAACCCTACCTGAAATCAATGCAAATGCGATGCTCACCCAGAGGTAAATTCTCTTTGTAAGTCGTGTTTGTGCAGTCTGTCTTGCCTGCATATCAAATCATAATCCAGCAGTGCATCCAATATTCCTTTAACTCAGAATTCCTAATAACAATGGCGTCTGCAATAGAATCGTATTTTAACCAATGTAAGATTATATTCTACTATCAATTTAGTTATGATATTATTATTTGAAAAACTGAAATTGAATAAAATGAATTGAATATCTCGCAACCCGTGCTCATCAGTGGAGCAGTAATAGTTTAATTTGAATATACTTATAATAGTACGCTACTGAGTTAAGCACTTGAAATGTTACTCCAAATGACTCTCCAAAATATAAAACGCTCAATTAATACCTAAAAATTTTAATTTAAAAGTACATGCATCATGTTACAATTTCAATTTGATTGTGTTTTGGATTGGGAAATTCGATACACGGATGTTAAATGATTTGATAGAATTTAATTTGGCACAACGAAGAGCTTTGTTTTGTAATAATGTACATCGGGTGTTTCAATCATTCACCTAAATATTTTAATACAAAATATATTAAATTATTGTTTTACGAAAGTGGAAGAGCAAAAGCTTGCAGTGTACGTTATGGTTAGTGGTCACTGCTGCCCATAGGCATATGGAGATTTGTGGCCAACTCCATGTACAAGAAGAGTTCGTGTAAAAAAGGTGTAGGTGTGGTGTTGATATTTTGAAAGAAAAATAACAACTAAAGCGAGTTTATTTATGTACATGGACAATAACAAGCGGTTTATATGAGTATTTGCGGCCTTTAAAGTAAAAGTTCAGCAATATTGTACAATCTACTTTATTATACTATATTACGATCTTTGAATATATGACCTCCATAAAAAGCTACCATGATATTCTTTATTTTAAAAATTACAAAAAATATGAACGTTGAAAATCACAGATAAATACTCTTAGTTCAAGACATTCACCCAAGACAGCCAGCCCAGTTGGGATGAGACGAGCTTAGCTTAGCAATTATAAAAAAAACTTTGCAACAAAACTAGCTATAATGACTTTTCCTCTCTATGTTCATGCAAACTGAGTGATTAAAAAATGTAGAAATTGACACAGCTAATCCCGATTTGATTAACGGGAATGGTTTGTTTTTATTAAATTTGTCGGGTTTGTTGTTTTTATTAAATCAAATTTTGACTTTCAATTCGGCACCAAAATAATTACTTTTATACTTATATTTTTTGTGTTTCCCCGATTTTTTTTCACTTATAGACATATTATATACATATTACATAAATATAGTCACGTCTACAACCCGTTGTTAGTATATTAAAATCATGGCAACTTCCTCGACAAAGTAATTGTTTCTTAAGAGTTTTTGAGCGTTCCAACGCCGTTTGTTAGCGCCTACTGACTGAACAAATAAGTATTATACAAGGTTGTTTTCTTACCGGGAATGCCTGGGAATATAAATGATTGGCAGTAAAGATTCATTACGGCACACAAATACAGTTGTATAACGAATCGCTCAACGTCAGCCAACCGAAAAAGATAAATTAACACATCAAACTAGGAGACTTAAGTGCGTAGCTCACTGGAGCCAATTAGAATCGTAGAAGAACACTCTGTATATGTAAAGTATAATATATTACACTAAAATAGATTAATCTATACTAATATTATAAAGAGGAAAACTTTGTTTGTTTGTTTGATTGTAATGAATAGGCTCAAAATCTACTGGACCGATTTTAAAAATTATTTCACCATTCGAAAGCTACATTATCCACGAGTAACATAGGCTATATTTTATACAAAATATAATTGATAAATAGATTTTGAGGCGGTACAAAGTTTGCCGGGTCAGTTAGTAAAATATATAAACAAATTTGGAGCGTCTCTCTGTTGTTTAAAAATACTAGTTTTTGGACAGTAATCAAAATTCAATCATAACATTTGCATTTTTCGCATATTTTCTGCATCCAGAAATGTTTATTGATATGGATCTAATACTACCAAGCAAAACAAAACAAAACTGGTGAAAAAATTGACAAAAAAGGTACTAAACTATTTTGTCTTTACCTATTTTTATTTCGATTTTCAAATTTAATTGTATGTAAGCCATTGTGCTTAGGTACGAGTATGTCTCGTAGTTAACCTTAGTAAAAAATTTACTGTTAGCTTTCTGTATTTAGAGCTAATTTAAACAACCGATTTTCACTCAAAAGGAATATCAACTACGGTAGATAAAGCCTATGAAACGGTTACCTACCCTGTACCCTGTGACTCGTATAAATCATAACTGATCTTGATCTACAGAATTAAGCGACACCGAGCGCGGTCGAGAGTTAGATGGTTGACCGCTAATGGCTAAGTTTCACGCACGCTCGTATGCATCAAAGGACACGTTAAGCTATTGGTCCGGCATGTTAACATTGGATAGTAGCCATTAAACCTTACCGGAGACCCTTTGGGTTGAAAACATTCAACTCGGATTTTGAACTAACACATAGGTACTTATTTACTCGTACCTCCATCTATTTTTTGGGGCAGAGTAGTAGTATATACCACTAACCTTTAGTAGCTGTAAGATAACAGGGACAAACAGTGGCATATAAAAAGGGTTCCAGCCTATATTTATCCCGAAATTTTCCTAATGTTCATAAAAAATGTGTAAAAGTCACAAGTGTGATTTTTTTTCTCTCGAAATCCTAATACAACAAAAATTCGGTTTCGGCTCAATGTATGTTAAATGTTTAATGTTGTACAATGAAATAACGTAGACCACGCGTTTAATCTTTCCATTAACCTCAATACAAACAACTTAACCAAAATTTGTTTTGGTCAGGGCGCGTATCCACGTATCCATTGCGGGTCAAATTAATTGCTCAATGTAGTCATTGGGCCGCTCAATTTTTCATGTGCTTCTGATAAAATTTGTCATTTTTATGATTAAGTTAAAATTAGAAGCTTATCTTAAAATATTACAGACGTGATATGTTGCTGTAAGATATTGTTTTTAAAGTTATGTTCGTATTAAGAATTAGTGATATTTACTACTTTAAAGAAAATGAGAAACATCGTGAGCACATACGTGATTGAGTGTTCTCTATATTGTGTAACTCTTCAACTGTAACCCGTCCCATCCTGAGAGAAAAAGCACCACTGGATTAGGAATAGATAGATGAAGTCGATTAAAAATCATAATTTATCAAACACCTTCTTATTTTTGATCCATCTCAATTATTATATTTCTAGGTAATACCTTTTCATATGTCATTGTTCTTTATTCATGCTATGTTATTCTCATAAAATTACTCCCTGAAATGTCTACATTAAGTAGCACAAAATATAACATGACTCCCGTCCAATAAGAGATATACTAGCTATGTTTTGGTTCCAAAAGTTTATGATCAATAGATTTTAATATGTAAATAATTAGCGTTTTCATCCTGCGGTGAGGTACAACACCGCGTTGGGGAGCTCGAGCCTCGAGGGTCCCCTTTTTACCCGGGCAACTTGTCGAGGTCAACTGCCTGTAGCTGGTATGACCCGTTGTTGGGTGAAATTAAGGACTCTGCTAGTCTGGTACGTCTAATCAAAGACTAATCCTTCTAGCAGTTGGCAAAAAAAACAAATCTGCAATTTGTCAACTAATAGTTCCACGAGCGAAAATTTAATATATTTATGACTGAAAAAACTGAAATGAAAACTTGGTCACGGGTTTGAGTTACAGTAACAAGAAGTTATTAATTATTACATATGCTAACGAAGCTAAGTAGCACTCAACTAGAAGTAGGAATTTGTATGTAAAAATAAAATGAAGCAAATCATGAACTGTTTGCTTTGAGTTTGGTATTAATGTAGCAAAAACATATGTATTGGAATACAATATTCATGGAGAAATCAATTTCAAATCAATATAAATACAATAATAATAGTAGTTATGTAATAAGGAACCATTATACAAATTGTTGAAAACTGTTTTTTGTACAGAGATAACTGTAAAAACATACATGTTATGTATAGCTCACGTGACAAGTTTCTAGCATTGTGTAAATTTGAAAATAAAAAAAAATATAAATAAATAACTTTAAATAAATGATAAGACTTTTCTACATACTTAATCATATATACATATCCATCCTAGTCGAGAATCTAGATCCTGACGAAAGACACTTTAATGCATCATTTTTTACACGCTTTATATTAGCTTCACTTGTATGTTTGTCAGTGAGTAACTCCGTTTTTCAGTAGAAAGAGATCAAAATACATCCTTATCTTATCCTGCATGTATGAAGGAACGGAATAGAATACTTTTCTACTTTTTAGTTGATTTTATCATAAAAGCGTGTTTTTTGGTTTTTTGAACTATATTTATTACATTAAATTCATTTACGTGAACAAACGTAACAGACGTACCTACAGCAAATAACGTAACTTATTATTACGTGAAATATTTTCGTAAAGTCAACTCAAAGTAACATTCTACAAGAATATAATTATATACCTAAAACATTGTTCTTATTATATTATGGACTACGTTTCATACAATTAATTATTTTTATAAACGGTCAAGACGGGGTTTACAACAATGGTAGAAAATCATTTATATATAATAGAGCTAAAATAAAGTTCTATTTTCTTACGTAAAAATAAAAATAAATTCACATCTTTCGAAGGTTTCACAGATCGTAGATATCCCATAAAAACGTGTCGCCCTCATGTCACTGCCGGATAATCCAGGTAAATCTAAGTCCTGATGACATCCGCACCGAATCCTCATTGAATTACGAATACACGTTTTAGCGAAAATATATATTGTTTACACAGTATTTGAGCCGTGTTCAAGTTAGTAAAGATTAATGCGAAAAAAATCATGAATGGTTTATACAACGTTTCACTTGCTTCAAACATAGTAGAGCACGTTAAAAAGCACTTACAAATGAAAACGGCACTTGAAAGCACGCAACATTAATTTTTTCTACGATTCGGGATTTAATGTGGAAAAGAAATTTATACTTCCACGGTATTTGAATACACCAATCTATAAAAATGAAAATATGTACGAAAATTTTACTACGTTTTCACAGTTCGTTTCATCATCATGACGAAGCGAAAAATTCGCTTTATTTCTGTTTATTTTTATGATTATTTAATAACTATGAACACTAACGAGTCCATGCATACATCGATGATAGACGTTTATATATTACATGTCGGACACAGCAGCGGCATTTAAATCAACGTCACTGCGGTTTTGAATTCAATTTTTGTTAAATGGCTGAGCAAAAAGAACCGTAGTTATCAATTCACAAACATATTGGATGTAAGCGTTGCGGCTGCTTGCAACAAATATGAAAAATATTTCAATTTTGCCAAATAGCAAAAGCCGTATTCTATTTTGTTAATACTAGGTGATCATGGCGTACACGAGTAAGCATGGAGTCTCCTAATAACGTTTGAATGCAATCTCGCTTGATGAAAAAGCGGCCTAAGATAAGAAAAGCTTTTCTAGAAAATGCCTATTCACCGTTGCCTTAATGATTAGGTTTATCCTCTAATTGGATAAACCGATTTCGTAAAAGTAAATGCTTTCTCCAAGCAGTGCCAAGTCTTTTAAAAAAATACGTCTTTACTTGTTAAGTTTTTCTTCAAATTTGTTCGACTCTGGATCCACCGCTGCTACACCTATTTCAATAATAAAATAGGAATTTATATGCTGCTGCGTTGTATTTTAAGGGATATAGGTTTATACCTATACCATCTTTATAGATGAGATATTTATGTGAGGCATTTCAACTTAGTACTCACGAGTAGCAACCTATCTGTGGCCGAGTTTAAGTAAAATTTTAATTCTATATAAGGTTGATATCTATAGATTTACATGGGCTGCAGGGGCCACTAACCATCGATTGCTGCATATTAAAAAAAATACAATAACTCAAATTGTTCTGTATTAGTTTAATAAAGTTATATACATAGTGGCTTTCCATCTCAATCTCCTGGCTTTCTCAGTCTTTCCACCGATCGACCAGCGTCTCTCATTATGCGAAGACATTGCTTTTCCATTGAATTCTTCATTTTCTGGGCTATTCTCTGAATATAATATGATTTTATAAAATATTTCTGCCAAGCTTGAACTCGCGATTGTTATTCCCAACACGTACTACGATAGATAGGTAGATAACTTTAGTTTGTAGTGTATATCATAAATATACCGTAGATTTAATATAATAACACAAATATATTAAACATCACATATCAAATATCAGTTTTAGATGATTTTGGAAAAATGTAAATTGATATGTGAAATGGATTATTACTGAGTATAACGATTTCTTTACTAATTCACGGTTAAATCTAAAATTAGAGAACAAAAGACAATTGAGAATGTTTTTATTGAACTTTTAGGCATGTTAAAGCCGTGAAATCATTTGTTTAAGTAAAATCAGACGTGTGTCGTTTTATACCTACCCCGGATCCCAGTACAGAGGCCAACATTAAAAAAACGTTTATAATAGTACCTAATATTAGTTACTAGTACTTGTGGATATTACTAAAACCAAAGGTCACAATCATTACTTGTAAGACTGAAGCAAAAAGCAGGCAAATAACATCTGTGATTACTGCGGGTTTGTACGGTGCAATCGCTTGGAACCCCTAATTAGGTTAGAGCTTACAATGTACTCTTGGCGGGGTTGAAGGATGTGTGTTCTGAAGCCACCACGCGCTTACCGCTCTCGATTATTTTTTCTAGACGAGTGAGCATTTTTCTCGACCGCTTACAAATGACCGCTTAGTACAGAAATCTCTCTCCTACATTTTATTTTCCTTCCTGCAGATACTTCCATTATTTTGTTAATGGAACGGTGTTCAGAGATGCCCAAACAATGAAGGCCTATCTAAACGACGACGGGATTCGTTACATATGTGGCTGAGTTATGTGTGTGTGGGCGTAAAAATGTGAAAGGAAAAATATTGAAAGTAATTCATGTAAAAGATATTGTAGTTTAACATTGGAAAACAACGGAATTTGATGTTGATGCCTGAGTTACGATGCCTTCAGTTGGTTCCCAGGAGCACGAAGCGAGCTCGAACAAAAATAAAATCCTTTTGCAACGACGGCATTGCGGATTTTAAGATGCACTGCCTATGTAGCAATTTAAATATTAAACTTTAAATGGCAGTCATTTTTTGCGTATTTTGTCATTTTTAAACTGACTACAAAAATAAATAGGCCACTTTAATGAAAACACGAACTGAGGAAAAATTGTAGGTGCTTCAGAAGAATTAATTCGTTCATTAAAAAATGTTGATGCGGCCAAAGTAAATTAACGTTGATCATTTTATGTATTTTTTATCGCTGACTTTAAGATCTAAAAAAGTGCGACTTTACGCGGTCAATGCTAAAATAGGCTTTTTCTGACCAACCGTTATTAATACTGCCTTAAACCAGCAATGGTATGGGTTGTTATATTCAGGTTTGAAGGATGTGGTAAGTGACTATCAGACAAGGCATTCCAACTTAGTTCTCAGGTGTAGAGACCACCTGTGGCTACCCTTAGACGGAATTCCAAACTTATCTTGTCCTAAGATGTCCATAGGCGACAGTGGTAAATACTACTTCTATATATTATAAAAAAATATCAATACATACTTGCTATTCTTGAAGCCTAAGTAAAGTGTTAACGCCTCGTATTGGAGTGCTAGCTGTTTTGCCTTACCTAAATGTAATCTATGAATAAGAAATAAGAGTAAAGGACAGTACCAAATAATTTTAACCTTTTTACAATTTTTGGAATTACAAAACACAACACATTATTTACCTTTATAAATGAAGTAAGGCAAGAATCTTGCGAACGAGATTTAATCAAGCTTATTAACATTAATAAACGCATAAAGGCATTTTCAGTACTGAATGTATTGTATTCTTAAAACAATGAATTTTCTTTCGCAGAGCTCCGTTAGTTTTCCGGAATGTAAGGTCTTACGTCTCATATCTATTCAGAAAACTCAAATGAAAAATATTTTTATCTCCCCGTCTTAACAGACATATAGCAAGGCCACTCGTAGCTTTAATAACAGAAACCCATTGTTATTCACCGCGCGTATAATCTGATGATAATGAATGCAACATTGAACACTCCACATAAAAGCCAGATTGTACATTTCGGAGTGGTAAAACAAACATAAAGCAAAATGACTTATCGTCGTCCGTTAACGCCGTCGCGTCTCCCAAATATCTTTCAGTCACCTTGTCCTTGTCGCCCCCTCTGAAATCCTGAACCCCACGTATACATTGCTCTACGTATACACCCATAAGCAGAGTTACCTTCATAAGTGATTTGGAGAGTTTCGCCTTGTCTAAAGTAAAATAACAATGATAAAAATGGATTATGTCGGTGGATTGTGTCGGTGCCGCGCTATTCCCAAATTAAATGTATGGTAACTGTTTTTGGGGGAAATACATAACACTTTTAATTTGGTTGGTTAGCACAGTGTAGCACGATGTATTGATTTTTGAAGCGCGTGGTGTATTTTACTTTTTTATTATTATCAACCGACTTCTCAAAGGAAGAGAGGTTATCTATTCGTCGCGTATATATATTTTTTGTTAGTATATCTACCTACTACTTGCAAATTTATTATAAATATTAATTTAAAATAATAAAAATAATGAATAAATTAAAAATAGTTAAAATAATATTAGAATTAATATTCATTCAATCCTAAAATTTAAATATTATATAATGTATAAATGTATTTTATATAATGCAAGAAATAAAAGGCTTTTTATTTTATTTATTTATTTATCTACCTACTATATTCTCCTTTTTTTCTACTCTCTTAATATTAAAGATACAGTATAAGAAATTCAAAAGATTTTTATAGGTAGGACTAACCGACGAATGTAGAATATAAAGTTATTAGTGAATGTATAAGTACTTGGAAATAAAGTTAAGTTCTGCCCGAAATTCGAAAAATGATTGTGCACAATATAATAACATAAATAAGGTATAATTTTAATATTTCACGTTTATCTGAATATGGCGGGTAACAGCTCTTAAATTAAAAAAATAAATCAAATGGCGGCCGTACCCGTAGAGCATTAAAATAAGGATATTTTTCATTAACTTAGCGTAAACTTGACCCAAAAACTTTATTTACGTACAGTAGACTAATTTAAATTAATTAAACTAATTTTTAAAAAACGATGTATTTCTAGTTAAATGTTCTATCATAATATCCTAAACCCATTATTGTCACTGCTGGGTACGAATGTCTCCTCATAATAAGGAAGTGATAGCTCACCACGCTAGTCAAATACGAATTCATAGTCTTTATGAACTAAAGTGATAATCATTTTTTAATACGTACATAATTTCGAAAAATCAGAAGTGAATCCGAAGAAATAGCTCAAAGGCTGAATTTGAAACCATTAGGCTATCACTGCTTTATCTCCTACTTTTTCCTACTAATTTTTTAAAAATACTTCAAATTACTAGTTTCAAATTACCATTTAAATTTTATGTATGATGATTAAGTATGCATAAATATTTACCGCCCAGAACTCTGCGACAACTACAACAATCGGCAACTTTAATGTTTGCGAATTTCCGTCCGGACCTTTGTTACAAAGGAATGACATTTCAAATAGATAAATTGAAATTAACGGCTACTTGTACTGAACCCCCAAAATTTACAATAAGCGCCTAATAATAAATTATCTACAATAAATACTGCTGTATTATATTAGTGTGTCACTAAAAAATTAAATAACTGATTACTAATATTGTTTAAGGCAGTAATACCCTAGTGGTTAAGAAACTCGGCCTCTCGATCGAGGGGTCCGTGGTTCAAATCCCAGGCCTCTGATTTTTCAAAGTTATGTGCGTATTAGAAAATAATTATCACTTGCTAGACGGTGAAGGAAAACATCGTGAGGAAACCTGCATACCTGAGAGATTTATAAAAAAATATATCGAAGGTATGTGAAGTCTACCAATACGCACTTGGCCAGCGCGGTGGGCTATGAACTGATCCTTCTCACTCTGAGAGGAGACCCGTGCCTAGCAGTGGGACACTAATGGGTTGATAATGATGAATATGTTTAATAATAAATTTTACTAACACAAATACCCTAAATAAAAAATAAAAAACTTTTACAATTCCATCAAAAATACCCAATGATTCAAACAACTGAAGATTTACATCTTTCAAAGAGAAAGAAAATTAAAATCCGTTCACCTGTAAAGAAGGGATGATGCCTCTGACAGACACTCAGATATACACTTTAAACTTATCAACCCCTATTTTTCGTTGAGGTTTTAAAAGTAACAACAAACGTCTGAAAGCTTTGAAACATAAAACTATGATAAAGCACTCTAAAATTTTATTAATCTTACACATTTTCTCTTTTACTACATATTGTTTGAAATCACGTAAGTAAATAAGTATGCTCGATGTCACTTTGTTATAATCATACATTATAAATTCTCCATATTATTAATTAAAATATGAGCTGAGTGGAATAACAAACGCTATTTAAAACACTCGAACAAATTAGCACGAAGAATAAAGAGCAAGTACGTGTTTACGTAGTCGAAGGTGGTAGAACCCCGTTGTGGTTCGACTCCGGCGGCACCACCGCCACACCTATTTCTGCCTCATAACAGCAGTGTTAGGCGCTGCTGTGTTCCGGTTTGAAGGGTGTGGTAAGGGAGACAGACTTTTCCAGCTTCGTCCTCAGGGGTAGCGGCGCATCTGTGGCCGACCTCAGGTAGGAATATCTAATCCTATCTGGGGTTGATTACAGATGTCCATGGGCGGCAGTAGCCACTTACCATCAGGTGGACTGCATGCTCGTCTGCTACTCCTATATTATAAAAAAAAGTTATATAGTTGTAAGCTTGAAGTCTTATTATGTACAAGCATTTAAATGAACAGTAGATTAGTTAACAAGCATTGCAAGGTAAACAGCTATGCTTTCAACGGAAACAACTCGCTAATAACATTGAACGTGCCCCCAGCGTCCATTTGGTCGCTTGTAGAGACAAATGTAGAGCCACACACGTATATGCTAGCTCCACATATCATACTTGTCTGTCTGAGCTTCACTTTCCATGAATTTTTAAATAAACTCCACATCTGCGCTTCCTTGCCAACTCAGTGTGAAGTAGGTAATAATTACATGTTTAAAATGTTTGCCTACTGTCTGTGAAAATGGTAAATGTTTTTGCTACATTGTTGCTTCAATAGCATTACTATTAAGTTAATAACCTTATTAACTTTTAACTTTTTTATTTAAGGTTTTCTTATAAACGTTTTCATTCTAAGGCTTTTTGTATAGTTTTAAGGATTCTTTGTATAGTGTGTATTGAAATTTAATCACGGAATTTCTTTTCTAACGAAGAATCTTGTATTCTAATTTCTTAGAATCTCGTTAGTCTAGTAACCACAACAAGCCTCTTAACATTTATCCACAACAAATCGTCACTAATACAATAAGTTATTCCCACAAAATTATCCTTAGATCTTCAATTTCGTTTATCTTATTAATTATACGCATTTAAACGTAAGGAAAGAAAGATTTATTAAGACGGAAAAGATGTGCCAATGTTCTGTTAAATTGTGCCTCGACAATGAAATAAGTTATGCATGCAAAGATATTTAAGGTGCTTCGCAAGTACCTACTCGGAATTTTTGACAATTTCTCTTAAAAGCGAACGCATTACAGTTGTTTTTTTAATTAACGCATAATCGGAGGAAATTACAATTTAGATATTACATTCATTCATTCAATAAATACAATATAGTTGAAATATAAATCACTATTAGTCTAATACAAAAATTAAGCATTAAAATGTCTACCATATATTGAAAGAATTTAGTTTATACTAAGAAATCTTATGTGTTCCTGTTTCTAAATACTAATTAGATAAGTTTACAGATTTCGACAAATGCAAATAGGAAGATGAAACCAATTTTACAAAGCCTACCTACAGTATTCATTAAACGGTAATACTTGCCTATTATTATTAATATAAAGCAAAGGAAACTCAAAAATAAACAACATAATAAAAAATAAATAAGGTTTTATTAAAATAAACATGAAATAGGTAAAGCACTTTAATGTACATTTTTAATAAAAGGGCTATTGCCATGTTAATTTAAAATAATTATTAATTATGACCCTGTTTGAACTAAACCATTCATCTCTGAGAAATCTTCAGAGCTTTTGATGTGTCATTTGTACGGCCTTACAAAGCCCCAACCCTCTTACGACAAAATAGCGACAAATTGTTAACCTCACACATTTTGTTTCCCGTGGAATTTAATTTTATTCTGCGTATCATTTAATTGTAAACGATAAACTTTATGTTGATATTGTAATTTATTTCTTCTGTCTACAGAAAAGAAAACAAAATAATACTAACATTTTAAAGTATATCAGTGTTTATGTGTATCAGTGTTTAAGATTAATTTTATTATCATCCAGACTATAACATTATGTTTTATCTTTTAGGATGCTTCAAAGAAACTGATCGCTGATTCAGCTGAAATACGAGAGAATGATTCAACTGGATAATTTCAAACGGCCGTCGCCATCACCATCGCGTTGCTCAATACGCAGCGACAGTCGTGTATTCCGACAGCCACGCGTCATTCAAGTGAACCGCGACGCTGCCACCATGATGGATGATGAGTCGACTGGTGTGGGCAATGGGAGCGGGACAGAAGCAGGGCTTGTATCTGACTTTGAGTCTCAACTCGGACAGCATGCAGCACATTTCCGCTCACGAACATTCAGTGATGGTTTCATCAGAAACACGAGTCTTGAGCTACTTCTCGGCGTAGACTGTGAGGCCTGTCTAGCTTTAGCAGCTCAACGACAGTGTATAAATAAACACATATCAGATCATGATTTTGATTTAGTGTGTAACTGCAATGTTCAACAGAACAACTATCTAAACTGTCATAGGGACCTTCCTAAGCCAAGGGGCCATACATTAAATATTTATGATTTGGAAAGAATGAAACGAGATACAATACGAAGTAATCTTGCTATCGGATCGCATCGCAGTCTAGACAGAAGGCATAATAAAAGTAAAACAATTGGAGTATCAAGTTATATTTCAAAACAGCTAATAGCTTACGACCACACAAACACGTTAGTTCAAAAGATTAAAAAGAAATTGTGCAATTTAAAAAAGATCGGAGGCGAAGCAATTTCCAAGAAACATCAAAACGCAGTCCAACTAGCAGAGATAACAGCCGGCTCTACAAGTTCTCTCAAGAAACTGTCGATGTTGTCGCTAGTCGATAAGTCACAACGGAAAGTCGATAGCCAGAGTTGTATTTTCTCTTCAACTCTACAAAGTAAAGACGACTTAAAAGACAGTGTAACAACATACGCAAACTTTTCATCGAATGTTGATCAGTGTTTTGACAGGATTGGAAATTGTAACATGAATGCAGATACGAGCAGAAATTCGTCACAAAAAATGAGGATATTCGAAAATAGCGACGAAGTTCTGTCCAGGAGCTCTCCGCCGCGACAGGTGATGAAATTTTCAACGTTAGATAATCGCAGCCGTTGCCGAGGTATAAGGAGACAGATGTCATATAATGATTTCCCAAGCGAACGATACAGAGATCGGATAGCGCAGTCATGGTCTCAAGATGAGGGAATTTTTGATTCGAGAAGCATCCGCACAGAGATAGTTGACGACGATTCCCAAACGTTCATCGACGGTGATAGGATGATACACTCTACTCCGCGGCCTACTCAAGCTCACTGCACCTGCGACCCGGCACGCACTGATCGAATTCCATCTATATTCTATGACACTCATGTAAGTTTCTATTAATATTTGATACGAATAATATCAATAATTTAAGTAAAAGTAATGTCGTTGTGTGTGCTAAATATGACTCAGTTAACTGGATGACATTCTAATAAACAAGGTGTAAAAGTTAGAATCTAGAACTAGAAACACACAATTATGAATGATCTAACATAACTTTGACACTGCAGGACTTCATGTTGATAGAAATTACACCTATATACAATATTTGACCGTGTGTACTTCTATGATCGTGTGCAATATGATGTGTTAATAAACTTTATACTCATTATGGAATATTTACAGTAATATAAAAACATGTTTGTACCATTTGTTTGCTGGACCAGCTAGGATAAGATATAAAATTATCCTGCTATTTGTTAATTCGAATAATGAGTCAAGTGACAGAACAGCTGTTACCATACCATACCTAACGGGGCAAAAATCATAATAGTGATTTAAGATGAATGTTTTTGTTTTCGTAGCCTAAAATCCTAATGTGGCATTAGAATTAGACGACCCGCGTGGCGGAGCGGTCACCATACCGGTCTGACGCGCAAAGGGTCCCGGGTTCGATCCCCGGCCAGACAGATGTTTAAATGATGAATTTAAATTCTGTTTCTGGGTCTGGGTGTTTGTGTATTTGTCTATGTGTGTGTCCATGGCACCCACGACACAGGGAATCCTAGTGTGAGGCTGTGAGTGTAGAATTATGGGTAATGTTTTTTTGGTATTTATTTTAAAAACAGGGCAAAAAGCGTGCGACACCCGCCCCTGACGTGACGGACCGCGCACAAGGGCGCGTGGTGGCTTGCTCCGCGTGCAAGTCCCCACAGTGGCTACCCACCACCACCACCTCGACCACCAGCCACAGCTCCACCGCGACTGGAAACTCTTCACGTAAGTGCCGTTTGGCTCGTGATGTCATTGCGTTAGTAAACATTGTAGTAACAGATAATGATAATGATAATGATAATGATAGCCTTTATTAACAATCTTAATTCTTACATTTTATGTTTTATATATATATTTTTTTTACATTTAATTTATTTTAAGCATTTGTAGGTAATTAATTCAATTTTTCTTTTAGACACCAGTTTCTTGATTGTCTTGCTTTCCAGCATAGGCCTCCCCGAGAGTTTTCCACAGAGATCTATCTCTTGCTTTTCTCATCCAAGTCGTTCCTGCCATCTTTTTAATATCATCTTCCCATCTTTGATATTGTCTACCTTTTCTTCTCTTTTTATATCTAGGACACCATTCCGTCACTTCTTTAGCCCATTTTACAGTATGACTTCTAATCAAATGTCCTGTCCATTTCCATTTTTGTTGTAGGATCCGGTACTTTATATCTATTACTTTTGTTCTCTTTCTTATTGTTGTTAGTGGAACTTTATCCTTTAATTTTATGTTGAGTATGCTTCTTTCCATTTTGTGTTGACAAGTTTCTAAAGATTTAATGTTTTTATTTGTGCAACTCCATGTCGGACATCCATAGGTCATACTTGGTAGAATACACGTATCAAATATTTTCTTTTTTCCTTTAATTGGTACATCTGAGTTTTTCATTATATCTTTTAGAGTCCAGTATTTCTTCCATCCTATGTTAATTCTGTTATTGATTTCCTTCGTGGTGAGGTCAGTAGTAGATATTATTTGGCCAAGGTATATAAACTCATTTACATAGTCTAATTCAATAAAGTTGTGTGGTTTAATGGGGATTTTCAAGTGATTCGTCATAAGCTTTGTTTTGCCGGTGTTGATTGATAGTCCAACCTTTTCGCTTTCATATACAAGTTGTTCAATCATGTTCTGTAGGGTAATTGGGTCTTCGCAAATTAATACTAGGTCATCAGCAAATCTTAGGTGGTTTAGTACTGTTCCATTAATTTTTATACCGTAATCTTCCCACTTGAGCTGTCTGAATGTATGTTCTAAAGTTGCAGAGAATAGTTTAGGTGATAATGGGTCACCCTGTCTAACTCCTCTTCTAATTGGAAAATATTCACCTTCCTTTTCTGTGCGTATTTTGGCTTTCATATTTTTGTACAAGTTCTCAATTATACGAATGTACTTATTATGGACTCCTTGTGAGGTAAGAGCTTCCCATATTTTATCGTGTTTAAGCGAGTCGAATGCCTTATTATAGTCTATAAATGCTAGGTAATAGTTTATTCCATATTCGTTACATTTCTGAATTACTTGTTTGATGGTATGGATGTGGTCTAAAGTTGAGAAATCACTTCGAAACCCTGCTTGTTCTTTTGGCTGATTTTCATCTAAAGTTCTTGTTAAACGTTCTAGTATTATCTTGGAGAATAATTTATATACATTAGACATAAGTGAAATGGGTCTGTAGTTTGAAATATCATCTATTTTTCCTTTTTTGTGTAGTAAGATTATAGTTGACGTAGTCCATTGGTGAGGTATATATTCAGTTGTTAAAATTTCATTAAATAGGTCCGTGAGTGTATTCAAAATAATTTCAGATGTTCCAATTAAAAGTTCGTTAGAAATGTTATCTTGACCTGATGCTTTCCCTCTCTTTTGTGATTTTATTGCTTTAATAACCTCATCTTTCAGTATATTTGCAATTGGTTCCTCAAGGTCTTTGTTGTTGTTTATATTTGATGTTATTTGCACGCCATTGTAAAGTTCACGGTAGAAATCGGTCGCTGTTTCTAGTATTTCGTTTCGTTTAGTTTTATGTTTTTTGGTCTTATGGTGTTTTATTTTACTAATCCAGGTTGTATTTTCTTCAAGTTCTCTCCATATGTTTTTTAATCCCCCTGATTTTACTATGTGAAATTGTATTGTTTCTTTTTTCCGTTTCTGTCTGTGTTTTCTTATTTGTATCATTATTTCTTTACTTATTTTAGTTATCTCTTGTTTGTTATTTTTTCGGTCATTAAAAAGAAGTGCCCTTTGTTTAATTAAGTCTCTTGCCTTTGATCCCAATTTATCTTTTCGTGTATTGTCTATTTGTAATGTTTTGTTGGTTTCTTTTATTTCTTTTTCTAGTGTATCGTATTTGTCTTGCACTGTTTTAAGTTCTCTGATTGGTATTAACTTTATCCTTAATGTATCCAGAGCTTGACTTGGTAGTGGTAGTGTAATTGGTAGCTTTGATTTTTGTATATGTTTTCTTGACCGTTTTGGCTCCACAAGTTGTAAATGACCCCTGAGTAGCCTGTGGTCAGTATAATAGTTAAAGTTGTTAAGAACTTCCACGTTTAAGAAAAGTTTTGGTTTATTTGTAATTATAAAATCTATCTCATTTCGTACTTGCCCATTGGGAGATACCCACGTCCATTTTCTTTCAAGTTTTCTTTTATAATAACTATTCATAATATGCAAGTTATTTTCTAAAGCGTAGTTTATCAATCTTTGTCCGTTGTCGTTTCTTTTGCCGGTTGTATAGGGTCCTACTATTATGTCTTCGTTTTTTCTCCTCTCACCAATTTGGCTGTTAAAATCTCCCATCACAATAACTGTTTTGTATAACGTCTCCATTGTTCTGTTTAGGTTTTCATAAAAATCGTTTTTTACTTCTTTTTTAGCTATTTCTGTAGGAGCATATATCTGTACTATTGAAGTCGGGTAAGTGTGACCAGGAAGCTTGATGTTCAATACAACTATTCTATCTGACACTCCTTTAAATTCAATTATATTGTTTTTTAAATATTTCTTGACTAAAAATCCCACGCCATATAGTCCCGGTTTTTCATTTTTATAGTATAAAATGTATTCTTCATGTTCTTCTATTTTTTCCACGGATCTACGTACGTCACTTATACCTATGATATCCCAATTGATATTTTGCAATGCTTGTTCTAATTCTGTTAGACATTCTTGAGACTTTAATGATCTTGTATTGAGTGTTGCTATATATAGTCTCTTCTTTAAACGTTTTCTTGTTTTATTTGTAATCAGTGTTGTAAATTCTCGGGGGGAGTGGTCAATTACCCCGCGGTGACCAACCGAATTGGGGATTTTTTCGTTTTTTTCCAATATTTCGCCTGTGTTGTTTAATTCAATCTCGTTACCGGTGTCTAATGATTCCTATGCCTTATGTTTTTGGGTTGATTTTTCAGACAAGGAGAAAGACCTGGCTCTCATATACTGAAATGCATCTGTTTTGTGCATTTTAGAAGGTGCCATGACATTTTTTGAGCCACTGGAATGTGGTGATATATTAATGTTGTTAGGTGACATCGAGTTTTCTCTTTTTCTCTTTTCAACCTCTGATGTTTCTCTTATTACTATCTTATTATTTCGAATATATGCGTCTTTTCCTTTTTGCTTCTCTTGCCTAAGTTTTTCTTGCAATTTCTTGCGCTCTTCTAATGTTTCTTTTGAAAAATCTTCTGTAATATATGTTTGTTCTGGCATTTTCTTTTTATTTTTCAGAATCTCTATCTTTTTATAGTAAGATATAAAAGATATTAGTATTGGTCTTACTTTCTTCCCATCTTGTTTTTTGCCCAATCTGTAGAAATTATTTATCTCGTAAGTTTCTATACTTATGTCTAAATTCCCCATGGCGTCTTTTATTAAACTGAACAGTTCTTGTTGATTATTTTCGGTTTCTCTTATGCCGTGTAGTAGTAAATTATTTTTTTTGTTTTTGTCTTCTAAATATTTTATTTTTTTATTTAATTTTGTTACTTCAGATTTTAAGTATTTATTTTCTTCCAATATTGATTGTAATTTTTCGTCCATCTTGCACATGATACTTTCCGTTACAGTCTGTGTAATTGTTGCAGTTTGTTTATCAAGTTCATTTTTCATCATCTGGAACAGTTGTGTCATATCTTCCGGCAATCCGGAAGTATTCATCTTGCAAGAACTAAACGCTTTGCTTTGCGTGTAACGAAACGTAGTTCACTTGTTAGGTTGGTGCTTCTGAATGACAACTTGTCTCTGGTGTTATATGACAGTGTCAAACTAGACAATGAATACGATAATTTTTCGTACCTTGTATGTAGTTTTAAAGATTCTGCCAACGTTTTTCGTATATCTTCATTAATGTGTTCGCGTCGATTTTTGTATTTGTGTTGATGATGTGCAATAGACGGCCTAGTGTTGATTGTTTTCACTCTATTTCACTTAAAACCGGGAGCACTTTTAGGTATGGTGTTGTTGTTTTGACAACCGGAAACGAAAAAAAAGTAGTAACAGATAGTACCCGATAAATCCTTTGTTCCTTATCGAAATGATGTCATATTGGCATGAAAATGGCAAGTGCATTTTGAAATTGAATTAAAATTTGACGATAATTAGAACTGAAATATACGATTTTGATTACGATTTGCGATTGCTTTAAAAAAATCTATATTTTTATAGATTTCTAACATAGTGCCTACTACCTTATTGGGACGGAACCTAATGCCGATTAAGACATTAGTATAAAGATTGATGATGATTGTACTTAAACAGTATTCGTACTTTAATCTACATGACGGTCGATCACATATTCATCAATAATTTCGTATTTGAAAGCCGTAGCACCAGTCGTGTGCTTCACAGCGAGATTATCGGACGTGCCGTATTCAGAACAGAAATAGAGGTTTTCGATATTATCTAGATTTTTCTAACTAGGTGGCTAGTACTCTATTGTGACGGAACCTAACGCTGATTACGGCATTAGTATAAAGATTGATCATGATTATATTTAAACAGTATTCGTACTTTAATTTACATTACGGTCGATCACATATTCATCAATAGTTTCGTATTTGAAAGCCGTAGCACCAGTCGTGTGCTGGACAGCGAGAATATCGGACGTGCCGTATTCAGAACAGAAATAGAGGTTTTCGATATTATCTAGATTTTTCTAACTGGGTGGCTAGTACTCTATTGGAACGGAACCTAATGCTGATTAAGACATTAGTATAAAGATTGATGATGATTATATTTATACAGTATCCGTACTTTAATCTACATTACGGTCGATCACATATTCATCAATAATTTCGTATTTGAAAGCCGGGGCACCAGTCGTGTGCTTGACAGCGAGATTATCGGACGTGCCGTAACGGGATTGCTATGACCCAAATTGATTTTGATATGGAAGTATATGACGTTATCTGATGTACGGGTTCAACGAGCTTTAAGTATCATTTGCAAGTTTATTACTGTAATGTAGAAAATTATAGTTTTCCTTTTATTTACTTACATTAGCCTTAAAAAACATCCTTTTTCGGATTCGCATATTATTACATTATATGAAATTGTGTAGATTAATAAAATTAATGTCCATTGGATTCATTTTGTAGAGTAATAACTACGATGTACGGATGTAATGTAGGTAGGTACTCGTACATAATCTTAATGACTTTGACAGATACAGTTGAATATATTGTCAAGTAAAATTATCAAAGAGAAACTTAACGCTAACAAAAGCGTAACTTAAGAAAAATAATTGAGAGCAGAAAAGATACGGAAAATTTCAGATCATATACGAATTGAGATTTGAAAGACGTTTAGATCATATCATATGAATGGAATTAGTATTATTCAAATAATAGTCGTAAAAATCAAGCCAGTACATATTATAGTATTCATTTAATTTACTATATCTTAGGTATATCAGCGTGGCATCGACGGTGGTGTTGTGTGGCAATTCTGGTCCTGGTGGCGGGTACGGCGTGCGTGGCGGGACCACTGGCCCTGCGCGCACCGCCGGGCGCTCCGCTGCACGAGAGACTCCGCCTCGCTGAACGACTCCTCCACGATACACCCCTCATTGACGGACATAACGACTTACCTTGGAACATAAGAAAGTTTTTACACAACCGAATTAAAGACTTTAGGTAATTTATCAAACTACTTGGTTTGGAAAATTCCAGCTTTTTAATACCTGTGTGCTTCGACTGTTTTTGAATGGATAAAAGTAGCCGTTAGTTGAAAGCACACACCGACAATTTTAATTACTCGTGCAGATTAAAACTTTCGGCCAGGTTTTTCATTAAGCAATTTATTATCCAATCATAATTTTTAAAACTTAAACAGTCAAAATTGGTTTGTTTGAAATATGAATTGTAAATAAAATTTTGAGTATTCATTTCACTTTAGAACGTTCGTTTCGTTTTATACACTACAATGTATGTATATTACACAGGTTTGATGAGGACTTGCGGACCATATCGCCTTGGGCCACCAGCTCTTGGAGCCATACCGATCTGCCGCGGCTGAAACAAGGCAGAGTTGCTGCACAAGTAAGCACAATTTCCTACAAACATACCAAACATACCTGTTAATTTAAAAATATATCTACTATCCTCTCCTAGTTACCTTAATACCCTCTTTCTATTACCCTCTAGCCACTCATGGCTACCCACGGCAGCCCTTCGTGGTGATCACTGTGTTACGAAGTTTTATATCGAATATCTATTTCTAATTTCCCTGTCAAACCTATCTAATTTTATAAAGCTCTATAATCGAGTACGAAATAATAAATAATCGAGACAAATCCTTAAGCTTAAAAACCATTTACTTTTATACATAAAATTATACCATGTATTTTCAACAATGTGCGACTAACGAAAAACTAGAAAGTTTAAAAGTTTCACATTCAACTTTTAGAAACTCCCACTGCTATTTCCTATCGCTACTTAAATGTTAAGTTCTAAAATTTCATCCTGTTTAACCATGCTTTTTTCTAACTAAAATTCTATCTACAATATTGTTAGAACGCTATTTTAAGTCGGTTCTTACGATTATATTCATTTCTGCACATTATAAAATATACCTTTGTGTTTAATGAAAATAGTTTAACATTGGATCAAACCACAAACTGTTTGAACATACCTATCTGGGCTAACTTTATACATAGGTACACAATATAACCAAGACCGCGTTTGTGCTCCAACCTTATCGCGATATTTCGACACAATGAGCATAAACTAGAGAGACAAGCTTGTTAATTAAACAGAATTGATAATTATTTTCAACTTCAAAGAACAATTCAGTAGGGTGGAATAGCTCATAAATAAATGGAAATTCACGGGCACCCGTACCTGAAACGCGATAAAAAATAATATAGAGTATAATATATTTTGGTTAACCGCTGAAGCTACCTCACGTTTCCTATTACATGCCAGTGCGTGCTGAATACGAATGAAAGCTCGTTCAGAAAGCGCAGCTTGCAAGTCGTGCATGACATTTAATCAACTGTGTGTCAAAGTGATGTTCTGAAATCAGTTCTGGGCGGCATACGTGCCCTGCGACGCTCAGCACCGGGACGCTGTGCAGCTGACGTTCGAGCAGATCGACCTGATACAGAGGCTCACGGACAAGTACCACCCACAACTCACGCTGTGCACTTCTACCGAAGGTAAGGTATTTCAGTGTTTTTTTTTTTATAATATAGAAGTAGCAGACGAGCATGCGGTCTATCTGATGGTAAATGGCTACTGCCGCCCATGGACATCTGTAATCAACCCCAAATAGGATTAGATATTCCTACCTGAGGTCGGCCACAGATGCGCCGCTACCTGAGAACTAAGCTGGAATGCCTCGGAAAAGTATGTCTCCCTTACCACACCCTTCAAAACCGAAGACAGCAGCGCCTAGCGCTGCTGTTATTAGGCAGAAATAGGTGTGGCGGTGGCGCCGCCGGAGTCGAACCACAAAGGTTTCTACCACCTTGTCTATTATTCCTTTAATTTCCATCGATCTCAACCCACAGTGGCCTCAGTCGTGTTTTTCATGACACTCTTCTACTAAAATGAGTAACCTATGCCAGGAGTCCATAACCTAGGGTCTGGACTGGGGGTTCCAGATTATATATTACTAAATATTTTTGTTCTGGACTCAAGGTCGACTGTATATGAAAGATGTACGCAAATACTTAGGCCATTGCGATGAATTATTTTAATTACTATTGTTTGTGAAAATGACGAGCACATTGAGGGCCCAGGAGAAATAATTGCAAAGAAAATTACATCACATCGTGTTTAAAAATAGTTGTGCGCCACTGTCAAACATGTGAGTAAGTCACATTATGGTATCGGGCTTCGCTAATACGGCACACATACGTGCAATAGACTGATATGCATATTTTAATAGCCCATGATCAATTACCTTCACCAAATTGACTTGCAATTCTACGTGAGATCTAGCTCAGAATTATTACTATTATACTGCCTTAGCGTTAACCCAGCATTACTAGGGTAGTAGGTAAGTCTAAATTTGGACTCTCATATTGCACAGTCTGCCCTGTCGCACCCTTCAAACCGTACAACATTTACCTTTCAAATAACCTTTTAGTATCTTAAAATAAATAACCTATTATAGGTGGGAGTATATTATTTAGAGTATAATTGACTTTTATGCTTGTAAAACCTATATTTTACACAATAGCTTAACGGGGAATGTATTTTTACTTTATAATATTTTTTCGCTACTGTCATATATTTCAAAGATGCAAAAAATTTTAAGTTGATTTACCATAGAAAAGTAAATAATTCTTCTGTAAACATATTTACTTTTCCACTCAATCATCACGATAAACCAAGCTTTTTAGTCATGTAGATTTTAATTAAAATGCAGCCTACATTCAATAATAATTTTGAAGTTGAAACCTCATTTATGCCTGTTTACAGTGGCTCTATAGGCAATTCAGTAGCACTACCATGAGTTTACAAAAGTATTACTCGCTAGCGACTGCGTAAAATAAATGTATGAAAAATTGTACAGCGCATCTGGTGGTTACTCGTAGAACTAAAATCCGTAGTGGCGTAACTCGATACGTAAAAAACCTATCGAAATCAAATCGCTAGCGAATGTCATTATGATCTATTGCCATACAAATTCGGTCCCATGAGTCATTAATTTGACAGACGTTGTCGAGAAATACCGTAACGATAGTAGTTATGGAATTCACTAGCAAAATGACAATAGTTTTCTATTTACAATTTCTATAGTGGCGTTTCTATGCCAACTCATGGTAGTGCTACAGATCATAAAATTGGAGTGAACACTCTTTAATGTAATGCATGATTACCATCTAATTGTCTCAATTATGTGTATAAATCACTTGAGGCATAAATCCTGCCATGGGATATATAAAGGATTATAATAACGAATGGCTCAACAACACACATGCGAGCTGTTAGCACAAGTGATATATTATGTACGTATAAGGCTCGCATGCTTGTAACTTTATTCGTCACAGTTTTTATTTTTTTACGCAGACCCTGAATAATTTCGGGATAATAAATAGCTTCGTCCTGGAAAGCCTTCATTTCAAATGAAGTTGCGTCAAAATCGTTTAAGTCGTTCCATTACAGTTTATCATACGAATCAAAATAATAAATAGTCAATACCGAAACGAACTATTTAAACACAACATAATTTTAGTAATTATCGTATTGCCGACAAAATTTCAGCGGCTGTTTTGTTATTTATTTTCATACATTAGTAAAGATACTTCGCTGCCTCGAAATTGAATGAACCCACAAACGGCTTATTAGTAAGTTCTTTTTTGAAATCTTGACAAATAAAAACATTTTTAGAGGAAATTTACGAATAAATAACTAATACTGCGTAATTTACATAATAAATAAATAATTATTTCAAATATTTTAGGCACATTTTAGCACGGAGACGTGGCAAAACTTTTTTACGCAACTAATTCAATTCTCAAAAAAACTGGTTACATTTTCTTGTTAGGAGTGAGTAATCTTTACTAATCTATGTTTATTTTATATATATAATATCTTGTTGTACTTATATAGTAGATACGGGCAATTTCTACGGAAATGAATGCGCTCAATTGGCTCGCTCACCCTTCCTTATATTTCCTTTAATACCCGGAATATTGATTACCTCTCGTGCTCCTTGGAAAGTAAAAGAGCGCTTTGTTGTGTATTCCAAAAGCCTTGGATTATTTACAAGTTCTTAAATATAGCCCACGTATACCTCACTTCTAGGCTCAAAACTCTATCAAAACTGGAAGGACAAAAGAAGGTTCTTTCATGTTAATACTGATGATTTAATTTTTCATAACTTATCAGTTAAACGTAATAGTTAACACTATTGCTACTACCTTGTTCGTTTGCTTACCAAAGAAAATCTGATAGGCAATAATATAAAAAAATATCCTAATAAAGGCAGTGATCATATTTGTTGTTGGGTAAACCAATACGTTACCTTCTAAACAATCATGTCACAGTTTCTTCTGGCTGGCTAGACAGATAAAACTTTAGACATCTAATCCTAGTATAGGAATAATACTATAACCTGTAAATACATAATAAATATATAGTAGTGATACATCACTCTCATGTACCTTTATTTTTAATATTTGATTGTGCGGTATACAAATTCTGTTCTCTTATAAATATCAATATTATTCTATTGTCTGCAATTCATTCTTTAGCAAATAATGGGATAAGAGCGGTATAAATCAGCGGTAAAGCTCAAATTAGCATAAAGTCTTCGTATAATCTACCTACCCCTGTATTTTCTTAAGCCAAATTATTTTTGTTATTTAAAAGCTTTGAATAAAATGTATCTTACTTTTGCAAAGTGCTATTATATAAGGACTTTTGTCAATTTATTCAAAGACATTCATTAACATACTGTTATAAAAAATTAATATATAAAGTAAACTCCACGATTTAGATAAAGATTATTTATATAGGACATAAATGCATATAAAATGCTGAATTTTGTATCTCACGTGCAAAAATAAATCAAGGAGGCATTTAATATAAATTCCTGAAGTCTTGGGATCAGAATAGAGTTACCGTATTCTCAGTCTGTCGTAAGAGGCAACTCCCAGGGTTGAAAAGAACGGGAGCTCAAAGCTCTAGCCAGCTACCTCGGGACGGACGAAGGGATTAAAGACCGCCTACTGCAATGAACACGCGAAGATGTGATGGGCATAAATGGTCATTTGGGTTGAGCCTAATATCCAATAAAAATAGCGCCTCGTAGCACTCCGGCTGTATTCTATTTGAGAAGCCGGAAACCTCCACATAGCGCTCGGGACAGCCACTGGGGGTTTTAGTGAATAAAAATCCCATATAACATAGTGTTGGTCCTACGCAGCGGGTATCTTTTGAATGTTTCCACTCGTCATCAAAAAGGCGATTAATATGAAACATTATAGATCTTGAATATTTTCATAGCATAACCAAAACCTTTCAACGTATTGCTGACTGTTATACACACAATACACATTAATCAGTTATGATTCTACTTTAGGACAAAAATAATATCAATCATAAATACAAAAAAGAAAAATACTAGATAAAAGCAAAAGGACGAAATAAAAGAAAGGAAACCTTTTGGGAGTTGGTCCCACCTCAAACTTCAATGTATAAAGATGAAATATCAAAAGTCCAGACCGAGTGCGAAATGTCGTTAGTTTTGGCAGCTACATTTGCGAGCATGACGGCAACTAATCGTGGCGTAAATAGAATTCACGGAGAGTAAATTCTGGTCTGTTTATATTCATAAATCGAAATAAAAGTTAAATTTAGAAGGTCTGATTCATTGCGAGCTATCTAACAGTTAATGTGATGCGCTGTTACCTCTGTAGCATAGGAAAATACAGATAGAGCCAGTCCAGAATAAATAACAAGATATTCGTTTTCGTTTGCTTTTCAACTTTATTTCAAACACTATGATCCAAACCAACTACGTACTATGCTTGACCGTAAAGTAAACGGCGTAAAATATATGTATTTAGAAATGTTTATCTCTACAAATTTGTACATTACTTACACCTCGCATAACATTCGAATTAGTTTTAAAAGCTAACTAATATTACATGAATGTTGTTAATATCATAACAGCTTGAGTTAGTAGGCAGTCTGCAGCATTTGTAGAGCTCTGTAATTACCATTCAAAGCCAGTTAAAGCATGGTAAGGCTTCATAAAACTTTTAAAGTCGTAAAAGATTATTTAACTGGTTTTCTCGTCGAATCATTTGAAGAGATTACAGTCAATTCAGATGCTATTAAACTGTTAGGTATAAATTCAGTATGGAATGCTTAATTTCATTTTATATCATTATAATATTGTACATTTGGGGCAAAGGCTGGATAAAAACAATCCTTTGGATATACTCGTCTACTTGACCACGTATTAGATAATTTCTAAGATTTACCTAATACATGATATAGATATATGGATAGTACCATAAGACGTATTCACTAAAATGCAAACATTAATAATTTACCATCGCCTCACTTAGTTCACAGTTCGCTTAGTTCATATCTGTATTTGACTTCTTAATACAAAGAGCACAAAACGAATATTTTGTATTATTTGCTGAATACAGTCTGAAAATTAGAAAGAGCGCCCATGAAAGACAGGTAGACGGACAGGTGGCAGATGTGTAATCGTACTAGGCTCTGATTTTTCATTTTGAATACTGTATCTCAAGAGCAAACAACATTTTGGATTAATTTTACAGATATACTAGCAGCACACGCCAATCACCGACTATGTTCACTAGTAGGCGTTGAGGGCGGTCATGCCATCGGTGGATCCCTAGGTGTCTTAAGGACTCTTTACCAAGTTGGTGTGCGGTACCTCACCCTCACATCCACTTGCGACACACCTTGGGCTGAGTGCGCGTCAACTGATCGTCTCGACCCAACCCAACGAGGCGGTCTAACACCGTTCGGAAGAGTAAGTAACTTAAAGATTTCCAGTAAATGCCTAATAGTCTTGTTACTTTCCTCTTGGCACCCATTCGAAGTAATATACAGGGTGGTACGTACCCGAAACAATACCGTAAAGATTGAGACGTCGTCGAGCAGAGTGAGTGTGCCATAATCATAAACATCCTGTGCTACGGCAATATTTCGCTTTGTACGAACTCCGGCTGCCTGCGAAGCAGTTTCTTTGTTTTTCATGCAACGGTACTTCCCGTAATATTTTCTTTTGTTGAAACCACTCACTGCGTGCAACCCAGCGGTGCATGAGTACCAATTATATGCATAGTAAAGTACGTTTATGATGTAGAGAAACTGTTCCACATTATTTACTGTTCGACTTTGAACAATAGCTCATGTTAGTTGGTACTCTGTCGATAAAGAATTGTACTTTACAAGTTATTTATAAGAACTTTATAAGTTGCTATAACTGCTGTACTACGCTTTTTTAATTTTGTTAAATTAAATAAATCATACACTTTAGAGGACGACTATCGATTTTTTTTATAATATAGGAATAGCAGATGAACATGCAGGGTAAGTAGCTACTGCCGCCCATGGACATCTGTAATCAACCCCAGATAGGATTAGATATTTCTACCTGAGGTCGGCCACAGATGCGCCACTACCCCTGAGGACTAAGCTGAAACGCCTCGGAAAAGTCTGTCTCCCTTACCACACCCTTCAAACCGGAACACAGCAGCGCGTAACATAGGTGTAGTGGTGGTGCCGCCGGAGTTGAACCACAAAGGGTTCTACCACCTTCAAACCGGTTAATATTAATGTTATTTAACAATGGAACCAGTGGCGTAGCGTAACGTCCTTTTATTAATATCCCCTCACCTTAAAATGCAACCGACAATTGAGTTGGAATACTCACAAATCAATACCTTAATTCGCAAATCAACCAACTCCACTTTTTGTCAAAATGATTTTTTTGTTCATTTTGATAGTAAATGGCGTTGAACAAAATCAACGAAATCAAAATAAATAAAAAAAACATTTTGACAAAAAGTGGAGTTGGCTGATTTGCGAATTAAGGTATCGAAATACAAATTATAATACGAAAAAGCCGAATTCCGTAAGATTTTGCCGCCTCCCAAACGTATAGTTAAGTGAGCGATTTAAAAAGAAATCTGGGTTAGATTATATTTTCAACATTGATAGCCGGAATTCGGGCAAATTCTTTTTGATATTGTGGCTGTCCCCATTAACTTATAAGACCTCATTGTTAGATATATTCAAATAAACCTATTTTAATATTTCTCATTGATGCTTTAACTTTATTAATTGTATTCGGTGCAAATTGTAAAGTTTATATTATTTTTAGGTTGTTATAAAGGAGATGAACCGATTGGGCATGTTGGTTGACCTGTCCCACGTATCGGAGCGGACGATGCGTGACGCGCTCGCCGTGTCACGCGCTCCAGTGCTATTTTCCCACTCATCGGCCCGCGCACTTTGCAACGTCACGCGAAATGTACCAGATAGCGTATTGCGGCTCCTGGCGGCCAACAAAGGCCTAATCATGGTCAACTTTTACACGTCCTTTCTGACTTGCGGTGATAGCGCTACCGTTCAAGATGCTATTGGTAAGTTTTATGTTAAGACTTATGATACAACGTCACGTACATACATACGTCGGAGTTACACGTATCTCAGTAGGTTCGTTAACCAAATTAACTAAACAAACAATGAGGACATAATTCTGATATGTACATTTTTAGTTCAATAGTGGGTTCGCCAGGAATCAAAAACTATTTTACTTCTAAATTTTAATAGCCAAATAAATAAAATAAAATTTAATAGATAAATACTACCTATGTTTCATAAGTTTAGTCAAAATATTTCTTTATTAAAACTATATAGGTACCTACTTCAAATTCCTTTCTTCTCATTAAGTACAGTAAATTAATTATCCGAAGGGATCTTAATAAACGTAGATATTACAACCAGGACCAATATACAACAATAAACGATCAAAGTTTAAAATATGGCTCTTATTTTCAGCTCATATAAATCATATCCGGAACATTGCCGGCGTTGACAGCGTAGGCCTGGGCGCTGGTTACGATGGAATTAATTAGTAAGTTTATCATCAATCTTTCCACATTCATAAAAAACTGAACTGACATAATTACCACCAATATAAAATGCTTTATAAGACGTCTTGTTATTAATGTACCTAAGAGAAATGTTTTCAATAAAGTCATTAACACATTTTCGTAACTAAAATTATAAGAAATTTTAAATTTGCACTATCATGTATTTGAAGTTATATTTACCTAAGAACGACAACTAATATAATGTTTATATTCAGTACCCCACAAGGTTTGGAGGATGTGTCGTCTTACCCACTACTGTTTGCGGAACTAATGGAAGATGGCTGGAGCATAGAGGACCTGCAGAAACTGGCTGGGTTGAACTTATTAAGGGTATTGAGTTCGGCTAAGGAAGTGGCGCAGGAGTTGGCTTCAGCGAATGTCACACCGTACGAAGAAGTCGCTCCTCGGATTGTTGATGCACATAATTGTTCCAGTCAGGATCTCTAAAGAGACTAACTAAATTTTAGTTACATCCACTGGAAGACGTAGACACCCCGTTGGGCATGCACCATGCAGATCTCACAAATGTATTAATTTCAAAAGCGTATCATCGGTTGTATCATCTTTTAAAAAATATTGATATAATGTTATTATCATTTACTAACAATATACTGCGACAATGTATGAGCATTCACAAGAAAACTCTGCATTCTATTTTATAGACCGTACTCGTGTCTTTTCTACTTGGAAAGATGATCAGCATTAAAACCCTTATCAGTCGTGAATTATCAAAAATCCTATCGTATCATAGACGAGGGCTTTACTCGAGGCTGACTCTGAAAGACAAAAAAACAATCAAAGTGATAATAGGCGACACCCATAGCATAAGCTGAGCCTTAGGTACCCTAAATGCGACGTTACATAAATGCGACAAGTAGATACACACAATATTTCAAGTCGCACAAATTTAAGCGATAATTTTAATAACACATTTTAATAAAAAATGTAATGATCCAAGCTTTAATATTGTACCGTACATTAATTATATCTTGCCCCCTTTTCTTAGAGAAACGTTTGTATATGTTTTTCGTGGATATAGATAATATGAATTATATTTATTATTAAATTATATGAATTAAAATTAATAGAATTAGATTTTTAATAATACCATTGCCAAATAAATGCGTAGGGTTAGTTTACACAATCCTACAACGAGAGTTGGAAGGTTTTCTGCAAATACTTAGTGTACCCGCAGTCCCAAAAGCCATTTTATAATAATATACATAATTATTGTCATTGCATTGGCGGACTAAAGTGGGGGGCGCAGCAGAGGTGGTTCACCCCGGGCCTCTGATTCTATGTTTTTTTTTTTTTGTTTAAGATTCTTTATTTCTCAAAAAGATTTACAATCACTTACTGAGAAATGAGGTTTAACAATAATTCTCGTATTTAATTTTGTGACCAAAAGAGTGGGTAGGCGGATATTTTTTGCTTGTAAACGTTAGCCGAGTCAGAAGTAATTAACAGAACGCGCCCAGTTACACCATGTACTTAATTAATTGATTAATGTTCATATTTTACTTCCAAGATTCTAGTTCCAAATGTCTACAAATTCCCTTGTAGACATTTGTAAAAGCATGTAACATTAGATCAATTTCTTAGACTGGGGACTTCAACTTTCCGCCCCGGGCTTCATTCAACATTTCCGCTCGGACCTACGACGAGCTAAGTTCGCCACTGAGTCATTGTTGTTTCATTTTGTTTGCTGTTTTCGATGTAATATATGAACTAAGTACTACATTTCAAATATTTCCAATCTTCTAGATACTATTTTCTCTCGATTGACTGATTCCAAAAGCCAAATAGAAAAAAATAAGTAGATACTAAGTATATTATTAGACATATTTAGTTAGTAGAAAACCCTTCATAGGTAGACTAAAAGCGTCTGCATAAGTATTTGTGTTTCCTTTACCAGAGGATTTCATATTATACATATATTAATCACAATACATTTTATACAAATAGGTACATATATGAATAACCGTTGATTGATTGAGGAATTAATTCAAAGTTATCAATAATTCAGAAACATGAAAATATTTATATCAAGAGAATAACATATTAAGTAAAGTAAGGATATTAGATATTGAGATCTTTGGCGTGAAATAATAGTGATTTATTTAGCATATACTTTTAACTTACAAAAACTATCAATAATTGAGGCGATTTTAAGTTAAAATAGAACAAAACAGCCCATTATACCCTAGACAAAATAAAATAACCCATTAATTAGGCATTTTTAAAAGTATAATAATTACGAAAACTTACCGAAATCTAAAAGAAAATATGTCTTTTACTATTGACGTTAATCAGAGGCCAAAAGCCGGAAACTGTCTTTTAGTGTGCTATGAAAGGAGCCTTGCTTCATATTTTGCGACCTACGTGACAAAATTCATAAAGATGAAATCCGTACACGAAAAAGGTTACCGACATAACTCTTAGAATTACAGGTCGATCTAACAATAGGTCGGTCGTAATGCTCGGAGGGCTAATAAACGGTGGAGATGAAAGACCCTCCAATGACGACCAAGCCTTGGCTAAAAAGAGCCTTGTTGGTTCTCGACCAACTGGACCGATGATCTGAATAGGACTGCGTGAATCAGCAATGTGACGTCAATTGGACAGACCTGAGTAAAAAAGTGGACGTTAAAAAATTGATGATTTCGATTTAGTTAAAATAAATAATAGTTTAAACGAACGGGCGATGTCGAACACAAAAGAAATGCACAAATGTTTTTAAATGAACGCCGTCATTACACTGGCTCTCGCTAAACTGGGGCTGGATAACATTAACAAGTGGAATTACGACATTTTTACTGTAAGCCACTTCACGCCGATGACCTGAATATGCAAAAATATATAAAGTTTTTTAGTACGACTACTTGTAACTTTAATACATATATTTGTTAATGATTCTTCTACCTTAATCTATAGCTTTACTTATTATCGACCAAGATACATTTAGTACAGTAGACTAGATATCTTTAAAGTTAAGAACTGAACTCGTTATTTAAAAACCTTTTCATAATATAATGACCTATTTATTACGATACCTCTTAACGCAATACTAGCCATATAGGTAGTAATTGTTATATAGGTAATAATAGACGGATCTTAAGACTGACACTGACTCTACAGAAATCTAACAGATAAATAAGTTAACTAACCTTACTTGATATCTTAAGATGTGTTTATTATTCCTTTTTAAGAAATTTCTAGCTTTTGTTAAAAATAGGACTTCTTGATTATGTAGATGAATGAGAATGACCTGTAAACATATCTCTTATAGATAAATTTTATGCTGATGATAGCTACTTAATGCATTTAATTAGAATAATTTAATGGTTTAAAATATTAAATAAATATTTCGTTTTAAAATCGAATTAGGTAAGTAAGTACTTAATTTTGTTTTTCCGAAATCATTGAGTATTTTATATAATTTACACAATATTATATCATTTAATTAAATTATAGGTAGAATCATAAAATGAGTAGATTTTTTATTGTATTAAGTAATCCTCATAAAACTTTTCTTTTTTAATTAGGTGATCACGAGGTTTTTACATTGAAATAGTAAAATGTATGAAAGCACTTCGGTGGTATAGATAATAATGAATAATAAGTATAGTCCGCGCCAAACTTTTAGTCCGCTCTGAAGTGGTTGCGCGCAGGTTTAGTTAGCACGTACCTACTCCGTAACGTAAGGGCCCATTAACTGCGCTATGTACCCGTGGGCGAAAGCGGGCAGCGGACGGGTGCCGGGTGTGTCCCGCGCTGTATTCTTCCCGCTTATATATACACATTAGTATTGGGACGCGAATCGTTTCTATATTCGGAGCGGACTAGCAATTTGGCGCGGACTCTAACTAGCTCGCCCAGAAGCAGAAGAAGCTGGACTATAATACATTTTGTTTCTTTTTTCAATAACTATTAAGCTCATCAATAGCTACCAAGCAAAAATAAAATAGATTGACAAATAAATTCTAAAATAATACATTTTTGCCTTAGCCTATTTATACTCGTATATAGAAGATGCTTTGTTTAAATTTTCTTATTCTCGACTTAACACATTTGTTTAAGTTTTTTCTCGTAATAAACATCTATTCAGCAATAATTATGTAGGGTATTATTAATTGTTTAATATATAGCCACAGAAACCCCGTCACCCCTTTAACCTTCTTTAGGTGGTATTATAATACTTTTAAGTAAATACATCAATTAACTCGAATAACCACAATACAACTTTTTAATTTTTTGCTTATTAGAAGTTATAATGATCATACACATTATCACATACTAAAAAATACTTATAAATATAATATTTGCATGAGCCGCACCACGAAGGAAGATAATAGCGACCTGCAGAAATAAATACAATATATTTTGTTTCTAATTTATTTTGTATTACAATTAAATTTAAATATAATATGTATAACATCATTTCGCGTTATTAATATTCGTATAAAGGTATGTGTGTACCTTGCGTAGAGAGAAATTAATGCATAATTCCCTGAACCCGCTTCACCTTTGTATGCCTTTTTCGAAATTAGACATTCGATGGTTCCATATTTAAATTGTGCGTAATTTAATAACAGAAGAATAGGCAACATTACCGCCAAATACCTACAAGTAACTACTTGTTTATCAATTTTCGACGTTTTCTAATTAACCTAGATCCTAGGTAGACCACCATCGTCCAATTAGTTAGAATGCTTATTAAATGTAGAAAATCGGCAGTATTTTTTTTATTTCAATATTAAAGTGAATAAAATGTGGAGTATAGTTATATAAATACTGCTGAAACGATATAATATGTATCTAGATATTAAATATGAATATTTTGCATCCCTGATGCCTTAAGAAAATAAGTTTTATATGGTATTATTATTGTTTAAAGTAGGTATGTATTTTAGTGCAATGCTCCTGTAATTTTGTAATACCCTGAAGTGCGATTTATAATAAACGTTCATACCTACAAATACTTTGTTTTATTTTTCTTTTTATATTCCAAAGATATACCTAATCCAAAAATCTCCACACATAAACGTATTGATAAATGCTCTGTAGATTGCAATAATAATAAAAAACTGGAATTCAATAAAATATTTTAACATACGCAGTTACCTACACAGACTCAATGTGCAATAATCGATTTTTGATTACATATTGTAAATTTCTTGATAATCTTATGATACAAATAAAATTATATTATTATACTCTGACAAACTTTTTTGTGCGTGTGGCGCTTTTCGATAATAATAATTTGATGTTAGTAAAAACGTTTACATTTGTACGTTAACCAAAAAAAAATACGTACTTATCTTTTAGACCGTACGAGACAGTTTTCATTTTCATATCATTCGTGATCAGTGTCACAATTGTCATTGATATTTGACAGTTGTCAATATGACACGACTAATGGAGCCCATGAATAATAATATTTATCGTTATTCAATATCGATAAACTTTAAAAGAGAAAATGGTAATGAGAGAATTAAAAATGACACTCACTCCCACCGTCGTTGTTTCCCAATACATATGATCTGGGATTGTTCAAGTCAATGGCGAATAGGCTACTTCTAGACAAGCGTGTTTTGTTTAAGGCTGCGTCTTTATTAACATCAGGTAAGGTTGCTGTCAAACGTAAGCTTATTGTTAGAAAAAAAAGAATTAAATAGGAAATATAATTTGTTTGCTTATTTACATAAGTAGAAAGTGTCTCTATATATCATCAATGAACCACTTTTACAACGTATATGGTGATATATGGATATCGATAAATGATACATTTTAGTATACATTCTATACTCGAAAGTCAACAATATTAAATTTATCTCTGCAGTTATATAAAATAAATAAATGAATGAATAGCAAATAAATGATATTTCATTTTACGCGAATATTTAAATCTCTCAATAAAATTTTCTCTCAAAACCATTATCGATATAGAATTTCGGTAAATGTTATTTATGGTCTTGTTAATCGTGTCATATTCACAACTGTAATTGACAATTATAACACAACTGTCACCCGCACCAGCTCACGGACTATAACAACTATACCTTAAATTATTTGTTAATAAAATTAATAATTGTTGTTATTTAATACATTAGAGATACGTTGTTAAATATAAATAAACATAACTGTTAAAATAGTCTCCTTCTTATAGTCTGATTCATAATTAGGTGTCCAAAATGTAAACAATGGTGGTGTAAAAAATACGTTAAAATGGTAGTTTCTTATTTTTGTCGATATAAAGTATTACAACAATAATAAAATAATAATCTAAATAAATTAAGACTAATTCATATTTTCTAATATTTATATCACCTCAATTTCGTCTCATATAGTAATAATAATAAAAAACAAAGTTTATGGTAGAAAATTAAAATGTGATAATGGTAACACAATCGGAATCCAAGACATTTTTTGTGCTGTCATTTTTAAGTTTCGTAACTGATATTATTCATTTTCGTGATTGTGATCGAACTCGAATGTTTTCTCGTTTACACAATACGTTTACGGATCCATCTCGAATACATCTCGTTTACGAATATACACAATTTACCAAATGCGTTATCATTTGTTAAATTGTGTATATTTGTTAAATTTTCGTTTTTTGTTGAGTTTGTTAAAGTTTTTGTTTCTTGTTAATTTTGACAGTGACATTTCTTTGTTTACATTTTGGACACCTAATGAATCAGACTATAGGTAATTTTGATCAAAGAGTATAGTAACCTATATAGGTTTTGACAATCTAGAAACATTATGATTGCCAAAAAGTTTGTTGGACTATAAATATGCGTGTGGCGCATTACCAAAAAAACTATACTTTATTGCTTATGGTCATGATCATATTTTGTTGTCAGCTATATGAGGGATTTTTCAAATAAACTATACTAATAATACGGTATTCAATGTTTAAATACAGTATATGGCGTATACCATTGTTGTAAGAATGCAATGGCTTAGTTACTAGAGCTGAGTACTCGAATTTAGTTCGACCTGTCAAAACGCTTATAATTTTATTAAGATTTTCATAAAATAACAAAATCCAAATAAATACATAGTATGAGAAAAACAAAATACTGTCACCTTACATTAGTTCATCATCATCATCAACCCATTACTGTCCCACTGTTAGGCACGGGTATCCTTTAATAAAATGTAATCCTTTAATAATGAGAAGGATTAGGCCATGGTTCACCGCGCTGGCCAAGTGCGTATTGGTAGACTTCACATACCTTTCAGATTTTTTTTTTATAAATCTCCCAGGTATGCAGGTTTCCTCACGATGTTTTCCTTCACCGTTTAGCAAGTGACAATTAATTTTTAATACGCACATAACTTTGAGAAAACGGAGGTGGGTGCGAACCTAGGACCCCTTTGTACAATTTGATATCATTTATATTATAGTACTTATTTTTTAGCATTCATTAAAAATATATTAAATCAGAATATATCGTTAAAACAACTGTTCGTCCCACCTCTAGTCATCTAATCATAGACTATTCATTCTGATAATTTAGACACTTGACAGTTGACATTTGACAGTCTGCCATCAGCCATATTGTTTTATAGTTCATGTCACTCATAGAGTATTATAATATACATGTTAATGTCACTTCATGTTTGTGTATTTAGATTTACGAGCATAAGAGGATTTCACAATTTTTTTAAATTCTGAGAATAATACTATAAATACGACATATAGTAAATAATTGTTGAATTTTTAAGGACTGAAACTAAGTAAGGACGACAATGGGGGAAAAATCAGCACCCCTCTTAGCTGTGTTACAACTTCTTCGAAAATACAACTTAAAGGTACGTGCAGTAAATTATTATGTCTAAGAAATCTATTGGTTTAGTTACAAATTGTTTTAGCTATACGGAAGATAAATATCCGTTAATATAAATGTAATTAACATGTAACACATGCACTTTGCACCTTTTACTATACTGTTACCATTTCTACCAGTTTGTTCTTTTCTATGTCCCACTAACATATATGTTTTTATGTATAACCCGTATGAATATTATCTTTCTGCTCCTTCACATGTTTTTTTTTATAATATAGGAGTACCAGACGAGCATGCAGTCCACCTGATGGTAAGTGACTACTGCCGCCCATGGACATCTGTAATCAACTCCATATAGGATTAGATATTCCTTCCTGAGGTCGGCCAAAGACGCGCCGCTGCCCCTGAGGACTAAGCTGGAACGCCTCGGAAAAGTATGTCTCCTTTACCACACCCTTCAAACCAGAACACAGCAGCGCCTAACACTGCTGTTATTAGGTAGAAATAGGTGTGGCAGTAGTGCCACCGGAGTCGAACCACAATGGGTTCTACCACCTGCATATTCTAGATCACATGCTAGATATTTGTTACAGTTATGTTATGACTGCTATAACCCATCTTTATGTTTCCTCTTAGTTATTGTTAAATATTAAAGGCGACAGAGCTACATATTTCTTGTTTGACTGTTAAAACACTCATAAAATGTTAAAACACTCGCCTTCACCGAGTTCAGTAGCCATTTTAATACATATTAAGATTTTTTATTTTCATTTACTGGGTTTACTAGTAAATTATTTTTTCTACATAATGGAAACTAAAGAAAATTATTTTTTTCTCTTCATTTTTATTTTAACCTTACACTGTTCTTTATTCCGTTTTTACTTAGGGCACTGAGGAGATTTTAAGAAAGGAAGCTAGCCTAGGTGATGTTGAATTTGAGAGTTTGGACCTGCCGGAGGTGGAATTGGCCAGCATCCTCACCACCCATCACACTGAGAGTGATCCATACACTTATGAGTTGGCCTACGACAGCCTCAAGAAGTTTGTTGAGAATTCATTAGATATGTATAAGGTTTGTTTTTCATGCATGTTTCTTGTATGAGTAGCCTAAATTCTTACTATACCAGAAATAAAAACTTGCAATCTTCATTTTACTTTCACTCGGCTTAGACATTTATTTTTATTCACATTGTAATCAGAATAATCTTAATAATACATTGTAACAAATTGTGAATTTAATCCTAAATAATATTATGAATGCAAAAGGCACTTTGTTTCTTTGTTTGTTAAGTTTTCATGCCTTAACTATCAATCAGGAAGTTAGACACATCGGATGCCTTTTACCCTGAAAAAAACATCTATTTTGATTTGATTTCTGACGACGAGCTAAGCCGAGGAAAAACTAATAGTATATAAAAATTATAGAAACCATTTCATAATTTATTTTATTTTCAGTATGAACTATCAACACTCTTATATCCAGTATTCGTCCACATGTATCTGATTCTGATTTTGTACGACCATAATGAACACGCTTATAAGTTCTTTGAAAGATTTGCTGCTGATCAAGAGGACTATTACCAGGAGGACTTGAAAAGGCTATCTTTAGTAAAAAACAAGGACCAGATAAAAGGAAATGAACTTGCTGAGATATACAGGTTGACTAGTAAATATCATGTAAAATCTTGTTAGTGAAAAATAAAATTGTTATTTTTTTTTATAATATACGAGTAGCAGACGAGCATACAGTCCACGTGATGGTAAGTGGCTATTGCCGCCCATGGACGTCTGTAATCAACCCCAGATAGGATTAGATATTCCTACCTGAGGTTGGCCACAGATACGCCGCCACCCCTGAGGACTACGCTGGAACGCCTCGGAAAAATCTGTCTCCCTTACCACACCCTTCAAACGCAGCGCCTAACACTGCTGTTATTAGGTAGAAATAGGTGTGGCGGTGGTACCGCCGGAGTCGAACCACAAAGGGTTATACCACCTTAATAATGTATAATTGTTCTATAGTAAAAATTAATACAAAACCACACATATACAAAGATCAATGAGTTTAATGTTATTAAACTGCTTAGTTTTATGTCTGAATGTATTGTTTTCCTGAAATAAAAATATTTATTTACATTTGAATATAACTAGACTAATTAATATGAGTTGTGCACCAGCATTAGTTATATATGGTTATCCTGCACAATTTTTCTTTAATACCAAACAAGTCACTTTTTTACTTTAATACCATTAAAAACCTATAAAACCCAATGGAAATTTAAAACTTATACATTTGTAACAGCTCAAACAAATTTGAAGTGCAATTGTCAAGAGATGCTTCATCACAATTGAAACGGTTCTTGCACGAACAGAAGAACTCTTCAGTTGTTATCAACATCATCAACAATCACATCCAGATTGAAGTGCATGACGGTCCGGGACGCACACAATCACAGGTCAGAGCTGTGGCTGGCGGGATTTTGGGAGAAGCAGCTCGAAATGGTAAATTGTCTTAAAAATTATTTTAATTATATTTATTTTAAGAGTAGTGAACTAGGTGTCATATAACAATATTGCTTGTAGTTGTCTTAAATTATTGATGGCTATTTTCTAAATATTTCTTTATTATTTAGCTATTCACACTGTCACACTTAGTTATCAATGTTATCATATATGGTATAGTCCGCGGCAAACTGCTAGTCCGCTCTGAAGTTGTTGCGAGCAGATGTAAGTCAGGAAGATCCACAAACCTTAAAAAGTAATATTTACCATTTTAGAAAATCGCGCAAAAGTATTCTATGGTTTGCTGAAAGAGCCTGATATTCAAGTACTGCCTGCACCCGTTGAAGACGAAGATGATATTGAAGAAACTCCGGATAAACCCAAGAAAAAGAAGGCTAAAAAAGATAACATATTTATGAAGAAGCCCAAGTCAGATCCTAACGCACCTCCAAATGATAGGATACCTCTGCCTGAGCTGTAAGTTTGGTTTATGAAGAAATTAAAAACTTACCATAACAGAGCACATCCATTCTTGTATCTTTAACTACAGAAACATAACTTCATCATTTTCATATAGTTATTATTGTTAATGACATGCATTTAAAATATTTGTATATATAAGCATTAAACATCAAAATATTTTGTATGTTTCCAGGAAAGAAAATGATAAAATCGAAAAGGGCAAAGCTATTAGAGAAGCGGCAAAACGTGTGCAACTCGGCCCTGAAACACTGCCATCTATATGTTTCTACACTCTACTGAACAGTGGCAATACGGCACTATGTGCCGACATCTGTGACGATTCCACACTGTTGGCTGTGGGTTTTAACAATTCTAATATAAAGGTATGTTGGTATACATTTTTTCATACTATTAATCTATATACAGGGATATTTTTTTTAAAACACTACATACATAATTACTTTCGTGAGCTGCTAATTTATTTATTTTAAAAGGAAAATGTATTTTAAATTCATATTTTATGGGTAAATATTTATTTTAGGTATGGACTCTGACTACTGCAAGGCTCAGAGGAATGAAATCAGCAGACAAGCTTCAAGAAATTGATAGAGATGCTGGCAAGTATTTGAATTGCGTATAAATCGTTATAATGATGTGTGTAAAGTATATTTTTTATTACATTTAATTAAGTGCGTAGATCTAATTCTCGCTAAACTATCCCCACTCGGAACATTTTGTGTATAGAGTAAAAGTCGCGCGCTGCGTTCATTAATTTATGTAAAATGCAATACTGAGCAGTGTTAGGCGCTGCTTTGTTCCGGTTTGAAGGGTGTGGTAAGGGAGACAGACTTTTCCGAGGCGTTCCAGCTTAGTCCTCAGGGGTAGCGGCGCATCTGTGGCCGACCTCGGGTAGGAATATCTAATCCTATCTGAGGTTGATTACAGATGTCCATGGGCGGCAGTAGCCACTTACCATCAGGTGGACTGCATGCTCGTCTGCTACTCTTATATTATAAATAAAATATATATTCGCATTTCATGCTATTTCATAGAAACAATGAATTATATTATGCAGTGTAAATCAATTATAAGCAGTCTATATAATTTTATTTTAGTGGTTAAGAAACTTGGCCTCTTGATCAAGGGGGTCCGAGGCACGCAGCTCTGATTTTATGTTATGTGCGTATTAGATATTAATTATCGCCTGCTTTAAACGGTGAAGCAAAACATCGTGAGGAAACCTGCATACCTGAAAAATCTTAAAAACAAAAAAAGAGTTTTCAAAGGTATGTGAAGTCTACTAATTCACACTTGGCCAGCGCGGTGGACTATGGCACAATCCTTCTTATTCTGAGAGGAGACCCATGCCCAGCATTGGGACAGTAATTGGTTGATGATGATATGAATTATACTAATTCGTTTAATATTATAGGTGATGTCCTTGTGAGAATGATGGAAGAAAAAGATAGAGACACTTCTCGCACGCTGTTTGGACACTCTGGCCCAGTTTACAAAGTTGGATTTGATCCCTTCAAAACTATGTTACTGTCATGTTCTGAGGATGACACAAGTAAGTAAATGAAAACTTAGTAATTAACTGTGGATTTTTCCAATATATTGATCTCTAATGAATACAATTAATTAACTAATAGAGAAACCTAAGTCAGTTTCAACGGCAGACAACTACATGAATTTTAATACATGAACTGACTGAAAACTACCAGTCTGTATGAGGGAAACCTGTACGCCGTTTGTCCACCGCAAGCGTCACCGAGCCGATACCGATAATTAATGACGGCGCCGAAGTAGCGCTACATATATTTACTATAGCCGTTTGTCCACCGCACGTCGACACCGAGATTTTTCCATACACTGCCGTCACACGCTTGACAACTGGACAAAATAAACCGCCGATATCGATTGCGGTGGTCACGTCATATAACAATCGGCCCGAAATAATTTCGTTCTCGGTATCGGCTCGGTGACGTTGCGGTGCACAAACGACCTAACAGCATAAATCTACCTATTTGGAAAATATATAAAGTATAAATGAATATTTTTCGCCTGTGACAGTCCGCTTGTGGTCACTGCAATGTTGGACCTGCCTGGTGGTGTACCGCGGGCACGTGTGGCCCGTCTGGGACGTGAGGTGGTCGCCGCACGGCTACTACTTCGTCTCCAGCAGCCACGACCGCACCGCTCGCCTCTGGGCGACTGACCACCACGAACCACTCCGGGTCTTCGCCGGACATTTGTCTGATGTTGATGTGAGTGCTAGTTAATCAATCTATCCATTTTCACATCAAAAACTCATTACTGTTCCATTGCATCCCAAGTTTGTTACAAAGCTCTTTTAAAAACTATGACATGGGACTCTTCAAGGTGTAAGAAGAGCTCTCCTCCAAAGCCGGCGATGCATTGGCGACTCCTCTGGTATAGCAAATGTCCATAGGCGAAGGTGACTGCTTTCCATCAGGCAGCCCGTCTGCCTCATTGTTTAGGTATAATGAAAAAAAAACCTACATTTTGGTTATAATCCATAATCAGGCAAGGAACATTGGTTTTATCCTTGTTGATTCTTGTGTTAAGAGTACTGCCTGCAAATGTTGAATTCTTGTTTAAATTATTAAGAAAGTATTTCTCAATTACAAATCGTTACTTTTTCAGTGTGTCCAGTTTCATCCTAATTCAAATTATATAGCAACAGGCTCAAGTGACAGAACTGTTCGCGTATGGGACTGTTTGACTGGGGTTCAAGTTCGTATAATGACTGGACATAAGGTATGAACAATAATTTATAAAATTTCAATAGTAGAATTAAAGTAAAAGCATTTAATTAAATCACTTCTTTGCAACTGTAATCTAGGATATTACAATCTTAATAATAAGCCTAATCTTAAGGCATGCTCACTATTCATAAGGTTAATATTATTATACATTATATTGAATTACTGCCCCTGAGATCTAAATTGGAATATAGTTTGACTATTTCTGTCTTATCCTTTTAACTAAAATATAACTTTTGTTATAAGCACTTTTAAGGAAAAAAATCTTGACATGTCAATGTCAATGATCTTGCCAACAAAAGTAAAATTTTTAGATAAAGGGAAAAAAACGGAACCCGGAAATTTCTACAGAGTATGCATAATAGTGGGCACTTTAACTACAAATCCTAAAAAGAAAACAAATCAATATAAGAGGGAATGCTCAATGCTCGTACAAGAAATCACTATTTTCAGAGTTTTTCTATTGAACCGTAATAATAATAGGTAGACATTTCATATTTTCATAATACATGCACTTCATTGGCTGCTATAATAATAAATAGTAAAAAGAAAATGCTAGTGGTATGGAACCGAGTTCGACTTGCACCTTGCCAATCATTAAAATATTTGTATGTATTTCAGTCGACAATATACACACTCGCGTTCTCTGTGTGCGGGCGGTGGCTGGCGTCGGGCGGCGGCGGCGGCGAGGTGCTGGTGTTCGACCTGAGCTCGGGCGCGCCCGCCGCCGCCGCGCCGCCCTGCCACAGCGCGCCCGTGCACGCGCTGGCGTTCAGCCGTGACGGCACTATCTTGTCTTCAGGTAATATAGTAAAGTATCGCAGTGCGGCTCTATAAGCTCTCTTAATTTCGTCATTTGCGGGGGTCATGCACACAGGCTATTCTTATTCCTTCCTCTTTATTCATACAATGCGTACAAGTGCAGTACAGTCCGCGCCAAACTGCTAGTCCACTCCGAATATAGAAACGAGTCGCATCGCAATAGCTAATTACAGATATTAGCGGAATGAAGACAGCCCGGGACCCTCCCGGCACCCGTCCGCTGCCCGCTCTCGGCCACGGGTACATAGCTGCGTTAGTGTACCTTACGTTACAGAGTATATGCTAACCAGCGGGCACTATATTTTGGTAAAACATTTAAACCTTCCTTGTGAGGCAGTGATGTTATAGTCATAAGAATTCTGGTCTTTCAGTCCAGTTCGTATGTCACCTGACTATGATATATTAAAATCATGTTCGTTTTAAAATTATACATCAATTAAATAGAGAATAGTGAAGAAAAAGTAATTTAAACATATTTTCATATGAATTTTCTGTTATCTTCTCTTAAGTTCTAAATCATACTTGCATATCATATATTTAAAAATAGTATAATCAAGGGTATAAGTAACATTAGAACCCATTTAATGAGTTAAAAAAAAACAATATTTATTCTTTCAGGTTCATTAGACTGCAATATAAAGCTATGGGATTTCACTGCCATCACTGAAGAAGCTACCGGAGAAGAACCTGGAGTTAATACGTCAACTTTAAAAGAAGATAAATTTTTATTAAGATCTTTTTCCACTAAAAATTCTCCTATAAAAAGTTTACATTTCACTCGGCGTAATTTACTATTAGCTGTGGGAACCTATGAAGGAAGTTCGTAATAAAACACCTTATATTATTATATTTTATTCTTAATACAATAAATCATTTTATATATCCATAATTTTATTTGAGAAACTTATAATATTTGAAGGAGTCTTTCATTAGTGATGAATTGAATCATTAAATTTAAAATTGATTCATTACTCCTTGCAACTTGAGTTTTCATAGCTTGTTTGAAGTCTTCTTTCACACCCTTATCTGCCCCTCTAGTTCCAATCCTCCTCTGTCCCAGATGTTGCTGTGAATTGGGTAAGATGTCCAAAACAATATTTTTTCCGTCATTCCATATAAAACTGAGTTCTTCTAAAATATCTATATGTATAATATAGGCTGAGAATAGATGATAATGAAAAACGCCTCTCTGTTTTATAATTTCTAGTATATGTATGAAAACTGCTTCCTCTTGAGGCCAGCCGAGTTGCATTAATACAAGCATGTGACCATATGTTAAATCAGCAGTATTTCCTGAATTTAATAGTATCCTTATAAGCAAAGTGCAGAAGTAATGCATAATTGCAACTTTAGTCACTGGCAGAAAATGGAGATGTCTATGCTTGCCTCCAACAATTAAGTCTGATTCCAGTACTCCTTCTACTGATGGTAACAGCGGCAGAGCTATTAAAATATTTTCAATACAAGCTGTATAGTTCTTTTGAAAGAAACATATGGAAACCCTTACTACACTGGATGCCAGTGAGGTTACAGTAGGAGGTGGCATTGCTTCGTCATATCGTCCACGATATAGGGCTAGTTCTTCAGAGAAGCCTTCACACCATGGCTTTATTTGTAACTGTGAAGTGAGTTTCATGAACTCTCGTGATATTACTTCACTACTGTGTAAGAGCTCCCAACAATTAGCCGCAGCTTGAAACTGATGTGCTGATATGCCTGACACTTCAATGTCACCTTTCTTTCTCTTCGATAAAGGCATTTCTGGGTCTGAAAGGGCTTCAATTAATATGTGATTCCCCTTTAAAGACTTTTGTTCAAACAATGACCTTAGAAAGAATGCCACACCACAATATAGCAGTTGTCTGCAATCTTGACTGTTCCTTAACGTCATCAACTTTTGAAAATATGATTCTTTATTCAAACTGTTACTGTAGTTGACTAAATATGTATCCCATCCTAATTGTCTACCCAATAGATCTAGTACACCATACAGCCGCTGCCATGGATCGGTAATATCGTTTTCTGCATCATTATAGACATAAGAATTGTAGAAATCAATTGCTTTTACTACCAGCCTCTGTAGTAACCGAGGTGATTCTAATGAGCTGAGAAGAGGCAAGGTCTCAACCACCAGCAAACGAGCATATCTATTATCATAGAATACCTTTTCAGTATTTATTAAGGTCTTCACAAGACTGTCAACACCCAATTGCGGAAACTTTTTTAGAAGTAACACTAAAAGTCTACAATGTTCCATAGTATCATCACTGTTCTCCACACTGGTTTTAAGAATGGTTAACTGTATATCTGGACTTATCTTATCAAACATCTGACTCAGGAAACTTGGATCGTTTGATTTCAATGCATTAGCAATTGCCGATATTTCTGGCAACAGATTAGGTAGGTTTTGTCTCGGCATCATCAATGAACTAAAACATTCTGCTGCTTCTAATACATTACCAGACTGTTTCTCCATTAAATAGGCTTCAAACTGAATTTTAAAATTAGTAGGAAATAATGTTTTGGCAGTAAGCATCCAAGCCTTAGCGGAATGAATATTGTATTTCTGAGCTTCCTTAGCTCGCGATATAATATAATCTTCATCGTCCTCTGTCATGATCGTTTCCAATGCTGGCATTCTATGTAACCTCAACTCAATAGTTAACTTAGCTTATTATAAACTTATTCAATTTAATAATATCTTAAATTAAATAACTAACTCCTGGAAGAATAACGAGACTAGCCTCCTTTAAAAAATAAATACAATTGACATTGACAATTAACACTATTGACATTTGACAAGAACGTAGGTACGGACGATGGTCTGAGATCGATTAATCAAACTATCGATTTTTTTAATCGATCTCTAGTAATGGATCGATATTTCATCCCAGAAAATCGAAATTCGATTTTTTCGAAGTTGATTGAACTAACAAACTTTTACTAATGTGTTATATAGACATTTTGTGCTGGCAGACACGGATTTCACTGATTGTTAAGTTCTGACGACCTTTTGTTATCGCTAGGTACATCCCTAAATAGCGATTTGAATCGAATCGAATCAAGAATCGATCTTTTTCAGAAGGAATCGCCATCTCTAAGGTGAGGCACTTAGCACACGTATTTTTTTAATTTATATTGTTGGCTTCTTGCCTTTTAGCCAACATTTATATATATATTTTTTAACATTATTTTGTAACATTGGTAAAGTGAGGCCGAAAAACAAGAAGCCAACGCCATGGAACATTGTAACAAAAAATGATTTAAATTGAAATATGTCAAAAAATCTCATGAAATGAAAATACAATAATGTTGTAAATATTTTAAACTCAGTCAGTACAGCAATTGATTTCGATTATTATAAGAACCTAAATCGTCTTCATTTCATACTCAAACAAAGAAAATAAACTATTTTCATGTATAAACCCAGACTAAAGTGAAAAAGTGGATTTGAAATCCTAAATCATGAGTAGGGTTAGATTTAACTTTTACGATCATTCACCTGAACTACCAGATCACATTTTAGAGACAATATTTTCATATTTGAGTGTATTAGAACTACGGCATTGTGCATTGGTGTGTAAAAGGTGGTATAGGGTTTTAAATGATGAAGATAGTGACGTATGGAGAACACACTGCATGAAAAAGTTAACCGAAGAAGTTGTTAAATCAGAATTATTGATCCCTCTGCCGTCATTTAAAGCAAAGTTAAGAGCATTTTACCATGCTTGGAATCCATATGATTGTTCCAGAAACATATACATTAAACCAAATGGTTTTACTCTGCACAGGTAAAATTATTTAAACTGTTTTTAGATGTTGTTGTGTTATTTAAATCCTTTATTATTTATTTCATATATAATTTCATTACAGAAACCCTGTAGCACAGAGTACTGATGCATGCAGGGGAAAAATTGGCTTCCAACGTGGGAGACATACTTGGGACATAGTTTGGGATGGCCCACTGGGAACTGTGGCTGTTATTGGTATTTCCACAAAGGAAGCACCTTTGCAATGTCAGGGTTATGTAGGCCTGCTTGGATCAGATCAACACAGTTGGGGCTGGAATCTAGTAGACAATCAGCTATTACACAATGGAGAGACTAGAGGCCACTATCCTCTCTTAAATAATTGTCCCAGATATCAAGTATGTAACTTTTCGTATCATGGATGGAAGGGATGGAAGGTTCACAAAATTTTAATTTTTGTATTATATTTTAAGTTGACGCAACAATATTTTGTCTGGGAAGGCACATACCACCACCACTGCGCATATTTGTAGTGTGAAGCAGTTCTGCATTTTTGTGCATGCAGGCCAACTTATATATGCGGCAATCATTATAGTCCTCAAGAATGGCAACACATCTGTGATTGGTTTCAGATTCTCTATTCATGTATGTAGTTGATTATAGATGTCCATACACAGCACTGACTACTTATGATCAGATGAATAGTTTTTTAAACATTTTAAAATAAGAACAAACTTATGATATTGGTAAATACTACTTATAGAGATGAAACCCAGTCAAGAAATCCCATAAATGAAGCCTTCATTCGGAGGTCTTCTTTCATGCTTTGTGTAAATTATATCGTAATACTTTGTTCATTGCCTTAAAGAAATGAATTAAATGTGTCTATTTTGCAGGTAGGTGAACGCATAAGAGTAATATTAGACTGTGAAAAACATTCATTGGCCTTTGAAAGAGGATATGAGTTTTTAGGTGTTGCATTTAAAGGTAAGAATTGTAACAAACTTTCAAACTTTATTTAAATAAAAAATAGCATTTTCAAGTATATTTCTATATTCCTTTTAGAAAATAGCATTTATTAGATCTTATGTTGTCATAAATGTAGTTTTTTTCACTTGCAATATATAATATTGGCTCTTTCCAGATCTTCCACATGAAATAATATTTCCAGCCATATCGGCTGTATATGGAAATACAGAAGTGTCTATGGTTTACTCTGGAGTTCCGATGGATGGTTGATAATTAGAGAATTTTAAGGATTTTTAGTAATAAAACATGTGTGATATAATTTAATTTACCACTAGTTTTAAGATATTGAGTTATTCAGTCCTAATATTGGATGTGGCACTGTATGAATACTTTTGCAATAGCTTTAATTTCACCATTAATTTTAATTTATTTGTGATTTACTATTCTAGTCATTTTACTTTTGTAATAGTAATAAAACCATGTACAAACTTGTATAAAAATTGTGAAAACGATGACATATACAAACAAATACGAATCATCTAAGTGTGGAAAGTAAACTATAATTATAAAATATAAATTGAATACTCATTTGCTTGCTTGTATCTTGAAATTGTTGAAATGAAAACTAATTGATGGATCAAAAATGCCCCAGAATTTATTTGTAAAATCAAATTAATGTTAATAAATTTGTAAAGTAAGAGTATGTACTTACTGCGTGTAATATACATAAATTGAAAGGATGTTTTTTGTTTTTCTCACCAGGACAGTGAAACTTATAATTGTCTCATGTTTTTATGTGTTTACATAATAACATTAGATAAGTGAGTAAAATGTCCTTGTTTGAATGTTAATAGTGTTACACCAATCATCATGTTTTATGTATCATTAGTAACATGGAAATTTAGATAAAATATGTCCGTGTCTATGTTGTATTCTAATGGAGAATCTGATATGTATTACATACATTTAAGAGTTAGGATTCATAATCATAACAGTGAGTTCATTTACTGTTTGTTTGCTTGTTATTGCGCATTTCATTTATTAATAATTGTTCAGATGATTGCCTGTTTTGACTTTCTACATCATTGAGTGTGAATTCCACTGATATACCTAATGTAGTAAGGTCATCTTTGCCTAAACTAGTCCTTAAATGATATATTTAGCTAGATATAGGTAATTAATAAAAATTGAGCACTTGTACATTGATAGTTAGGACCCGGCCACATTTTAATAAAGAAATGCACCTATAGCCCACTTATATGTATAAAAAAGCAACATAATAAATTATTGATACTAATTTAATAATAATAATATAATTGTATGATATTAACTGATTACGTTTTACCAACAAATTTATATTAAGCTCATATGCAATTTGTTCATTATATTAAAGACTGCGACGAAATGATAAAACAACTCCAAATATAATACCTGCATACCAGTTGCATTTTTAACTAGATTTAGTCAATTGTTTGCGTTATATTTATTCTTATGGTCAGAGAGGCAAAATCTAAAAGAAAGATCTAAATCAACCCTATAAATAAATAATCTCTAATTATAAATGTATGTATCTTTGTAAAGTGGGTAGGTATAAATTATAGTAGGTATGCGTTAAAAACTTTACTTTGATCCAAATTATCCTAATTTAATTTATTTTGATGCTTTCCATGTGGAAATAAATGTAAATCCATGTACCTGTAAGGTAGTTCCCCGCAGTTTCATACAACATTCCTCCCAAAATGAGTATATTTCATAACAATAATTTTATTTACAAACATGTATTGTCTTGACTTGTTTTTGTTAAAGTTAATAATTCTGCTTGTGTAGTAGAATTGTAGGTAGAAAAAGTAATTATTTGAAATAATTCATAAAAAATATAGAATCTGCATCAAATGTATCCCATAGGTATTCTGGTTAAGAAAACTTAATTGTATGTGTTCAAAGATGATTATATGAAAAGGTTAATACTTTTCCTACTGTTTTTCCTTTTGCACTCTATTGGTATTGTTAATACATTCTAAATGTTTTTTTTTATATTCAACTTTGTTGTTATATTATATGTACTATGTACTAAATTTTTAATGGAATCAGCTCGGGGAACAACCAATCATATCTTGAAGAAATAACTATACATTCTGTTCTGTATTTATTTATTAATTAAATGCTTTGTTCTTGCTATGACATGTTATATTTATAAAAAGTATTTTTAAATTCGTTAATTTTTATTTGCTCCATCCAAAATAAAATTAAGAATCAAATTAATTAATAAACGACAAAATATGTATAATGTGTACTACCTCAGGTAATACTTTGATTACCTGAAGCTGAAGCTGATCATAGATTTGTTGCTACTATTGCGGATAAACTTGAAGATTGTTATTGTCAGAATTATTCCTTACTTCTAATGAAGTAGAAAAATACGTACCTATGCAAAATATCTAATACCAACGTTTTTAAGAAATCCTAAATAACTTGAATCCTCTGGGTGGGTAATGTGACCTGGATGGAGTCCAATGCATTTGAATTGCTACTATTCCTTTCCTCCTTTAATTTTTCTACTAGTGATTTCATCATGTGGTCTTTTAAAAAAGTAGTAGATTTTATTAATTATCTATCGCGAAATAAAGCCCTTTGTCAAAAAAATAGCGGCTAACGGGCTTACTGAAATATGGACGCCTTTGCCTCATAACGACAATGCATTAATTGCGATTTGACGGGAAATTTCTCCCACATTTCTCAGGATTATCGAGTTATGGAAATCAAGACAGGACTTCTATTTATATAATTATATACATTATAGATCAGTATGCAAAAGCTACACTGACCATTTAACATTTTATAATACCGCTCATTATTCGGTAATTATTTAATTAACTGTTATTTTCTATATTCAATTTCTTTTTTTATAGTATAGGAGTAGCAGACGAGCATGCAGTCCACCTGATGGTAAGTGGCTAGTGCTGCCCATGGACATCTGTAATCAACCCCAGATAGGATTAGATATTCCTACCTGAAGTCGGTCACAGACTTGCCGCTACCCCTGAGGACTAAGTTGGTACGCCTCGGAAGTCTGTCTCCCTTACCACACCCTTCAGAACGGAACACAGCAGCGCCTAACACTGCTGTTATTAGGTAGAAATAGGTGTGGCGGTGGTGCCGCCGGAATCGAACCACAAAGGTTTGTGGTTCGACACCACCTGGTTATTTCCGCGACACTGAAATTTAAAAATATATACTTTTGCTTGTCGGCCTATTATTTTACATATTTTTTTAAACTAAACATTTAACTTTTTTACTAGACTCCTGCTAATAAATGTTATTTTGTGAAATGGCCCCACAATCCATTTTTAGGGTTCTGTACCCAAAAGGTAAAAACGGAACCTTATTACTAAGACTTCGCTGTCTGTCCGTCTGTCCCAGGGCTCTATCTTCGGAACTGTAATAATAATAGATAGACACTTGCATTTTTGCAGAGGATGAATAATGGCCGCTATAACAACAAATGCTAAAAAAGAGGAATATTAAAGGAGATCTGCAATCTGCATACAACATCGGTTTTTGTAGATTTAACTGTTAAATCGTACTAGAAAGACAGCTGACATTTTTACAATCCATTTACTATAACTGCTATAAATAACACAAATAAGAACAATAAAACATATTTTAATAAAATTATCTCAATTTTATTATACGTTGTTTACGTATCATTCATCACGCCGTGTAAATATTGTTGAAAATAATACAATGAATAAAGGAAGAGTAAAAATTGAGTAACATTTGGTGGTACGGACGCCCCTATGTGCGAGTTCGAATTATTTAAACTTATTTTAGTATAATTCACCTGTATGAATCTGAATTATTTGTAGGTAAAATAAACAAAAAAGAATAAAACATTTGCAATGTGTAAACAAACTTTATTATTTCGAATACTGGCGCAGGTTGCACAGTGTTGAGATTTAAAGCACACTTACATATTAACCTACACATAAATAAAACAGTGTTTTAGTGGTTTTAACCCATACAATACTTAACAATTTCTGTTATATTTTAAAGCAGGCAGGCAACAAGGCGAACTCTGGCTGTTAGAATAATAATAAGGTATTGCTTGTAGGTACTCAACCAGGTCAAACTTTATAAAAACAATGTGGGGTGAATAGTTTCTTTAAGATAATAAAGAGTCACAAAAAAAATCACATTTCCAAAAAGGAAACGAGTTGTAGTATAGGTAAGTAAAACCTAGATACTCACTTTCTGATTAACCAAATCAATTTCAATAAGTCATATTTCTATATGTGTACCTTAGTATAGTCCGCTCCAAACTGCTAGTCCGCTCTGAAGTTGTTGCGAGCAAGTGTAGTCATACAATTTTCCATGGCGACGCGATTCATTTCTATATTAATAGCGGACTAGCAGATTTACGCGGACTATAATTAGGTTCAATTATCTATTTAACAATTCTGTGTTTACCAGTAACGAATCCCTAGCCATACTTACAATATAAGTACTTTTACAATATTTTTATTAAACTAAGTTGGTTGGAAAAGATACGTTAAGATAGCTGTTTAATAAGGAATGTAACATATTCTATAAGTATATTGGAAATAATTCCAATACAAAATAAGTATGGTGAGCGACCTTATTTTATTACGTGCTTTAGTGAAATGCCGATTTATGCACCAAGCTAAAATCATTACTACAATAGGTAAAACTACACATTAGACAAAACATATTAAATAATTATATGTTTTATCGGTAACAATCGTAGAACTGTGAATTGTGTACTAAGTACTTTAAAGTTGCAGCAAATGTTTATTAATTTTAGATTAATTTAAGATTTTATAATTGATGATGCTTGCAAGTATTAGATATACCTACTACCGTACCTACGGTAAATTTGTAATTAATACTGCAAGGCTGCTAAGTGTATTAAAGTATATTTGAACAAATATTAATACATATACTCAAGAACCCATAAAAATCATCTTTGAGCAATGAGTACTTTTTACTAATTTTTGATATATATTTTTTTACTTATTTTGAATTCTTGTTAGCTCTCTGAGTATGAAGATCTTTGATTAAAACTAAAAATGTAAGTAATTTACTGTATGCACATACAAAAAAATATATTCCTACATTTATTGTTACAGAATAATGTACCCATTCAATGACACATTTTATATTATTCCGTAAATATTTTGAAAACTTTGTTAAGGTCTTAGCTACGTATTGACTCCCATTTAATAGTTTATTTATTCAGTTTTAGTCGCAAATAAGTTAACAAGGCAAATTAGTTAGATCAATATGCACTAAGCAGACCTGACGCACTTAGTTCACCTAGCAAATAACACCTGGGTAAGTAGATTCTGCAGTTTTAAATTAATTAAATTCATTTGTGTTTTGTTTTTATTTTTAGCAAATGAAGTTCTTAAAACTTGAAAGTTACGAATGATAATTTATTTCGTTCAATTTATAACAAACAAACGGACAATTGTAATCCAAGGCGAACCATAAATTAAAATTAAATGGCAATAATAAATTTGCGTGAATCGAACTGCTGGAAAAAGCTACTATGTTCATACAATGATTTACATAATTATTTTGCACATAATTCGAGATTCGTACTGCATACAAAAGTGCAGTAAAAACTATTATAGGTATTTGAAATGCAAATTATAATCTAGAAAGAGCAAAGTACTTCTTATATTGTATATTTGCATAGACGGCGTGTCAGTTAACCAGACTATGACTTTTTATTAGACGATCAATCCATAAGCTCGAACAGTATGTTTTGGATGTAAAGTGCAGTACAATTCCAAATAAACACCTAATGATAAAAAATGTAACTACACGTAATTTTATATGTAATGTAATACGGTTACCTTACATATATATCTCACATCAGTTTATAATTATAATCATAAGATTTTTTTCTGTTAAATCATAATTAAGAAGTCAGAATTATAGAAAGTTAATAGTATTATTTGTAATATTACTCTAGCCTTGCAACATTCGTTATGGAAAAGTACTAAGTAAATACTACATAACATGACATAGAACATTATATTAAATTATACATATTATTGTATATACGAGCTTAAAGTTCATAACATGCTATTTATTTACAATAAGGGTATAGGAGGAAAACTTAAGAGATGTATTTATATGTGTAAACTTATAAATACATATACTTAGGTATGTATATTACTACACAGTATACTTTTCTTAATACAAATTACTAAGCAATACTTATATTGGGTTATATCTAGCACCAAAAGTACTTGCTTAGTTTTCCATTACGAAGACCTTTTAGGGCACAATATAATTTACATAGGACGTTCCAGATTTTCTACAAATGTCATACATTGACTCCAGTAGAATGAGCAAACATCATATAAGGTATGATACAAGTGACGACTATGAGGTAAGCTTTTGCCGCGTGAATAAACAACATTTGCTCGTGCTATTCACACACTAAAATCGTAGCTCTAATGTGTAACTATGTAAAGCGCCATCTATACAGCATACATAAAATAAAAAGAGGAACTAAATTCTTGTTTATATCGACTTAAACATATTTGTGTAATACTACAGACGGCAATATCATCCACAATCAGGCGTAGCGTGCGAGAGCAGTTCGCGCCGCGCGACAGGTTTTGAGGGGCGGCAATATTTCAAATACGAGGCTCATACTGAACCCGGCGGCACCCAAGCTACGCTACTGTGCACATAAGCATCTCAAAAAATAGATTCTGCTGCATGGTATTGGTCCGATAAACATGGTGTGGCGTGGTATTATAGACATCTTGAGTTAGAAGGAAAAGTAGGAAATGCGAATAGGTACATATAATTAATTACAGGTATATAAATTATGAACTATAGCTAGAATAGTTTCTGGTTAAATTGGCATAAGTATGATAACCAATCCTTTTTAGGTTTGCATGCTACATTTCCTACGCAATTTTAATGTACTACTAAGTGTTGTACAGCCATTACCTATCAACGTATAACACTAAACATCACTATAGGCCTGACATTAATACACTGTTTTGTTATGTTTATCACAAACTTCACGTTTAATAGCGGCAGTACCTAGTATGAGCAACAATTTCATATTCATATCTAGACAATTTAAATACATGAAGATCATCGAGCATTATTGTACGGAACCAGGCGATTTCGATTGACACAGGTTTATTACAACCCAAAATTGTTTTTTTTCCAAAATGGCGACTCCAAAGGCATTCCCCATTTTTCAATAATTTCAGATAAAACATCAAACGATTAATTAGTCTACCGTGTATTGTCGTGTAACGTGATATTGAATTCTGAAACTAAATATACTAGGCACATAAGAAAATTAGACTAGAATAAAAATTCGAGACTTAAAATAGGTGCAACCTTAGTTCGTTGCTTCTATAAATTATTAAGATCTGTTCAACGATTAATTTTAAATCATGTACTACGCAATAATCATTACATGTATAGTCAGACAAACTTTTCTGTGCGTGTGGCTACTAGCCATTATAGGTAATGTTGCTACTACCAAAGAAATAGAAAATGTTAACGATTCATCAATGTATATATATAATGACGAATCTCAAAAGTCAATGTGAAAAGTTTTCATGAATTTCATGAAATTCGTTTTATTGACAAATAACATGGGATCTAGTTTTCAAGATCTTAATTTTATTAAGAAAAATCGCTTTCGAAGCTGAAAAACAATAAAAGTTTGTTTGACTATAACTACGTACACATTGAAGGTAGTAAAGATTATTTTGGAACAGCACTAGGAAATAAATTATAAGTAGGTAGCATAGTTTTGAACAATCATGTACAACATACATCCCAATAAAGAGTTAATAATCTTAAAAAACTCAATATAGCAGGTGGGTATACGATCTTTGAGACTGACGTCGAGTAGGTACAGCTGTGTATTGTAACCAATAGGTCTAATATCGAAAAATAGATCACTTAAGGCTTAGTAAGTAATATAAAAAAATGTATTTTATTAAATATGACTGTCTCTTTGGTTTACCCATATTATTATCATAGCTTTTTAGAATTATATCCTTTTAAGTCACATTATTCGATGGCGTAGTAATAAAAGTGTATTTTATTTCATTGAAATAAACACATCTAACTACTGGCTAACAAAGAAGATTTTTAATTATACAGTTAAAATCTTTGTCCAAATCGTCACCCTAATTACGTTAAGCCTTTTGAATATTCTTAGGTATATTTTCGAATTTAACCATCCCCACTACCGGTTGAGATTTTCTGTATTTTATTAAGTAACATTTGTGGATCTAAGAGTTTTAGATAGGCAGTCAGTATTTTTAGTTTCATTTAAGATGCCTACTATACGAATACGATGGACGCAATTATGGGAAGTTACAAACAACGCCCAATCCAAATATAATAATTAACTGAAGCTTCCCTGTGTGATTCCGTTCTAACTATTCGTTGGTAAATTCTATGTTCTCTTTGTTCAAAGGTAACTTAGCTGCGATTCTGGTAACTTTCAAGTTTTTGATTAAATATTTAAGAACAGTTGTACTAAGTATGGTGTATATGTTACATATTATTATTATAATCGATCTCAGATCAGATCAGATCTTTGTCTCTTATTTTTGTGTTTGAGATTCTAATAGAAAACAACATAATTATAAAAGTTCATAACAATAGTGGAACATAATAATCGATCACTGAGAGTGTAAATAATAATTAATACTAGAGCCTTAAAAGCTTATAAAATTTACGTAATTTGGAGTTGCTGCTACTCTACTGCAATAATATTTCTCCTTTTTATTAACAATTTTAAAGGCAATACACTTTAATCTAAATAACACTCTACTAAGTAGTGAATACAGCACCACAAAATGTAGAGAAGAGATTAGGCATTCGTCTTAATATACCAATGAGTATTTTTAATTAGAAACCAATCTTATTTATTAAGCCTAACTTCACCGCTTACTGACTAGACACAGCCATACCGAATTATACCAGTACCCAACAGAATAACACTAAGGCTGTGAAAGAAATAAATTTAAGGTACTTAGTGTAACCTAAATTTACCTTAATCCACTAATTATTGTGTTCATGTTTGTCTTCCTTGACTAATTTCTCATCTAGTAAATGATCCTTCATTTGCGGCTTCACTTTGGTTGGAGGAAATTTAGTAAGACAAAACTCTGCAATTAGGCAAAAGAGTTTACAGAGCAAGGGACAAAGGATTGCTTGATGTGTTACAGCAGCTATACGGTACCAAGGGCCATCGAAAGGGTCCAATATCGCCGGGCACAGCATGTGGTTCAAGTTAACTTGGGCAGGCTGTAAATAATCAATGTAATTATGAATACAATATTTTTAAAGAAAATTTTTCATGAACTACAGCTTAACTTCACTATTTTGATAACTAACTGAACTTAACTACTACAGTTAAACAGTCTCATTCAAGATTTTCTAAGCTAAGCTTTGTGATATTTCCTGAAGAGTGTATATGCATGCATTAGAGGCATATTTTTGAAGAAATCTTATTTTTAGAAGGGAAATTGAAAATGCCACAGCTGAATAATATCTGAATTTTAAACTTTTGAATAGAAGCAACACAACAAAAAATATTAAGTTCTTTAGTATTCTAATCCTGACAATAATTATTCATAGGTAAGTTTAAAAATCACTGACCAAAATCTTTTTTCTTTTGCACTTTTAGGACATGTAATTCCATAAAAGTAAATGAATCTTCTGAGAATAAAAAGCTTTTACTATACAATAGGTATAATATTATCTATGCAATATTAATTATTATTATATTGAAGAAAGTAAAAGTGTTTAATTATTTATTTTAGATTACTCAAAAAATTACTTACAATTGCAATTGGTTGAAGGATAATGAAGTGATACAACAAATTTAAACAGTAGCTGAAGATGGCCCAATTGAAGTCCCATAATGGTTCCACATTATACACACCTATAAATAAAAATAAAAAATCTATCAATCTGGTTTAAATATACTTAACTTCCTTGCGTTTAGGAATGAAATAAATATATTATGTATAATATTTAGAACATACCACCAATTCGCAGCAAGTAATATGGTATCACAAACATCATCCCATGTTGTATCCAATACAATGCAGCTTCAGCTAAAATCTAAGGAGTAAAAAGGTTAAACAAAATAATTGGACAAAATATATAAAATAACAATGTCAATATCTTACTGTTCTAGATGCGGTTTCTGGAAATAGGAACGCTAAAAGGGGCCCATTTAATAGGTTTAAGTGTATTCTAAACAATGCAGTGACAGTCTTACTTGGTGGTGCCGATAACAAATATATCTGAAAATGAGAAAAATATACTGGTAAATGATACTCATTAAAACCAAATTGAACATTCAAATGTGCTATTATATTGAAGAGAATATATTTTTAATATAAAATGTTAGCTCATTTGTAACAAATATTATTGTATAGGCTATACAAATATTCAATTATTAATGTAAATTATAATATGCACAGCACCTTCAGGCAAAATCCATATGCATATTTGAAGATTTTTTTTTATTTTTTATACATAAACCTCTGGGGTTTTGTATGCCCAAAGAGGCAGCAAAGTTGGTAAAAAAGCTTTGTTTGGCTATCCATATAATACAACTATAGTGAAAGTAGCATTTGTTTTAAAATTATAAGAAAACTTAGGTTTTATATAAAAAGATTATTTTGTCCTTATAAGTCAGGTTTCCCTGTCCATTACCTTTGTAACAATGACACATATATAATGTATGTTCTTTTCACTACATTATAATGAATAAATTAGTATAAAGTATAACATTACATAAACAATTTGTATACTAATGTTATCACAAATAAAAATATAACTGGTTTGACCACTTTGTTGATCCACTGTCAATTATAATTTTAATGTTTTTACTTTAATTTATCCAGAAGCTAATTGTAAAACATAAAATTTTAATATAATTAAATTTGTGATAGAGAAGTGAAGACCTAAATAGGGTGAATAGACCTGAAATGTTCAGCATATGACACATTTAATTTAGATTAATTCAATTAATATAAATTTGTAGAACTTTACAATATACATTCATTGTAACAGGTCAATTCACGAACATTATATGCTAATGATGTATTCAATGGTAAGTAGTAAGATGTTTTAGGTCAGTGTAACTCTGCATCATTTGTAAAAAAAATGCTAGTTGAAAAGGTATACATATGAATAATTTGGACAGACCTGTATTAATGTAGTAACATGACAAGGGTTAAGCAAGTATATAACGGTGCGAGACGCAAATTTAAACCCTATTTCCATCCCCCAAAGCAATGCCAAAAGGATCACAAGTAACCTCTTGCCACCTCTGTCACTCTTCACATAGTCGGTATCTTGGGATATTTGTAATTTTGGATAAGTTTTAATCTGCAAAAAGAAAATAAAGGACATACAGTTAAACTGGACAATTTATTTTACATTATCAGTAATACGTAAAATATATCGTAAATTTTTAAATGAATTTATATTGACTAAGCTATAATCTAATTAAAAAACTAGCGGTTTACAGTACCCTTCAGTTATACTTACTATAAAATACACGCAAGCTGCTGTAACTATTACAGTTTCAATTATTTGTCTTTGAGGTGGTAAAAAATATGCACATTCGGGACCAACATTGCGAGGGACGGCTTTATTCGCACCACTATATGCCCATTCAAACATAGTAAAAAAATGTATCAAACATATAACACAATAGGTACTATAATTAAACAATTTAATACACTAATTGTCTTTCGATTTTCAGTAAATAATTGAGTTTCTGTTGATTTCCCGCTATATGACAATAGTCTTTCAAGTGTTGCTATAAATCAATAAAATTGTTATTCTTTCTTTGTAATGAAGTATAATAGCAATAATGTTACTTTTCCAAAGTATAGATACGCTGAATTGATTTAGTCCTGAAACACTACTAACTTAGTCTGATATATTCCTAAATAATTAATCTATCAGAAAACTTATTTTTTTCTTTACGGTATAAAGTGGCTTTTAAAAATAGTGGTTTTCCGTATTTTGTGATTATTGGCAACATTTAAAAATAAAACAACGGACTGGAAGTTCACTTGTCTTCAGGATAGAGTATTAATATATTGGGATGGTGCGTCCACACCTTGCTTCTCGCGTTACTCCTAGTCAGCCCTAGTGTTGCCGGGATTATTTCAGTCATGGTGATACGCTGCCCTACTCGTGTCGGTAAGGCTGCAACTTTTTTTGAAGAAATAGTATTTTATATCACGGCGTGCGTAAATGGACGTTTTACGCACGCTTCGCGTGCGCAAAACCCCCGTTTCCGACCCCGTAATATAAAATTTTATACAACACGCGGACGAAAAATGTTTTATATCACGGTGTGCGTAAATGGACGTTTTACGCACGCTTCGCGTGCGCAAAACCCCCATTTCCGACCCCGTAATATAAAATTTTATACAACACGCGGACGAAAAATGTTTTTCTGACTCGTGTGATTGCAGTCCTCGCCTGCGGCTCGGCCTGCAAACTCACACTTGTCAGAAAAAAATTTTTCGTCCTCGTATTGTAATGTACTATTATATCACGGCGTGCGTAAATTGACGTTTTACGCACGCTTCGCGTGCGCAAAACCCCCATTTCCGACCCCGTAATATAAAATTTTATACAACACGCTTTTCTGACTCGTGTGATTGCAGTCCTCGCCTGCGGCTCGGCCTGCAAACTCACACTTGTCAGAAAAAAATTTTTCGTCCTCGTATTGTAATGTACTATTTTTACAAAAACACCGCAAAAATATAATACTTTAGGAAAAAATAAAATAAGTATACATTTAGATTTCGCCAATTAATTTTATTGTAATTATGAGTAGGGATACCTATACATTTTTATGATAACTATTTTCTATAATATAAGCTAAAAAAACATATTTTACATTTTTCTGATAATCATTGTCTATAATATACACCAAGAAGATGTACATTATATTTTTCAGATGGCCTCTTTTTTAAAAAGATTATCATGAAACGAATTTAAGGGATGACTACGATTATCAATGATGCTAAAGTATCTTGAGTACGACATAACTTATGGTATAATAAATAATATGGTATAAGTAATAATTATTTGTCTACAATATATAGTACAATTGAGTAAAATATAACAGAATACTATATATTTTCAAAGCAGTGGCAATCGTAAAAATCTGACAAAATTCGATAAATGATCGGCAGGACGAGAGGCATGATGAGAGCCTGGCCCCATGTCCCTGCCCACTTCCGGCTTCTCTCATTATTTCCCTTGCCATTCGACGAGTATGTGGCTGCACTGTACAAGGCTAGTCCACATGTTTAAAATAGATTCTATATTGCCTTCGATCACTAATATTGCGTATATTTTTCTGGCAACTTAATTAAAAAAAAACTTGCGACATAAGTTATAGACCTTCGTTATAGATCGATAAACTTTTTTATTGTGCGTGTCGCAGTGGCGCTACTGGCCATTGTAATATTGCCAGGTTGTCAAAACTACCTAAAAATGGAAAATGTTGAGGAACATGTTTGTCAATATTTTCCATATTATTATGAATCTCTAAGAATAATGTTCAAATTATTCATTTTATTAACAAGTAATATAATTTCTATTTTTTAATATCGTAATTTCATGAAATAGGTAAACATAAAAATTAAAAAATCTTTTACTTTTAATTGAAAAATCATTAACGTAGTTGACAACAAATGAAGTTTCCGAAAGAAACCACACGCGATTAAAAGTTGTCGGACTATAATAATTCACTGTGTGACGTCTTGAGACAGGTAATTAGAGATCCATCATCAGACCATCCATCTGAGATCGATTTCTTCAATAAAAAAATCGATTCTTTTAATCGTTATCTAATGAGTGAATCGAAATTTCATATTTCGGTAACAGTATAAAAATAACTACATTGCTTGAATGTACTACACATATAAAGAAATGTGAATTATCATTTCTTTTTTTATTTTTAGTAGGGTAAATGATTAGTTATTGGCCACTTAGCGACCGCAGACTAAATTCGTTTTAAATATGCATATGATAGTTAGATTAAAAATATAAAATACTAAATACTATATCTACGTTTATCTGGGTTGCATACGTTTTAATCATTTATTAAATAATACGATTAACGTTAAGTCATAAATGACAAATTTATAGTTATAAATGGTATTGGCGGGTTCATTACAGGTATTGGCCATATTAACAAATCATAAAATGAAACAAAATTGAACAAAAAATCTAGGGTTTTATAACTAAAACATATCATCATGACGATCTTCGATATCGAAATCCTTAAATGTATAGATAAATAATAGCCCCATATTTCATTGAATTCCAAATACTATAACTACTTAAAATTATTTTGAAAATCTTTATACATATATTTCGTATGTGCGTGTGTGTCACTGAACTCCTTCTAAACGACTGGACTGATTTTGATGAAATCTGTTGTGTGTGTTCAAGGGGACTTGAGAATGGTTTACATTCACAATTTAGTCCGTGGGAAAAGGTTTTTTTTATTAATTTTTAATTCGTAAGTAGTTATAGAATCGGAAACTATGCATTTGATCAAGTGATGATCTTTAGCAAAGTTGTTGTCCAAGAGCCCACGAGGGTTTGGGAGTTGGTAAGCACAATTTTCGACAGATGACATCACTGTCATTCCAATGCAGGTACAAATTTTCCGTTTTATGTATGACATAAAAAAAATACATGTTATGTATAATCCTTAAGGATTAATATGCCAATGTATGGAAAAATATGTATTTTCTTCAAAATTTTCCGTTTCCTTTAATTTGTCACATAATATTACTTTCCAGATTTTTATCCTTATAAGCAACATTATTAGATAGTGGAATAATATAGAGGGTATATTTTTTTCAAAATGAACTCGTTCGATTCCCGGCTAGGGAAAAATTTATTTTAAAGAAATAATTATGCAGTTTTAGTTTTTACCAAAATCGGCCTCGTAACTCCTTTCAGCATTTTTCGCTAATCCTTATAGTTTCGGATTTGACCCTGAAGGCCCGTTTGAAAAATTCACCCTGTATATATCTTTAAAATGCGGACGAAGCCGCGGGCACCACTAGTAAAATATAAAAATTATCTCTTGTCCTAATATTTTTAACAAACTAGGTAACATGTTTTCGTTCTATCGGAAAAAACACAAAGTCACAAAAAGATCATAATCTTTTTTTAGTTCACGAGGGGCAAACCTTCAAAAGGTACCCGATGCCGTGGGAGCGACACAGGGTTATGTGGGACTTTTATCGCACTAAAACCCCCCGCTGGCTGTACTCGGCGCTGCGTAGAGGACTCCGGGATCTGCAAAGGAACGCAACCGGAGTCCTCTTAACGCGCTGAGCATGACGCTCGCCACACCGTCTAATACGTACGACGGTATGCGACCACACTTACCGCCGACCTTCCCGGGGCCGGGCGGTTCGACTTTGTAATCATAGCCACCATAGAAGTAAATGCATTGTGAAAATTTGAACTGTTATATTATTGATTACGCTTCAATAGATAAAGCGAAAAACGCTGAAAAATGGCTTGCATGGCCCATATATTCTTATTTTTAGTATTTGTTGTTATAACGGCCACTATTACACACATTCAGTAAAATTTTCAAGTGCCTATTTATTAGGATTCCAAAAATAGAGCCTTAAGAGAAACGGGCAGACAGTGGAGGCTTAGTAATAATAATTAACTTACCTCGTGTATAATATTCTATTGTAATAGGGTTCCGTTTTTAACTCGTTGTCAATGTTTTAAGACTTCCCTAAGTCTAACAATGTTTTAATGTTCGGCAGCTATAAAAATTCTAGTAACTTTTACAGCACTAATTATATAAAAGGTAATTATATATAGGTATTACATACCTAATACTTGTAAAGTTTCAATATTTCTAATGAGTTCGCAATACTGAAGATGAAATTTAAGGGAACATTTAAACATCTTGTATTTTTTAAGTTTTTTTTATTTAAATGAATTCTTATTATAGATAGAACTACATAATATTAATTTATCTACATGGCAGTGCTTATATCGACATAAATATCAATTCCAGTACAATGTTATGTGAATATTTATATTAAAAGTTGTTTATTATTATATTGTTGATTGATATTTTTTATGGATAATAAATGCACGTCGGTTATATGTTCTTGCAAAGTTAAAATTATAAATTTTAGTTTAAAAGGAATATAATATAAAAACGATAAATCACAATATATTATAAAAGTATGTCACAAACTTGGAGTAAATTTATTTTGTTAATAATATGTATGTATTTTTGAGTCCAATGCAAGTTAACTTATTTGATCCTTTTTATTACTATTTTGATTTTCAATGTGACTAGTGTAAATACACGATGACTTAAAATTTAAAAAGAAAAGTTATTTTACACAACTAAACTATTTATTATCTATATCGTAATGTTACTAAGGACAAAAATCACATGGTATAACTGTCGCAGAAATAGAATGCAATTAAATAATCTATATAACATATACTGTACTTAATAATAAATCTTATTTTCAAGTAACTTTGGTTTATTTTAATAGACTCAAGTAATATGGAGGAACTATTATTGTCTTCAGTTATAGCTTATGTTTACCACCATCAATACTACTGATAATAATTTTAAATTGGAGAAAATATAATGTGTAGATATTTAACATGTAAAACATATTATTATTATGTACTTTAATAGGTATTTAGAATAAATATTAAACATAGCTACAACACGAGTGTGTCTGTGCAAAATGAGTGTTGTGTAAAGTCGAATATCATTGGACTATGTGTTTTTTATGCAAACTGCGCATCTAGATACACGCTGCAACAGCCGACCTGCTTTTATTGTTTCCCGCTGGGGCATGGCAAACTGTTTGTTGTCATCGATAGTTGTAAGCCAGAAACTAAGTTTGTTGGCGAAGTGATGACACGTGCCACCTTCTCCATTGCATTCAATGAACGGTGTCGCGCGGAAATCTTCCAAACAAGAGCCAGGACTCGCCAAAGCTTGTCCACCACCTTGGCCACCTGCACCAGTGTGCTGAAAGAAAAGCGAAAATGTGGTATATTCTCCGTGGATCAACAATTGTATTGAACATGTAACCTACCTAATGATATAATATGTAGTTATGACAAATATTTATTGGTTCCATTCCACATTAGAACAGTGTAGTATAGTGTACCCCAGGCCTTACCCACTTGCGAGAGGAGCCACGTGTTTATGAGACACAAAAAGTCATTAAGTATATTAAAACTGTGGAACCACAACATCAAACTAATTGTAGGTATGATGACTACTTTATTACAATTCGACTAGGATCAATCTTCAATTATAAACATTACACGATGACCATATGCATCTCTTTCGCGTAATACTAATCTAATGCACGCAAACCCCCCAGTGTCCCGTGTAGATACCATAAACTTCAATGAGTCCAGAATAAAAAATATTGTGTAATAAGTAGATGTGCTTATTAATAAAAAAACTTACCATTACAAAACTGTATCCAATCCACAACGGACTCCAGTTTACAGGGCACCTTGGAATATCCAGTGTTTGACTGTGTACAGCTATAACATTGGCTGGTACTTCGCAAACAACACATCGCGATATGTATCTTGAAATTTCATTACTTTCAACCGGCATCATAGGTATTGGTTGGTTAGTGGATAACCAATAACTCCTATCGTTTCTACTTGCGTAATTACAGACATCATTCAGATCACAGAATAGGAACGGCATTGTGCTGAATTTTCTAACGCATGAGCCTGCATAGCCTAGGTCTTGATTGTGTGCTTTTTCATTTCCATCAATGTAAAGTAAAGAATATCCGTCCCATAACTTAATATGACCCTCTTCACATTTAGGTACCATATCAGTTTGACTATGTCTAACCAAAAGTATTCCTGTCAAGTAGTCACTTGTAACGCAAGGAGCACCAGGTGGGCCTGGAGGACCTGGCAATCCAGTTCGTCCATTAAATCCTCTTTCACCTGCTAACCCTTGTATTCCTTGAAGACCTTGGAGACCAGGAGGTCCAGGTACTCCAGGGAATCCACGGTCGCCTTTGATCCCTGGAGGTCCATCGATTCCAGGTGAACCCGGAGCACCATCACGACCACTCATTCCATCCAAGCCAGGAGGACCCCGTGGGCCTGGTTCTCCCTTGGGACCGAAAACAATATTGGCTGGTTCACCTTTATCTCCCTTATGCCCCATGGCGCCAAACGAACCCGGTCTGCCTATCATTCCCTTATCACCCTTTTCACCTTCAAGTCCCCTGGGTCCGTCCTGACCAGGTAAGCCATCTAATCCTCGATCACCTTTGTCTCCCTTTTCACCTGGTACTCCAGTAAGGCCACCTGGGCCCCGTTCTCCTTTCTCACCTGGTGGACCATAACCTGTTTCACCTTTCTCACCCCTTTCACCTTTTTCGCCTGCGATACCAGGTAGGCCTGGTAAACCAACTTGGCCTGGCATACCTGGTGGACCTGCAATACCCTCACGTCCTTGGTCACCCTTGGCGCCTCTTGGACCTGGAAGACCTGGTGTACCAGCTTGCCCAATTTCTCCAGGTAGACCTGGTAGTCCTTGCTCGCCCTTATCTCCCGGTGATCCAGGTGGTCCTTGTCGTCCATGTCTGCCTGGTATACCAGGAAGTCCCTTTTCTCCCTTAATTGTAAGTCCTGGTATACCCGCTGGTCCAGCTGGGCCTCTTTCTCCTGTATAAACAAGTTATTTGATAGTTAACCAAATAGTTTTTTTTAAACGATTTTGCATAATTTAGCAAACGAAAACATCAAATATTACTCTACATTGTCTCACACCTAAAGATTATAATTAGTGTCGTAACTCTTTCTTAGGGCTTATGCGATATATTTTTCTTACATGGCAAATGGACATATGTAATATAAAATAGGAGCATTACCTAAATGTAAACACGGAGCTACGCCAGCTTTGTCTTTAAAATAAGTATTTTAAATTACTTTACTAAAACTCATTTCACTTGTTCATTGCTTATTTTTTTAAATACTCTAACTATAATCGGAGGAACAACTTACCTTTATTTCCTGTTCTGCCAATTTGGCCCATTTCTCCTTTTTGTCCCATAAAACCACGATCTCCTTTTTCACCTTGTAGACCTTGGAGACCAGGTATACCACGTTCTCCCTTGTCACCTCGTAATCCTGGTGCACCAGGAGATCCAATTTCTCCTTTATCTCCCTTAGTATCTATAGCAACTCCAGGAAGACCTTGGTTTCCTTTTGGCCCAGCAGGTCCTTGAGGTCCAGGTGGTCCCATTGGACCAATAGGCCCACGTTCTCCTTTAACACCATTAAAGCCGTCTCTTCCACGGAAACCCATTTCTCCTTTGTTTCCTTTTTCACCCGGAAAACCTGGCATACCTATTTCACCCGGTATCCCTGGAGCACCATCCATACCAGGCGAACCTGGTTGACCTGATTGACCCGGTAAACCTCTATCACCTTTTAGGCCTGGCAATCCTTGATAACCCTGGTCACCTTTATCGCCACGTTCTCCTGGGAAACCATCCAATCCAGGAGGTCCAATATCGCCTTTAATACCAATTGCTCCAGGTGTTCCAAGGCCAGGCAGACCTCGGTCTCCCTTGTCACCTTTGGTGCCATTTAACCCTGGTGCACCATCAAAACCTCTAAGTCCTTCTATTCCAATTTCACCCTTTTGACCTTTTTGTGCTGCTAGTCCTGCCTCTCCTTTCGGTCCAATCTGGCCAGTATAACCACGATCTCCTTTATCACCTTTCAAGCCTTGCCTTCCAGGAGGCCCTGGAGGGCTTGGATAGCCCTGGTCTCCCTTCATACCTGCTTCACCTTTAGGTCCTGGTGGACCATCAAATCCACTTTGCCCAGGTAGTCCAGGATTGCCAATTTGTCCTTTGTCTCCTTTTGCTCCAGGAGTTCCATCTATTCCCACGTTACCGGGAAGACCAGATCGTCCACGTGGCCCTGGGAACCCTTTGGGTCCATCGGGACCTTGTATTCCTGGTTCTCCCTTATATCCCGGTAATCCTATAACACCTGGTTTTCCGTACAGGCCTGGATAGCCTTGCTGTCCTTTTTGGCCTTGTCTTCCAGGCGTACCAGGTATGCCCGGAACTCCAGGTGGCCCTACAGGACCATCGTCACCTTTTGGACCGGGTGGACCAGTGGGACCTTGGCTTCCAGTATATCCTCTATCTCCTTTTTCACCTTGCAAACCAATTGGGCCCGGAGGACCATCGTTACCGGGCGTACCAGGTATACCTCTTAAACCGGTCTCTCCTTTAAGACCTCGCATACCAGGTAATCCTTGTGGTCCTGGCATGGACGGACCTATCTCGCCCTTATCTCCTTTGATTCCTGGTGGGCCTGGTAAACCTCTAGCACCAACTTCACCGGTAGTTCCCGGGAAGCCCATTGAACCTGTTTCACCTTTGTCACCCTTTTGACCCAAAAATCCACGGGGCCCTACAGCTCCTTGTGCTCCTGGCAATCCCATTTCACCTTTGTCACCCGTTTTACCAGGATAACCTCTATCTCCTTTATCTCCCTTATCACCTGAAAAAAATATATATATTACTATAACGTCCCGATTAGATGAAGGCGGACTAATAGATTAAGTGAATACATATTTACTATAAAATGTAACATTAATAATGCGAAAAATAAGTATACTTATATGTAATATTTTGCACCCTAATAAACATGCAATCCACGTGATGGTAAGTGGTCATCGCTGCTCATAGATAGGACAGGATTTAACCAAACGAATGTTTGCCAAGACTAAGATATATTTTTTTGCGATAGTTCAGACACTTTTAGGTTATGTGAAAAAAATTGTACTATTTCCACCACTACTACCCCTTATATCACCCTCATACTTGCCATCCAGTTTTATTTATTTTTCTACCTATAATCCATTTATTTAGCTGTTACTATTTTTTTCTTATAAAAATCTGGTTTAAATTCTCTTAATTGTACCTGTAATTAGTTATTGTTCAGGTACTTGTGAAATAACTCTATAAAAATATGAATATATATACAAATATAATTGTGCGATAAGAATATCACACAATTATATCACAGAAGCAAATTATTTAAATACTCATCGGAATCAAATCTTATTTAAAACTCTTTATTTCTTCGAACAGTTTTTTTATAAAAAAAAAAACATATTACATTTAAACATATACGAGATAGTTTTACCTTGTGGTCCTTCAGGTCCTGGTGCACCAGTAAAACCCTTATCGCCTTTAGTTAATGCTTGTAAATTGGCGGGACATTGACCTGGTTCACCCTTTATACCGAGTCTGCCGGGGAATCCCTTATCACCCTTCTGTCCAAAATCTCCTGGTACACCTTTTTCTCCTTTAATTGAAAGTCCATTTCGTCCTGGAACGCCTGGTATTCCATCGTTGCCTGGAATACCATCTATTCCTGGAGGGCCCATTCTACCCTCGTCGCCTTTGAGTCCGGGCATTCCACTAAGACCCCGATCACCTTTAAGACCGTCACTGCCTCTTTCACCCTTAGGACCCATTCGACCTTTCTCGCCTTGCGAACCTTTATCACCTTTTTTTCCTTGTATCAAATTAGAAGGTATCATGGCATCTTTTCCGGGCTCTCCTGGTGGTCCTATGGGTCCGTCTTCACCCCGGTCACCCTAACAAACATTATAAATGTTAAAAAAATTCACTCTGTTCTACTCGTAGCATTAATTTAATAGAATTTAATTTAGGAAAAATAAATAAAATGACGTACCGGTGCACCAGGTGATCCTGGGAATCCGTTGAGGCCATCAGCGCCTCGTTCACCAGGAACTCCAGTTGGCCCTGGTGGTCCTCGGTCACCTTGCTCCCCAGGAGTACCATCACTACCTCGGTCTCCTTTCATTCCTTGACTGCCGGGCCAGCATTCGTTGCAACGTCCTCCGATATCACCTTTTGCTCCAGGATTACCTGGTATACCGTCGAATCCTGGACTTCCTTTATCACCCTTATCACCAGGAGGTCCCATTTCCCCTGGCATTCCCGGAGTTCCCCTTGTAGAGTTACCAGGTGATCCTCTCAATCCCGTGTAACCTTTTTCACCTTTTTGACCTTTATCGCCGAAACGACCAGGTAAACCAGCGCTACCTTTTTCCCCCTAAAACATTAAAATAATATATTTGTTACGACGCTTCTTATTAAAAACATCAATGTTATAACATAATAGCCACTAGATTAAAAACAATCTTACTGGTATAGTAAGTCCATTTTCACCCTTAGCGCCTCTTGGTCCTTGTGGCCCTGTTGGACCATCGTAGCCCCTAGGACCAATTTCGCCCTTTGCACCTTCTAAGCCAGGTTCACCTTTCTCGCCCTTCACTCCTGCTGGCCCTTCTCTACCAGGAGTACCAGGTTCACCTTGACCACCAGGAGGACCCATTGGACCTGTTTGTCCTCTATCACCAGGTTTTCCAGCAGTACCTGGTGCGCCTGATGGTCCTTGATAACCACGAGGGCCGGGCGGGCCTGGAGGTCCACGAGCTCCTGCACGCCCACCTGGAGCTCCAGGTACCCCTCTCAATCCCCTTAACCCGGGGGTCCCATCCTTGCCAGGTTCACCTTTACTTCCTGGTCTACCAGGTAGCCCAGATATTCCGTCATATCCTCTATCTCCCTTTGGTCCCATAGGTCCAGGCGGCCCATACATACCGTCTCTGCCCTGGAATAACACGTGTCAAATTGAACTTTAAAAAACATACGTGTACCTTAAGGTGCTCCAAGAAAGCTATGTTACTTTATCATGTTTTAAGAATCCCTTCAAATAATACTTGTAAATAGTTCAAGGTTTTATACAAAATTTAAAAAGTCATCAAAAATCAATGTGTAATTCAAATTTCAAATCAATATTCGGTCCGTCATAATTTTTTAACTTATAAAGTACTGTACCTAAAAAAGTTATAACACAGAAAAACATGCTGGAACCTCTTTTATTGGGCCCCCTTAAATTGTTTGTATTAATATTTATATTTATGCTTACTCTTTCGCCAGGATTTCCTCTTATGCCTTTTTCTCCTTTATCACCTGGTTGACCTGGTAAACCTGGTTCACCTGTATTTCCCATGTCACCTTTGATACCTTGATTTCCAGGTTCACCTTTTTCACCTTTATGTCCCATATTCCCTTTTACGCCTTTGATGGCACCTTTATTATCCAAAGACGGTAAAATCACATCGGGACAACTTGGCCCTTTATGTCCCCGATCTCCTCTCTCACCTTTGTCTCCTTGTATCGATAGACCTTTAACACCTTTAGACCCTTTGTCGCCCTTCGCTCCTTGTGGTCCCTTTAAAAAGTGTTAAGATTTTTATTTTATTTATAATAAAAGATCTTAACAATATGTATCAACATTAAAATTAGAAAAAAGGTAAAGTTACCATTGGACCCGTACTTCCCCTAGGTCCTTGCAACCCAGGAGGTCCAGTAGGTCCAACAGGACCTTGAATGCCTTGCATTCCGTCAAGTCCAGGCTCTCCTTTCTGACCTTTGTCGGGATAACGACCAGTATGGGCTGCTTCTCCTTTGTCACCTTTGTCTCCTTTAGGGCCTGGAAAACCGCGTGGACCTTGCATTCCTTGTGGCCCCTGTGGTCCTGGTTCACCCTGAGAAAATGTATGATTACTTAGTGTGTTTTATATTTTAATATTATATGTGTTCTTCATACATTTTTTTCTGTTGTCGAAGATACTTACGTCCGTTCCGTTACAACCATCTCTACCCGGTATTCCTGGCAATCCAGGGTTACCTTGAACACCCGGAGGCCCTGATAAACCAATAAAACCTTGAGCTCCGGGTTTTCCTCTCTCACCACTAGGCCCACGTGGACCCTGGGGGCCTATTTGTCCCTTCTGACCTTTTGGACCTTGAGGGCCTTCAATACCCTCATGACCAGGTAGACCTCGAAGGCCTTGAGGACCAGGAGATCCTGGTATTCCCTACAATAAACACATAATTATAATATGAATAGCAAGGAAAATTTAAGTTAATGGATAAAACAATAAAATGGATCTCAAGATTTTAGGTAAATACAAATAATCTATGAACTTACTCTGTTACCCTTTTCAGCAAAACATTTTGGAACACAGCAGCCGGGTGCAGTACAGTTGCGATCGAATTGAGTGGTCCGTTGTCTTGTGACAGGGTCGTACACAGCAAAATTTAAACCAATATTTGGTTGCGGCCGTGGCGGCGGCACTGGCGCTGGATAATCTTGTCTCGCGTACAGACCGTATGTATTCTGTGGTGGAGGTGCCTCCGGAACATTTTGCATGTAAAACTCATTATCGTCTGTATATAATATGTTATTATTATCTCCCATATCGCCTCTTCCATAGTTTTCTTGCTGTAAAATAATACGTAAAAACAAAATAAGAGTAATATCTACTATTATATTTGTCGTTGTGCCCAAAATTCACAATATTTATAATAATTTATAATTTGCAACATTTGCACGTGTAAAGTTTTTAACGCTCGAGTCTCGAGCGTTTCAGACTCACACTTTAGCGCTTGACTTCCGCCCTCAATATGTATATCTAATAAACATCGATAATAAAATATATTGTTTTCTATCATAGGTAATCCATATCGAAAGACTAGAAATAGTTATTTAATGGGATATTTAAAAAAATATATAGTTAGAGATTATAATTCTGTCGTGCATCATCTATTATATATATCATAAATAAATAGTTACAGATAAAACCATTTTACAATTGCTTGTATGCCTGTTTGCCCTGACGCTCACGCTTAAGTCAGAATCGAGCATCGAGTCCGACGCTTTTGGCAAACTTTTTTACGAAAACACTCAAGAAACTGCTCGAGCGTTATAGAAACGACTAATTTCCCGACTTGAGCGTTTTAAACTGCTCGAGCATTGACTCAAACGTTTAAGCTCCGACTCGAGCACGTTTATAGCAGTGCATGTATCTATATAACCAAGGAAATTATATCAGACTTTTTAACATATTCGAAAGTTATTGTATATAGATCATTCGATTATAAGTGTCTTATTTTTTAAGTCCACGATACTTCATATGTACCTACTATGATGTAGATACCAACAATGATTATAAAATCACAAATATACATTTTGTAGGTATGACCTGATAAGATTCTAATCTGATTATTTAAAGAATACAATTAACGCACTCTGCAGTTCTTAAGTTACCTATTTTAAAAGGAAGTCATTTGAAACTGGTAACCAGAAACACAATTTCCGCGCGATTCGCCAATTGTATGCGCTATACGATAATTTTATATAAATACTAGTGGTGCCCGCGGCTTCGCCCGCGTTTTAAAGAAATAATATGACATACATAAAACGGAAAATTTGGAATTGGAATTGGCATTCGAATGACAGTGGTCCCATCTGTCTAAAATTGGTCTTACCAACTCCCAAGCCCGCGTGGGCTCTTGGACAACAACTTTGCTAAAGACCATCACTTGATCAAATGCATAGTTTCCAATTCTATAACTACTTACGAATTAATAGGAGGAGTTCAGTGACATACACACGCACGTAAGAAATATATATATATAAAAATACATATTATGTACTTGTACCGTTTTATGCATTAGTTAAGTTTAGGCAGGTCAACAGAAAATTAGATTTTTTAAGTAATAACTTATTTATGAGACCATACAAAACTTTACCTGCTAAAAAACGCAAATATTTTTTTAAATCCTGTTTAAGATCAAGTATGTTGATTAAATAAATACATAAATGTAAAAATAAAATTGCATAAGAAATAAATAAATAAATTCTTGACCATCTGGTCACGGTGTATTCATCTGAATACACCGTGTACACCTCTAGGTGTATGGTACCACATGTCATGCATAGTTGGAAAAGAGATACCCTCAAGATGTAGTACTTGTATAGGTTAAAGTTTTAACAGTGTCAAAGTCCATCGGTCTGGACGTATCTTTATATAGATATAACATATTATTATATCTATACATAAATATTTCAATTTAGACAGCCAGTAAACATTCTACAATTAGTGCTCGCTATGACACATGATATTTTGCATCGTCTGCACTTTGTCGTAAAATGATCCTTTGTGCTTACGATCACCATGTTTTAAACATCTTGAAGTATTATAAAATCACATTTAGTATTGTAATATTTGTTCGTTAAGCATCATATCATATAATCCATAAACAATAGACAAGGATTAATATATTCTATCATTATAAACTTACAAAATAGATACAGATCAATCGTTTTTTAACAAAAATAATAATAACAAACTTATTCTTTATTCTTTATGCAAAATATACAAAAATAATCTTTACACCAATATTATATTTATATTAAAACCACCAGATACTAATTAACATGTTATTTTATTAACATTATCCAGCTAGGTATGTTTACATACCTATGGATAAAATAAAATCATCACTTCAAATCTCTTATGTAACCTAAAGTTCAATTGGCAAAACATTTCTGCAATTAATTTTAATGTAAACGGCCATTATTAAGTAACCAAGAATAAAGCTTGATAAAAGCGGCCTGATTATTATGCTACTTTTATTGATAACGAGTTAACGAACTTTACCGCTGGATTCTGCAGTTATACTTAGGGATAATTCAGAAGTGTTTACTGGGTAGTTATCAAAGTATCCCCGTAGCCTCAAGACCAGAATAAGGCTACGGTACTGAAACTACGGAAAAAGGCGAATAAAAGGGTTTTCCGGGGATGCAGGTAACAAGTGAGTGCTCTAACCGCCGTAGCGATCAACCCGTATAGAAGAATAGAATGACAAAACAGATTTTTTGAAGTTGTGTCAAAAAATACATACCTATAATAAAAATATACCTACAACCTAAGTAACGCTGTATTTACATTACTAAAGACAAAAATACTATATCTACATCCAATTAAAATGCAAGTCGATACGACCTGTATATTTTAGGGTTTTATACCTATTAAAAATATATTATTGAGCGTAGACCTAAACTGTCCGCATTCTTTATTTGATTCTTATATAAATATAAAAGAGTTTAAAATCGCTTTAGTTACACAATATTTTAGAAGTCAAGAACGACTGGACCAATTTTTATGATTTTTGGTTTTGTTGGTTTTGTCTCATCCTGGATTCGCAGAATAACTATTAAAACATTTGAAAAAATAAGGAAAAAATATTATATCGACGTTTTTCGGGTACCTTTTTTTGGCGAACGCAGCAGAAATTATGAAGAAAGTATTTATGGCAAATTTGTTCATTATAAAAAGGTTCACACAAAAGTCCTCGACAGTATATATCTACTGTCGCCTATACCAGGGGTTCCCAAAGTGTGCGCCGCGGCGCCCTGGTGCGCCGTAGAAAGTAAAGAGGGGCGCCGTGAGTCGATCCTCTAATTATTGGACACCACAAATATTGGCGTTTTGGTCATCGATTCAAAATGAATATCCAAATTTAACATCCAAAGCATTAAAAAATTTCATTCCGTTTGCAACATCATATCTATGTGAAGCTGGGTTTTCAGATGTAGCTATGATAAAGAACAAATATCGGATCAATGTGGAGCAAGAAATGAGAATAGCAGTGTTAAGTGATATTCCCCGCTTTGAAAAACTGCGCGGAGATCACTTAGCTCACCCTTCACATTGATTTGACTGAATAAATATCGTATTTTATTTTTGTTATCCTCAAGTCTTTCTTCTAGTTTTCCGTTTAAATTATTTTATAATAATGTATTGTACAATTTCATATTGTGGTGTTTTAAATTCGTTTCGATCAACCTAAGGTAACTACTATTATTGTAGTTACCTATTTCTTTCGACTGTCTTCTTCAAATAGTTAGCTAGGACAGGGCACAGGGCGCCGTGAAAGAATATTAAACTTGTAACTGCGCCGCGGGTTACAAAAGATTGGGAACCCCTGGCCTATACAATATATTATATAAATAAAAAAGTAATTACCCGCAATTACTTTTTTTATTTTTTATGTTTAAAAAGAAATAAATACCTTAAATGGATGTTTCGATGGGTTTAATAGACATCAAATATAGATAAAATTTGCTTTGTCACTTACAAAATATTAAATCAAATTATTTAAGGTGGTACGAAGTCACCGTCGTCTACTTAGTAATAAATACGAAACAAAACAAAAACATCTAAATGAATGAGAATTAAAAAAAACCGACTAAGAAAGGCTTATTTTAATGTATTTGTTCTTTCCTAAGCAAAAAGGATAATGCATACAGGCGTCAGCGTAAGAAATAAATAGGTGGACCAACGCAGTCGAATCATGAAGTATTCTATCACTTTTAAAACTGTATCCATACAGGATCCTCATAGCTTAAGTAGCATTGACACTTAACTTTTTTTAATATCCGTCACTTACGTCTAGCATGTACCTACTAAATATTAATATGCGGATGTCTTTAAGAATAATATATTTAGCAATATGTGTTTCGTTGCATCGAACAGGTTATCGACCAAGTAAGAACATTACCAGCCACGATTTTTTAATCACGTATAAGTAGAGACAGATTAGATGACATAACTTGGCGTTGTTGACACCTATACCGTTTATTACAGTTGCAACTAGAAATTGCTAATAAAATTATCATTTTACCAGTAGGAAAAAATATGAATTTAAATTATATTTCACACATTAGTAGTTAATATTTTTTGAGCTTTTATCACTCAAGTAAAATATTACAAAATAATTATATTCATACGTTATTTAATGTTTCATTAATTTTTATTTTTTATAAAAAATAAGCAATATTTAAGCAAATTTCTGTTTCTCTAACACAAGTATTTAAATAATAAATTCATCGTAGAATTATGGGAAATATTTGTACTTAGACATTAAACAATATATTTTAGAAACCAACACTAGATTCGAACTAATATAAAAAAGAATCAAGCAAAGTATTTTTGTAATAATATATTGCAATTTCTCTATACTTAGTGTTTGTTTTTTTTTTTGTAAAAAAAATAATGAGAAACAAATGTCTTCAAGTGTAAATATTGGTCGTTCGCCAAGCTATTATAGGCCTGGGGCTTTATTAAATGTAATTATATTTTAATTTAAACAATATTGACCAAAACAGGAATTAATTGAAAGTTTTACTTTAATATTTTGTAATTTATTGAAATACTATAATAATATGGATTTTGGTCATTGTTTCAAATGTGCATTAATATTTAATTGATAGATAGGTATTTTATGAAACATTAGTTTGCGCAATGCCGACACTTAACATCCGAGTGATGATAAACTTTGTCGGCCTCGTGTACATTTGCGTTATACTTAAATATTTGATTATTGAGGAATAGATTAATCCTGCCAAGAAATATCACAAATTGATATATTAAACTTTTTTTTAGAACAACACACATTTTGTCAGCACCTTCCTATTAAAAAAAAATAATTTCTTACAGAATAAATTACCACACAAAACCTTGATAAATCTTGCATTTTTGAGAAATTGCAAAAAGACGATTGCAAGCGGACGGTCGAGTCGGCCCGCGCGCCCTCGTGCCGCGGAACATTCCCTAATTCCAATAAGTAATGTATTTGAAATCAGTTTCTTATAAGAATATCAATTCATATAAGTAACTATCGAAAATACTTTATTATTTAAAAATATAAAAATGACTTACCGAATTTACAACCGCTAAAAGTGCCAGAGCGGCCACCAACCTAAGAAGATAAATATTTTATCAATTTATAATGTCTGAAGTTACAACAATATGAAAAATATATGCATAAACTATTTTTTCTCAATACGTAATAATGATTGAATTATTATTAATATGAACAGTTAAAGTCGAATATATATCTAATAAATCATAAATATTATTTGCATATTTTTTTACAAATATGAAGAATAGAGTTAGAATCTTACCATAACTCGTTGACCGCCATGGCACGGTGCGCGCCGCGCCTTTGTCCCGTGCGCGCGCGCCGTTTGTGCCGGGATACTAAGGAAAGAAGAGAGCTCGGGCGGCAGCCTGTGCACCCCCGCCCCGCCGCGGAGAGGCGGTGGTGCGGGCGCGGCGCCTGCGGCCCCGGCCAGCAGCGAGGGCGCGCGTCCAGTAGTGTGGCGCAGCCATGTCGGGTCCGGCGCGTGCGCGCCTGTTCGCGACCCGGTTCATACTTGCCGCCTTTCTGCTGCTGCACTGGAACCTGCACTCTGTTTCAGCGGTAAGTTCATCACCATTCACCAATACTGTGTCTGTTATTGAAAACTTGAAAGTTGACGACAAAAAGACATCAACGCATTGCTTGATTCACTTGACTCTACATTCAACTTATAAGATATTTCAATGTCAATATTTGTAACGTTTGGGCTGAAAAGCTTTCTAACTTTCAATGAAACATGCATTACTATCTTAATTACGAACAGTTATGTACAATAGAACTCGAGATATAAACGTTATTTAAATACATTATGTTACGTTTACATACGTACTAAAATTGCATTGTAATTATGTATTTGTTGCTGCAAAATTCCCGCCTTCTGTTCACCATTTGCGGCCGTTTCTCACGAAAAACTTTATACTAAAGCTTTTATAATTAATAACACCCTCAATCATAATGAAAACTGCAATACATGTATAAGTACTTTTACGGGTCAAACTATAGAATTTACGAATAATGATTTTATTAGTCAGCTTAATAAAAATGAACGTGTTATTTCAAGAAAAGCTCTTATTTATTATACTTACTCTTGAAAAGCTTAGATACTTGTTAAAGAAAAAAATAATTTTAATAGTTGATGTGCAGATTTTAGGGCTTTTTAAATGAATTCAAACATAGTTGTAGTGGGCATATAAGTACTTCATTATATATTTTTCCGGATTCTAAGTTATTTAGCAAATATTTTAAATATGGCAAAATAAAACAAACTACGATTTTATCGATACCATCTTTATGTTTATAAGATATTCACATAAAGTAACGAAAATTTAATATCTAACCGCTTTGTCAACAAATTACACGATAAAAATCTAGGAGTTCTTTCTTTAGAAGGAGAACATAATAATTATTGGCGGAGACAGGTTTTTTTGAAAAGACTACAAGTTACCACAAAAAGTTAAAAGAGTTAAAGCACCAACAAGAATATTAATAGAAATAAGGACAATGATTAAAGCCCTTAATCTTTATATCATCCAACTTCTTATCGTTAACATTATCATAATGCTTGTTATGAAATGTTACTGTTTTGTACTTTTATATTAAATACGTCTGCATCACTATCATCATAGTTGGGTTGCTGTGCAACTGCTAGTAGGTACATGACTTCTTTCAGGTTTAAAGTTTTAGATCATCTTCTTTTTCTTTTTTATAATAGGAGTAGCAGACGAGCATGCAGTCCACCTGATGGTAAGTGGCTACTGCCGCCCATGGACATCTGTAATCGACTCCAGATAGGATCAGATATTCGCATTGGAGGTCGGCCACAGATGCGCCGCTACCCCTAAGGACTAAGCTGGAACGCCGCGGAAAAGTATGTCTCCCTTACCACACCCTTCAAAGCAGAACACAGCAGCGCTTATACTGCTGTTATAAGGCAGAAATAGGTGTGGCGGTGGTGCCGCCGGAGTCGAACCACAAAGGGTTCTAATCAATCAATCAATGTGTGGATTGACAAACTTCACACAATAGGTATAACTTTGACAAGGTTAATATGATGTAGAGCTCCCAAGCATGTAGATTTCCTCACAAGGTAAACCAAAATACAATTGATTTATAATTACAAGAAATTGAAAATTACATTACCACAATATCTAATATATTTTGTTAGATAGGTCTCAAACCAGCTTTCAGCCTGATGATATGTGGTCAATGACTTCAAAAATTTCAAATTAAATATTAAATTGAACGTTCATACTTATTTTAGTTTCTGTTGCTATAGTTGTAGCTTAAGACAATGTAAGTTGGCATCTACCGTTGAATTATTTATATGTTTATTTTTCAGGATTTTCTCATAAACCTCAGGACATCATATAGAGCATATTTTTCCTTATTTACAATTGTATATAATGAGTCTAATTATCCGAAATACGATAATTCTATCTAGTTCATCTTGCCATGGACATCGGACTTACATTTGTATTTATGAAAAATAAAATTGGTTAATGGAATGGCGGGATTTTGCACTTTAATGCTTAAAACTATATGAAAGTTGGGCATTTCGATGAGAGTTGCTAGATTATTTCACAATAAATCTAATTAAGTACGTAACAGACTGTTTATGTTGGCCATGCTGTCTGCTCAATAATGTAATATCTTAAAATGAAGCTATTACGTATACGATGAAAACGTATATGTTATATACATAGCATACATGTATAAGTTTGTATCTAAAGAAATCGATCATTCATTATAGGTACTAGCTGAAATTGTTTACGTTACATTGAAATTCATTGAATAATTCTGATGTCGTTAAGGTTGTTTGATAATGGAAGCGAAAAGTCGTTATTCCCTAGTGACCGTAAACCCTCCATTTTGGGTCACTTTTAGATAAATGTAAAAAAAGTAAAAAACATGTATGGAAAGTTATCTGAGGGCACGACAATAATAAGTTAAGCAAAAACAAAAAGGGCATACCGTAACTATCTTTTCTGAAAGCCATCGGGGCATCTTAAAACCCCCTATAACTTCGTTTCGGATAAAGCTAGAAGCATGGATTTTAGTGTCCAAGAGGGCATAATATGGCTAAGTATATACCTAAATTTCATTAAATTCAACCTGAAGTTTGCGAATAATTATAAATTCCTTTATTTTGTCACTAAAACAATCATCGAAAAAATATATGGAAAAATTTACCTGACCGGGTTTTACATCAGATCTCGCAAATCTTAACAGTGACGTACGATTGTGTACATTTAATGTTTTTAATGGGATGGGATTTTGATCTTGGTATCTGTAATTTCAAAGGCATAATTTCGGGGAAGTTAGGGTGATTTTTTTTGTTTATGTATCGACGTGCAGTTTTTAGGGAATACTTAATAAGACGAATCTTGGACGAAAGTAACAAGATCTAGGCTACTCAATCATAGACCCAGAAAAACATATTTTAACCTTTTTTTCTATCCAAGCTTATCGAAAACCAACATGTTATATTTATTAGCTTACTTTAAAATTATAATTAAATGATATCATGTATCGGATGTTCGATATAATGTATAAAACTTACGAGGCTCTTTATTTTTAAACATTCATGTAAATGTTATCTAGGCCTTCGATTACACATAAAATGTAACACAAATGCTATCAAATAACATCATTATTTGAAACTTATGTTATTCTACGCGTGAATTTCGTCAAATAAACGTTTTATGCTTTGACATAGCATTTTAATTAATATATATATTATACGTTAGTATTTTAGTTATGAAATTGCTACTTATTATATGTATTTATACTAAAGCTGTTCTTCAATTTTAATAGTTGAACACATAAATGTAAACGTTGAAATAGTGACATTTGAAACTAAATACTAATTAGGTTAACTCCTACGTGGGGGTTAACCCAATTATTTAAGTTTAAGGTATTTTATTATGTCTATCGTTTAAGGCATGTTTGCCTCCGAAAATTATGTCCAATAATGAAACATTTAAATACATTGTCAATATGATCTAAAAACTCATATTTAATTTAAGAGTATAAGATGTTAATTGATTTAAACATTTGCATGAAACCTAATCGTAATTCGGTGTTCGATATGACGAACCTCGAAATATGGTTAGGTTGTAAGAAGAAAGATTTTTTACTTTGTATTACAAGCAACAAAAATGCAAAGCTTACGAGACATACTAGATATAAACATAACTATTTACTATTACTTAATTAAAACATCAATAAATATGAATGTGAGCCTTGCTTACGCGATAAAAATTAAAACAAAAATGAAAAATAAAGGGCTGTGGAACCCATAATGTAATTTGCAGTTATGATAGGATTTGCAATGAAGTTTTTTTTTCTCACTGCCAAAATCTATAATATAATTGATTGTATGAGTAATATAAATGAGTAAGAAAATATTATTAAACGGTTGAGTGTTCGTGAACCCTGCTTGGACACGATTGTATATGACGCTGCGGTAGTGTCGCGTTTACACGGCGTATGCGCGGCGTTGTCGCAACGTCTCTATCTACCTAACACGCCTATCGAACTACGCTGAAAAATGCTCATGGTAATAGGTATACCAATAAAAAAATACGAAAATTCACTCATGATTATGCACTGATTTCGAACACTGGACGAACAGTATTTTAAAGGATTTTATTTAAAATATTATGAAAATAAAAATAACCTAAGTATGTGCAAAATTTCAGAACTCTACCTTCAGCTTTGCATTGATCTCTGGCACAGTGAATTAGTAATTTAATTTCTTAATTTATATATATACATATATATTCACGCCATTTTGTTTATTTTTTTTTCAAACAACTATCTAAGGACTCTTAGGTATGTATTTAAGACGAATATAACGACACCCTTAATATAGAATTCCCTCCAGCGGTGTGGAAGATCAGAGGGTATTAACAAATTTACAAACATATAAAATGCGAGCAAAAGCATTACCCTTCCTTGGCAGTGGCGTAAATAGTAAAGAGTAAGATTTGGGTCACAGAAAATCGTTCATAATGTTCGCTTTGTAGTGACAAAACAGTGGATCTTAATAGGTTTACCTAAGAATATAAAAAACTGTTAAACTTACGTTTATATTTTAATTTTTGTAAAGCGGACGTGGACTAAAAGTTGAAAAGAATGAATTTAAACGATTTTGTTCATTATATATAATAGGCCTATAAAATTAGACCATTGTCCAATAAATAGGACCATCTCTAACGGATTTTACGGTACATATCTGTATATCTCCTCATATAATTAATTTTATTTAATTCTTAATGAGGATAAATTCGTAACGAAATTGGTATCTATAAAATAAAAATAATAGGAATGATTAAATTTTAATATACAAAATTAATGTATACAATGATAGATAAGATTTCATTCAAGCAGCATTAATAGGTACCTCCTTCTTATGATTGGTTGTTTAAAGTCATCAAATTACAGTTGGCTGCTTGTGGAGCAAAAAATTCAGTGATAAGATAATTCGATACAGAGGCTATCTTAATACAACATAACACTAGTGTCATCATTTTAGCCAATTAGGTATAAATATGAAATACAAACAAAAATCCGATACACAAAAATACTTATATAAATACAGGCCATTTTTAATAACTAGTTTATCACTTCCTTTAATTATAATATAATTAAGTATTCTTCAGAAAAGTATTTTTATAAAGTGTATCAACGAAATAACTATTTAACTGTATCTGGATGAAATGCAACGATGTTTTCAACTAAATATTATTATGATTTCCATGTTCTAACCCTTTTGTAGAGCTTGCCCACCTAATTTTCAAAAACCGTGATATTCCTGATTTTCCGCGACATTATATCGTTCAACATTGATAACCAGGTAACCTGTAAATGAACGGACGATCCAAAAATAAACATACAATCACGTTGTTGGCGTCACGTTTTTAATCGATAATACAGTTTCTTGTTAATTTGACAATCTAGTGTTACCGTAACCTTTGATCTACTTTATCATATACGTTTTTATTCGGTACATCTCAGCTAGCAACTACTCATCGTTATCTATATACAGCCTCGTGACCTAAAAAAACATTGTTAACTTTAAAAATTACAATACATTGCAATTATATAATGACTATTTTACTTCATATTGGATTTTGGCCTCCAGGCATCTAACATCTCCAAAAATGATTGTTATCAGCTGCGTTACACCAATCAGCTAGTGCAAAGAGTTTCTCTATTAATTTATAAAAAAATTAAAACACTAAAAAAGTCATTGAGTGGTACTAGAGATCAACATTTATAAATTAATTAATATTTATTCATAATTCATAAATTCATATTCATAATTCAAATTTAATTCAGGTGGTAGAATCCCTTGTGATTTGACTCCGGCAGCACCACCTATTCCTGCCTAATAACAACAGTGTTAAGCGCTCTGTGTTCTGGTTTGAAGCGAAAGGACACATACTTTTCCGAGGCGTTTCAGTTTAGCCCTCAGGGGTACCGGCGCATCTGTGGCCGACCTCAGGTAGCAATATCTAATCATATTACAGAAGTCCATGGCCGTCCATGGGTGTTAGTAGCCACTAACCATCAGGTTATGCATACTGCATGCTCATTTGCTACTCCTATATTATAAAACAAATATTAAATTGGAAATATCCAATCAGACTATCTGCCAAAAAGTACAACCTAATCTTCGTCCCTTGTAGAAAATTAAGGTTAGACATTTTGTCAATGGTAAGATAAGGTAAGAGGTTGTTTTCGTTGTTTTCATTTCATGCATAGCTTTTTTTTATATAATATAAGAGTAGCAAGTAGTAGTCAAAGTGTGTTGTTATTATGTTAATATCATATACCTAAACTACTCGTATAAGATCTCGACTCCGGCAGTACCACCGCCACACCTATTTCTGCCTCATAACAGCAGTGTTGGGCACAGCTGTGTTGCGCTTTGAAGCGTGTGGTAAGGGAGACATACTTTTCCGAGGCGTTCCAACTTAGTCCTCAGGGGTAGAGGCGCATCTGTGACCGACCTCAGATAGGAATATCTAAACTTATCTGGGTTTGTACCTACCTTCAAGTACGAGTATGTTCTTTCAAGAAAATAACAAACATAAATTTTAAGACAAAACATAATGTTTAAGAAAATCTTATTACACTCATTTATAATAAATATAACTGTAATATAAAACAAAGCAGGATAAGTATAGCAGAATGTAAATTATCTTATCAAATGAATATTAAACTAATTCTCATTATGAGAGGTTGTAACCTCTGATAATTTGGCGGACAAATTACGCACAACATTTTTTATAATGACATCCTATATACTTAACCGATTTCATGAACTTAATTTTAAAACACGGATACGTACTCGTATATAAGATAATAATCCTTCTTTAATTCTTCTTTTTTTAATAACATTTTTACTTACGTGCCAGTTATTTTATCTTTCAAAGAGAGAAGGGGTTAGTTAATACTATGGTTACTTTAGCAAAAGTTGTTATAAACTCGCAGGCGTGTAGCCTACCTGCCTTATATATTAAGCTAAGATTAATATATATATGCTATAGCTAAGATTAATAGCTAATATATATAATGTACGTATATAATAAAGTCGTATTAGTTACGCTATTTTCAACTCAAGAACGTCTGAACCGATCTGGCTGAAAATTGGTGGAAAACCAGCTTAGAACCAGGAGACGGACATACGATCTGCGATATTTTAACATAGGAATTTTTAGAGACGTAAGTCAGTATTTGATCTTGAACCGAGCCACTAGGAGTATATTTTTGGTGATCATGGCAAGAATATGTTTTTAAAGTGGCTATCTAAGCTCGATTTATACAATTTTTTGTTTGTGTAAATATTGTGTTGTCTTTAATGTCATTTGGTAGTGTGCCAAATTATATACAATATAATATGTAATTATTGATGCTGTCACATTCTAGAATTGTAATCTAGGCGCATAACCGGCATAACAGAGGTGAAGCTTTTCGGGAACGAAGGGGACGATTCACCAAAGGCCAAACACATTTAGCAAAAATAGCGTTTTTGTATTATTTTACGTGTATATCCTAAAGGAAGACCTTGAAATTAACTATGGCCCCGAGAGGCACCTTTCAAAGACCATTTAGTCTTGACGATATTTTTTTGTTTATGATATGGTTAAATTTCTTTTTAACGCGGGTGAAACCGCGGGGCACAGCTAGTCTTAGATATAATCATGGCGTTTTTCTTCACTATTAAAAATATTGCATTGCAATTAATATCAAACCGCAACAAACAAACGTATTGTGATTCGAAGACCAAACATTAAGTTAACCTGTAATTGCTACGAAGCATCGATCTACACTCCCATCAATTTGTCAACCCTTTTGCGCCTATTACTGCACGTAGAACTTGAAAATGCTAATGCTATTAAACTTAATAATGAGTAAGTCGCAAATTATTACGGAAGTTAAATCGTCGCTTTAGATTTAGTTATAGATATTTGGAACTGTATATCACAGAATATAAAATAGGTCAAAATCGGCTTCCATTGACAAAGCTTTCGTAACGAGGTCGCGACATATACAGCGGGACCTGTTATCAGTGTCACAGGAAATAATTATCAAGTTGTCGTTAGGTATATAACACAATTTTTGCAATTGTTGCCGAAATAATGATATAACTCCCACAATTTTATATCATTTTGTTGAAAGGGCATACATGACACATCAGATGTAGAATTATACGTATTTTTTTAATTGGAGGACTAATGTTCTAATTAATTTCTTCTTAAATGAAGATAGCATTGATATTAGCATAACTTGAATTACGAACAAAGATAATTTAATTATTTGATGATATGCACAGCTGCTGCGCTGGCCCTATTCTTTTAAATAGGAAAAGCTCAGATGTCGATTAGGTGATAATTGCAGAAATAATATATACTAGAATATAAATAAACCTGAGGTAATGTAACAAACTATTTCCAATTCAATGTCTATGTCGGATTAATATTTCGTTGCACGGACGTTCCGTTTAACATATACCAATCATATAAAATATCATTTTAGTGAAAGCGGGAAGAAACTCATGCGCGAGTTTCTTGTAAGTTTATATTTTATCTTCGGATCTGAGAGTTTTACACAATACATTGATTTGTTGTGTTGTTGGCTCAGTCTTCCGTTGAATATACTTCATTCTGGGGTGAGTCGCCCTGTCAATGCACGGCGCAATTCATGAGTCGGTGTTTTATCATCGTGACGTACTCTAGCGTAGAACATTGAACCCAAGAGGAAGTATCTGATACTCTTCAATTTTTAACATCGATATCTACTGTCCATGACAATAAATTAATAATCTTACATATATTATTAGAAACAGTTTGTGGCAGAAAGTTAGTGCCTACATTGACTTTAAAAGTTCTATAGGGAGCATTATTGCACGAGAGGAAGAAAAGTAACGTGACTTATAACTTTATTTTTGCTTCATTGCCTGTACTGTGGGATTGAGCTTTATAAGATTATGCAAAATAGTGAACGTATAAACAATCTCTGGAAACCCTATAGACGGTAAAAATAGTGCAAAGTTAAAGGTAAAATATTAATAAAAAATAGTAGGTAGGTACATAATCATACTTAACACTTGCTTTCAAATAGAAGAATATCCGAATACTTTAAAATACATATTAATTATGTATTCTCGGTTAAAAGATTGGAAAAAACAAACATCAAAGAATTAAGAAGGATTAAACAAAACATCACCAGGAAACATATACCTACCTACGCCTGAGAGGTCATTAATAAAAAAATCTCAAATAGAGTGAAGGCTGTCAATTCTCACTTAACCAATGCGCTGGCCAGTGGCCTAGACTACTCTTATTCTGAGAAATGAACCATATCGAGCCGTGGGACCGTATGGGTCGGCGACAAGAACGGCGAGATCGATATTTTTTTACGTGATGATTACCACCATTCCTCCAATCACAAGCCGTGTTAAGGAAAGCCCGAAACTGTTTTGTGTTCTGATCTGATTGATCTGATGATGATGATTGATGATCTCATCGTTCCGGTTTCGTTGCAGTGCTACTGAGTAGTTCGGAGGTAGGCAGGAGTATTTATGTACATAAGCATACAGCGGTAGGTACCTATACCCCGCTGAACGCTTGCGGTTTTGTTGCTCACAAGTCGATTTTATGGCAGTACCAATGCACTGAAAGTTATTGCTTACTTCCAGTAAAGTGAAATAGGTCAATAGTTTCAGTGCAGTAAAGAGCCAGTTGAACGTACTGTTGTTCACCATCTATTTTTAGCGCGACTGACAGCATTTGATGGGCCTTACTAGTAAGAAAACAACACATAAATATTGTTAATTCAATTACATAATATTAAATCGACCGTGCATGCAATAATGTAATAAAGTATGCAATGATTGTGCATAATTACGTTTATTGTAAGCAATCATTTATTGATTTTTCGTTTGTTTATAAATGTAATATATCTAATTATCTATACTAATATCATAAAGAGGAAAACTTTGTTTGTTTGTTTGATTGTAATGAATAGGCACATAGGCTCTAGGCAAAAACTACTGGACCGATTTTAAAAATTCTTTAACCATTCGAAAGCTACATTATCCACGAGTAACATAGGCTATATATTTATATGAAATATATTTGATAAATAGATTTGAGGCGGTACAAAGTTTGCCGGATCAGCTAGTGTAGTATATTTTTAAACATAAAAATAGACTCAATTTAAGAAATAAAGTAATTTGTTTTTGTAAGAACCACTAATAAGAACCAGTAAATCGTGGAAAACTGTGCTGGTTGCAAAGTTAAATAAAATGTTAGACGTAATCATATTACAGTAATAATGAATTTTGTTACTGCTTGTTTTCTCTAATAAATTTAAAAAAAACTATGTAAGTATTATGGAAGGCTTTGCACCTGGATAGTCCATGCTAACATAGTTAATATTAACTAGTTAAGATATTTCAGAAAAGATTGTTAAATTTCCTACCGACTTATCAGATTATTAGTGTTAATAAATATAAGAAAAAATATATACCTACTACCACCTACACGTGTTTCGCTCCAAAACGGAGGATCATCATTATTCAGCGTGTGGCGATAAGGGGTATCTAGGTGGTCGTATTTCTACAGTCTAGTACTGACAATTTTACTATGTTTTGTAGTTTAATTGATCTCAAATACAATTTTTGAGGACGAAAGCTTTTTTTACAATGTAATGTGGTGCGTATATCATCACCAGAAAAAAAAAAATGTGAGCCGTCACGGGACGCCTGGCAGATGTGAAACATCGACATTATTTTGTAAAAGTAGGTAATATGCAGAAAAAAACATATTAATTTTTTAATGTTCATATTTATAACAAATAAGAAAAAACTTTCGTGCGCTGCACGCCATCAGCTGATTTTGAAATACAATTCTGTCAGTCTTAATAAATTTATTCTCTGAGAAGAATGACATTAAAATTAATTAATAATTTAAAAACATTGTATGCAATGATTTTTATGTGAATTTTAATCTACCAAGATAGTAGATTTTACATTTGCTGGCGCTCAAAACACACCAAATATACGCGTGCTTAATGCACAGATAAATGCATACTTTAATTATAAAAAAATAATTAACTTACTGATGACTTGATGGTGTGTCATAGTGTGATTTTGCTTTCTTTGCAGAAGGCTGATCACTTTCACTCTCTAAATTATCACGGTCAGACATTTTATTATCAGAAAAATAAGCGGGCAATACTTAAAACATACAAAATACGTCAAGTGGTGTAAAACGAGTTAAAACGACTCCAGTCGCTCTCGCGCGGCGTAGTAATACACACGAATGTCACTGAACACGTTAAACGTCATTATTTTGAATTTTAAGCCTCAAAATGCCTTCTTGTGCAATGCATAAATGCAAAAATTATGCTCGAAAAAGAAACAAGATTCATGGAATCACCTATCACACGTAAATGAAGAGAAATTATTAAATTTTGTTTATTTTTCGTGTTCGATCCGCCATGATTACATGAGTAACCAGAAAGAGACAAAGTATGTTTTTGTCAATGAAAGTGATAAAGACGCAAAATGCATGACCATGCATTTTGCGTCTTTCATTGACAAAAACTTTCATTGTTGAATTGAACTGTCATAGATCAATGAAAAAAATTTCATTGATCTATGACCATAGATCAACAGAACAGAAGTGACATTTTATTGAAGCTCACGATGTTCATACGTGTATGTTATAGTTTAAGATCCCACTGCTTAATTTTTATATTAGTGTGTTTTAGTCAAAATATAACTTTTTATAGTTTATTTTAATAAAATAAAATCGATATATGTGAAAATCTGTATCCTAATCTCTAAATTTTCTTCGATATCTGTGGTAAATAATAAAAAATATTACCATAAAATTTATATAGGATAGTATACGGTATTTTAAAATTTCTTTAATTGAATAAATTAACCTAAACATAATTTAATAAACAATCTTTGTATAGCCAGAAATTAATCCTCAAAAAGACCACGGTAAGATTATATAAAATTCGCATGTCACGATGTTAGTTACTGTACTCCTGCGAAACGCTCTTACTGATTTTCATCAAAATTTATATGCATATTCAGTAAGTCTGAGAATTGGCTACTATCTATCTATTTTTCATATCTCTTAAGTGATAAGGGTTGTTCACCCTTAACATTTTTTTTATTTATATGGCAACACAATGTTTGCTGGGTCAGCTAGTACATTTATAAAATGTACACAACTTTGCAATTAATGGTCGTGTGTAAAATAAAACTGAAAATAATAAACATAAATTAGTAAAGATACTTCGCCGCCTTGAAATTGAATGAAGCCACAAACGGCTTATTAGTAAGTTTTTTTTGAATTCTTGACAAATAAAAACATTTTTAGAGAAAATTTACAAATAAATAACTAATACTGCGTAATTTACATAATAGATAAATAATTATTTCAAATATTTTAGGGACATTTTAGCACGGAGACGTGGCAAAACTTTTTTACGCAACTATTTCAATTCTCAAAACTGGGTACATTTTCTTGTTAGGAGTGAGTAATCTTTACTAATATACGATAATAAATATAAACAATTTTTAAATCGTATATTTTAAACCAGTCGATACATCTGTATAGATACATTCTTTCATCAAATTATATATTTATATAATAATAATTTATTTAGTTAAACTGTACTATAACATTTCTACGTAAACGATGTACTAAAACTATTATCGACAGTTCTGGACATTTTTTACCTTCTGTTCCATTATTTCATTGTCTTTGACAAGCATGAGTATCAATGAGAAATATACGTCCATACGTCCCGTTTTTAACGGGACAGTCCCTTTTTTCGATGCTTCGTGCCGTTGTCTCCGAAATGAACCGTTGCCATTGTCAATTAAGTAACAGTAAATATAATAATTGTGAAAAAAACATGGGGTGCTCCATTTATCAGTTTTCATAAAGCGCCCCACATTTTTTGCACAATTATACTATTTACTTTTCCTTAAATGATTCCTAGATTGAAAATTATTTTCTACTTTTTAGTTAATTTTATCATAAAAGCGTGTTTTTTATTATTTCTAACTATATTTTTTCAAGTAAAAAGTATTTGACATAAAAAAATCGATGTCCCGTTTTGACTGAAGTAATCATTGGTCACTATATTCCATGGTCAATATTTACGTTTGCGTACACTTGAAACGCAAGGTCAAACACTAGTTGTCTTTTTTTATCACATTGTTCTAATAGCTCTGTCCCTTATAGAACATTTGTCTATGTAGTTAAAGGTAATCGTCGCCACGCCAGAAATCTTTTTTACGTGCGGCTATAGATGTTTCACATCAAAAAATTATTGTCTTGAAGATATTTAGTTCCTTTAATTTTAAATTGTATTTGTCTAGTTTTACTTATTTTGTCTGTGGCCATCCTTGCATTTTAACAGTTAAATTTTCGCAAATAACAAATTCCTTAACTTTAACACCAGTTAAAAATTAGTGCATAACCTATAACGTCATTTCGCAGCAAGAATCATACGCGAGGTGTATCGGGAACGCGTAAAGTTTATGAGCCCCGGGTCACCAGATTCCGACAAACTGCTCGTAAATTCCAGAGTTGTTCCATTTTTTAATCTTTCGACACAGTTACAATCATATCTAAAAATAACGAATATTATTAAATGTACCTACCAACAACAAATACATAATTTAGATCACTTGGCTCAGTGAATATCACGTCACATTAAAAGTTCCTACTTCGATGAACGATCGGTTAAAATATCTAAATATGGGTAGGTATTAGCTTAGCATAATCAGGCTTGAACACATTTTTTATCCTTAATTTGTAAGTTAATAACATTATCAATATGAACATTTAACTTATCGAACAACTTTATTGTTATTTCCTGGTCAGCGATATCAACTTTGAAGTAGGGGTAATAGTTATGCTTTATTATCAGCACTGATAGCCTAGTGGTTTTAAATTCGACTTCTTAATGAGAGATCCGTGCTTAGAATATCGCTTAGAATGTAGTGAGAAGATCTACTCGCCTCAATATTCTTTAACAATGGTTCTAAAAGTTGTCAGATTAATAGGTACACACTTGCTCAGGGTGGTAGATTATGGCCCAAACGGCATAAACCCCTGTCACTCTGAGAAATAACTCGTGCTCAGAAGTGGGACAGAAATGGGTTGACAATACTGTTTATTTAAAAATCGTATACATGTGTTGTATTAACGTGTTTGTGGCGGACAGCGGGCAGAGGCAGCGAGGCGGGGCGGCGTCGCGGGATGTGCGAATGGCCGTTATCGCCTGGGACACTGCAATGATTGTTTATCCAGCCCGTTCCTTGAATTGCAACTAATGAGTCACCCATTCTATAATCGCCTGCTTCTCTAATACCTACAACATATCGTCATGCCTAACATGTTTGTTTTTACAGATTTTACAACTTCCGCCAACGCAAAATAAGAGCGTTTTGATAAACTTTAGATTCTAAATAATTATCTAACATGCATCTAAGACAAATTTAAGTAACAAATTTTACTAAATATAAGTTACGTTTCGTTTGAAATTCAATCTTCAAATATTCCGTTCAATTATATCATTATGAGTCTGCGAGATATTACTAAATAAATTGAATCAAATGAAAGCTCACAAATGTGCTCAGTGTTCAGTGTTTCCTATAGTAAATGATTCAGCAAGAAAGTTACATGACTTTCAGGAATAATACCAATAGTACTATCATAAAGTAAGATATCCCTGATATTCAGACCATAACATGACATACTAGTGATAGTACACTGTACAACATCCACGTTAGTCGTTAATACGTACGTGTGGCGTTGCCGCCGGACGCAATGTTCGCTCCGCCCACGCGCGCCGCACCGGAAGCTCGAGCTGGTACGGTTTGCAACTCCACGAATTACAGATTGCAATGTCACATTGTCAAACGGTTTCATCGTATCTTAAGAAAAAGAGCTAGCTGCCCCTTTTAAGCTTCGAACTTATGAGAAGCTTTGACATAGGCTATGCTTTTCGTAAAAGCTCTCGCGGAGAAGTATGTCTGAAAGTTGAGTACGAGGAAGGGAAGCCAGTTATTATAGCGTATAATCACAGTGATTAGGAGATTCAAAGACTCTATACATGCGCATGATGACTCAAATGTTGCGCGCAACATCGTCCTATATAAGAAAGCTTTTAGCCGCCCTAACTGTCAAAAGCACAACTATTCCTCAATGATCTATTTTGCGATTCCAAATGTTTTGTTGGTATAGGGTTTTCATAAATGGCATCAGGCTAAAATTTGCCTATTGCCTTGGTTTAGAACTCGGATGTTAATTTTCAGTGACCTTAGACTTCTGTAACATCACATGGATGTTCAGGAAACATGAAAACTCACAAGTGCATTACTTAAATCAAAAAACAATAGCATAGTATAGTAATATAAAACTGTGTATTAATTTGTTGTTATGATGATGTAAGCAGCAGAATCTCATTCTTCATTTATTGCAGTTTATGATCCTTTATATTTTACTATCGCAACGCTGACACACTTTCAGTGATCGTAGGAAAATTGTTCCTAATATTAAATGAATGATTGACGGGGACCGGCGCGTTCCGAGCAAAATAATGTTTCCATCTACTAAAGTTTATGTACAAACAGGCAAGGATGAATTGATAATTATATTATAAAAATAACGGTTTCGCGCGGCTCATCCTATATTTACAGACCTGTACCTACACATACCTACATACAAAGACAACCTACAAGTACATGTAATTAAAAATATTAATATCCCTACTTATATCCGATTGATTTATTGAAGAAGGTTACTAGTGTAATAAAATATATTTAAAAAGGAAAAGGTTTTTACATAAATATATTTGTCATTTCCTTTCTATAACCCCATCTAACAGAACAAATTTAACTTATCAAAAAATTGCAGTTATTGCTTGTATTGGCAAAATCATCATTCATCTAGTAAAAATATATGATAAATTAAAATAAGCATAATTGATTAATTATACAAAAATATAGTACGGGATCCTACACAATAGGTGCAGATAATTGAACAAAAAGATTGTATTAGGGAATTTAACATTAAGTTTTATCCCGTAGGTATATTTAATTACATATAGGTATGAGGTAGGTAATACAAATTTATTAAGATTATTATATTTAAACCTCTGCAGATATATTTAATCTCAACTATTTCTTATAATTACAAATAATTTGATTTTGATAATGAATAGCTGTTTTAGTTCCGTATAAAGAAAAAAATCGCTCATTTTCACACATGACACTTATAAACCCATTAATTTGTATAAGGTAATCTATTGTAATGACCTGATTGGGAGCATAAACTGTTGCTAGCACAATGAACGTGCCTTATCGACGGGACCTCTGACATACATTCCGCAGTCGGAGCAACTGGAGACCTGTTTGCACTTCCTACTTTTTATTTTACATATTTTTGTTATATAGGTACAGTTAGTCTTTTCAATTAAAATTAAAAATCAAAAGCTAATTCAGTTTTATATTAAATTTAATACTAAAAATATAATACTAAAAAAGTGTTTCGAAGGGAACTTTAACCTTTCTGTTCCACTTGTTATCGTTGCGATGCAAACGTTAAAATTAGTGGCTTGGAGAGCTTTTTGGGCTATTTGAAAGAATTCCGACACAGTTTATATCCAACAGATATGCAGCCATGCAATACACAATAATAATCATAATAATAGCTCCTGGTTATAACACAATACGATGGCAATAAAGACAATGGTAATTGATAAAGCAGTAATTCTGTAAATTATGTCACCAGGGCCAGCCGTCAAGAAAATGAATTTAACAGCCCGACGTAGTATAAATAATGGGTATAGTCAATTAGATCATTTAGTATGTCTGATCTATACAACATTGAAGTGACTCTCGATATTTTTTAAATAATAAACACATTATTAGGGCATATGTGGCGTCTTGCCACAATGCCTAGAGTATAATTGCATTTCTGGCTGAAAAAAAAAATATTATGCATGCCTACAAGACATGGACCCGATAGGGAACATTAGAACTCTGAAACCCAGCTCAATGCCCAATCATGCATAGAGAGCAAGCCCTGGCGTAATAGAAGTCATAATCATAGCTCAGGGTAGCATAACTGAATATTTAGATTAAAATTAGATTTATTGTAATAGATTTGTATTAATTTCGAAATGACGAAAGTAACTGCTTTGATATCAGTAGAAATATTCTAGTAGTGGTAGTTATAATTATCTACAGATAGAAGAGATCCCTCACAAGATGAAATGGTACATTATAGCTACAGCTTACTTAAGGAGGAAAGGTCCAAAAGCAGTGGCATAGGCGAGGTCGCTGAAAAAAACGTTAAACATCGACTAAAAACGTGAAATATCGACTAAAAACCATTCCCCTTGCATACCCAAGAGTACCTTATTGATTAATGATATCAAAGAACTTCGTTACCATAAACTGTGGCATTAAGTATATTAAAATAAAGTTTTATTTGCAGCAAAAAATCGTAAGAAATTTGCATATCTTATGCCGCGCATTGAATTAAAGCTAGGTAGGTAGGTATACTATAGGATCGTATATCTGATTGCTTTGTTATAATTATAGACGAGTAGGCACTCGTTATTCTAATACCGAGGTAGCATAAGCATACAGGAATGTTGCCATATATGCTATTCTTTACTTGGAATAGCAGTCACAAGACACCATCTTCGTTGATTAAGTACCTAGGCATTTCAAATAATATCAATTTACACATGTCATAACTGATTTTGCTTGTCTATGTAATACAGTCGTCGTCCAGTTGTTCATAGCTCTGCAATAATTTTCGTATGATTGAATAATTTATTATCACACTTGCGTACGATCGTAGACGATATAGGTAAGAGATTCAAGGTTGCTTGTGATGTTTTGTCTATACTATAACAACAATAATACCTACCTAATTACTAATTTATTTATCGATATTCGTGTCTCCATCAGCGACATATGTAGATGTTTGTTTTTTTTTATTTAATTTTGTTTTTGTTTTATTTTATACTCAATATTTCCTAAAAGTAATAACTTTTGTAGATTATTTTACCATGCTATCTAAATTATACGCCTGGGATTTGAGGTTTGGACCCTAAGCCTGAAAGGCAGATTTAAAATGTTTTTTTTCCGCCCATTACAACTATTACTGTTGTCAACCTCAGATAAGAGTCCTACCTGAAATCGGCTTTAGCTACCCATTACCCCTGTCCTAGTCAGTTACTATGACCAAGAACGGGAGTGACCACTTCAACAGGGGCCTACACCATCTTTTAAAAACGATCATAGTTCAGGAAAATTTTATTTCAATATTGTATCAACACAATTTTTTTTCGTATCACGACCTCCTTGAAGCAGATCGTGGCACAAAAATCCAATGTATGATTAAAATAATATTGTTTTAAGAGATGGAAGTAACCCCCCAGGTGTACCTACAGCATACTCGTTTCCTACTTCAATCTTGTAAAATAAAATTATTTTACCCGACTGCGGTAGAGTGAGATGTTTGTCGAGTTCATAAATATATTCGAGTGTGTCTATTTCTTTGGCTCTGGCCTGTTTATCTTCATAGTATGTAATATAAAGCGTCGTTAGATTCGTTCAATTAGTGCAACCGACACTGAGTTCATTAAATTTTCAAACAATCAGAACGGCGTCTTTTATTTCCTTTTTTTTAACTCAGAATATGCGAATTATTCACACAAGTTTCTTTTTTTACTTAACTTTTATTTAATTTTAATAATGATCAAAGCTTAATTCATTCTTTCAGGTGGTATGCAACCAGACTGTGTGCGATTGTGCAGGCATAAAAGGTGACAGAGGAGACGTGGGTCCGCCTGGAATACCAGGTTCACAAGGGGAGTATGGGTATGATGGACCAGAAGGTCCTATGGGACCACCGGGTGAAGTTGGAGACTGGGGTGAACGGGGTGATATGGGTGACAAAGGAGTGCGGGTAAGTTATATAAATACACTTCAAAAATAAGCAAGAGACCATATTAGTAGAAATTATTAAACCTTTCTATTCATTTCAGGGTGCCGATGGTCGTTACGGCATAAGAGGAAATGATGGTCTTCAGGTATTTAAAACACACAATATATTATCATACAATTATTTTATCCAAAATACATGTTACATTTTGAAAAAAAATATCTTATTTAAAAAACTGTATTCGTTTTTGTGAAACTCAAATATTTTTCTAACATTTTAGGGGCCACCAGGATTAGAAGGAGTGAGAGGTTTCGCAGGTTTAGATGGATGCAGCGGAGTCGATGGCATGACAGGACCAGTAGGTCGGCCAGGCATTCCGGGTTTCAGAGGATTAGTGGGTGCGTACGGTGATAAAGGTGCACCGGGTTTGGCTGGCGAAGGTGGTGTCAACTCTAGAGGTGCAAAGGGACAACAAGGTGAACCAGGACGCCCCGGTACGCTTGGAATTATTGGTCCTATGGGATTCGCGGGAGACAGCGGACTTCACGGAGAAAGGGGCGATCAGGTATCTATATTTTACACAATTACTCGTATTACCTGCTAAAATATTTTTAAATAGTTGCATTCGACTTTACCGGTAAATACCTATACATGTAATTATGTATATTATATTATACAAGGTGTCCCGTAAGTACCACGACAAACTTGGAGTGAAAATATATAGCTTAGGGTCTGACCACTCAAGGAAGGAAAAAATACCTTAGTAACAGTGTCACTATTTTTGACCTATCGATTGTTTTTTTTTTTAAATCAGCCTTCTTCATTTTCTTTCGTGTTTATTTTTTCTGTTAAATACTATCAGATAGTTGGTCTCCCATATTGAAATGTAAATTGGTTAAAAGATGTAAAGGAACCATGAAAAAAATAGAAGAAACAAATACCATGACTATTTTTAGGGTCCGAGAGGATTTCGAGGAGATCCAGGTTACAGAGGAGATCCCGGTACCGATGTGATAGGACCTCCTGGTGAAAAGGGAAATCAAGGTGAACCCGGTGAAGTGGGAAGACCACCAAAATATATTTACGTAGATCACGTGAAAGAAAATGTTACTATCCTATCAAAAGGTAATATGGGTGAGAAAGGGTTGCCAGGCATGCAAGGCGTAAAAGGAATCAAAGGAGAGATTGGATCAACGGGTGCACCAGTACGTACAAATCATATATCATACAGTTTTATAATACTTAGTATTTTAATTTTCGAATAAATCATATGAATTCACCTTGTTGAAACAACATAATTTCCTAAAAAAATAATTTTGTAATATATGTTTATTTAATCCGCCACAATCAAAATTATAGCTATGTTGACGATATTTAAAAAATGTACATAGTTAATTAGTAGTTTTATTCCAGACGATTGAAGTGACGGATGAAAATTAAGTTGTTATCCATCCTTTATCAATATAAACAGTATATATTATTATTTCTAGGGTCCATATGGCATAAATGGTCTTCAAGGTTATAAAGGCGACCAAGGTGAGGAGGGATATCGAGGAAAACCAGGCCATCGAGGTCCAAAAGGTCCACCAGGTCCTAGAGGTGACAAAGGAGCACCCGGTAATCCAGGACCAGATGGTGAAGATGGATATAAAGGTGAAACTGGCGAAGATGGAAGACCAGGAATACCTGGCGAGCAGGGACCTATTGGAGAACCGGGGTTATATGATGAAAGGCTTAACGAACCCTTACTACCTGGAGCTATGGGTCCTCAAGGATCAATAGGTTTTCCAGGATTCGAAGGACAACCGGGGCCAGACGGATTACCGGGAATCCCTGGTATTCAAGGACCACAAGGTTTACCTGGTACAAAAGGTCTTCCTGGTAGACCAGGAAATCCGGGTACCTCACCCAAAGGTGAACAAGGCGATGATGGCTATAATGGATTACCAGGTTTACGTGGTCCTTATGGACCTGAAGGAATGCCAGGAATTTTAGGTCCTAAAGGTTTCAAAGGTTCGACTGTAATTGGCCCGGATGGTGAAGATGGTATGCCTGGCCTTGATGGAATACCTGGTACACGTGGTGAAAGAGGTGAAATTGGATCTACGGGTCCACCTGGATTTCCTGGTACTGGAGTATATAGAGTTGGGCCACCAGGTGAAGACGGCTTACCTGGTCTTGCGGGTCCAACAGGTGATGCTGGAAATCCTGGGATTCCAGGCTTTCCTGGTTCAAAAGGAGAACGCGGCGAAAATTGTCCTTTCTGCCCACCAGGTAATAATTGAATACGGTTGTAATAAATTTTTAGTACTCGTATTACCTATCTTTTACCTGCGCATGTAGCACATGTTGTATTTTTTCATAGTTATAAAATAAACTATTTTAGGATTGCCTGGACCAAAGGGTCCTAGAGGAGACGTTGGCTTGCCCGGGCTAAAAGGAGTGCTGGGTTATGAGGGATTATCTGGCCCACGAGGTCAAAAAGGTGGACAAGGTTCTTCAGGTATACCAGGACCTGCTGGACCAAAGGGCAATAGGGGACAACAAGGTATGGAAGGACCAAGAGGACTTAAAGGAGCCGCGGGACAAGTTATACGACCGCCACTGTCCCTGACAGCAGCTGAACGCGGGCAACGTGGAGATCCAGGTATACAATACAAACCAATTCTAAACATGGTAATATTCTTCATATTTTGAATGAAGCACGGTCAAACCCATTTTGTCTTATGCTAGGAGTATAGCTACTTAAACTGTCTACTGTATTTTTAAGGCAAATGTGCTCACGTGAATTGTTCCTAATCTAACTATTTAAAGTTGATTGTAGATGTCCAAAGTCGAAAGTGACCACTTAATATAATGTGGATCGTGTGGTTTTCTACTTCTTCAAAATATGTTAAATTTATTATTATGAGATATGAGTAGCCAAATGCGGTTACCAAATCATGATTTATTTATTAAATGCGGTTATTTATTAAATGCGGAAATAACCGAAAAACCATACAAGTTGGATCAGTAGTTTTTGAAAAAATCGCGGACATACAAACTTACATACATACTCGTACATAGCGGTCGACTACAGAACCTGTTTTTTGAAATCGATTAATGTCAAATATTAATCCAGTTACGATAACATGTTGTTAAATAGTTAATTAATTATAATAATTTAAATGTGACCGGAGGTTTGTTATTCCCATAGTGGTCTAAGATCCCGATATAAGACGACCTTATCCTGGACTGATATTTTTAGTCAACATATTTAATTTGATATAAACAAACGTTTCAATCATTAACCAACTCGGTGAAGGTCGTCAGATACTGGGATCCTCTACTATAGGAAGGTTCTCAATAAATTAACCGACTTGGTTGTACAAAATGTACATTACATCTCACAACTTTTTACGATAAAAGGAATATATTACGAATTATTTCAATTTTGCAATGAAGATTACGACACTTCATTTCTCACGAGGGTCGCCCAATCGCACCTGTAACCTAATAAGTATTATTTTATTACAAAGCTTCTGACTCCTGACCGTATGTAGAGCTAGGGGTCGATACTAAATTAAGTTTTTTCCTATATTACTTCAGATAATAGTATAGGTACAGACAAGACAAATTATGAAGTAAGTCATAACTACATGTTTTCGCTATCTTTATAACGGTTAGTGTATATAAGATAAGGTAATTGGTAAAGATAAGGTAATTGGCGTTAAAAACTAAATTAAACATTAAAAACGTTAAATAAAAACATTTAACTTTACAGGATTTTCTGGGGACCAAGGACTTCGCGGTGACTCTGGCTGGCCAGGAATATCGGGAGATTCGGGACAAAGAGGGCCTAAAGGCCCCACGGGAACTGATGGCTTCCCTGGCCAGCCTGGAAGAAACGGTTCACGCGGCCGTGACGGCATGTCAGGAAGACCAGGGAGTCAAGCGACTATTCCTTACTTTGCACTAACGGGGCAAAAAGGAGAAGCAGGAATTAAGTATGTATATTTTAAGCTATTAAGTACTTAGTAGAATTCCTATAAAAATACACAGTATATAAATCAAATATACATATTATCTTCAAGTTACTAATACGTGCGAGGAGTGCGAATTTTAGCATAATTAAAGCTCATAAGAGAAGGATATTTACCTAAGTATATTATACGTTACAAATATATTAAATAAATAAAATAATACATCTATTTTTTGAATTCCTTCTGCTAATTTAATAATACTTATAAATACAATACTCTGTCAAAGAATGGCTTATTAGTATTACTATTAGATATGGCTGAGCAAAGTTTAATTGTCGACTTATAGTTTAATTGTCGACTTATATAATTCTGTTACTGAATATGACTTAATTTGAAATTGAGCATAAATAACTCGAATAAACTTACCTACAATAGTAATTGGAAATGCTCGTAAGTGCACCTAACATAAACGCAATATTTTCTAATGTATACCTATGTTTTATTAGGGGTGTAATGGGCGAACCTGGCGACGACGGTGCACCAGGAGAAACCGGCGAATCTCTTGATCACGGGATTAACGTTAGAGGCGATAGAGGAGATGTAGGTCCCCCAGGCAGAAAAGGTAAATAAATTGTATACGAAGGCTTTCGTAGCAAAAATATTAATTAAGCCTGGTTCTTTGACTATCCAGTTTATTATCCCACTGGATACATACTTAACAAAAGTAACAAATTCAATGCATGTGCTTTTTATAGGTATACAAGGGTGGAAAGGAGAACGCGGCGACCTAGGTTTTGAAGGACTCGTTGGTATGCGTGGAGACAAGGGTTTTCCTGGTATCTCACGAGAGGGCCCCAAGGGATTTAAAGGATCTATCGGAGAAAAAGGTGATATTGGCCCTTACGGAGAACCGGGAAGTAAAGGAACTCGTGGACCTGACGGTTATTTAGCTCTTAAAGGCAAAAAAGGATCACGTGGTGATGCTGGGTATGCCACATTATATGGTGAAAGAGGAGTTGATGGCAGTCCAGGAGAACCTGGTGAGGACGGCCCGCCAGGGTACCCCGGTTCCCCTGGTCGTGCTGGTACTCTAGGAATCAAGGGACAAGTAGGAATTCCTGGTGACCTTGGATTTGTAGGACCTATGGGACCAATTGTAAGTAACTTACATTTTATTTACGATTATTGTCATAGGGTGTGTTTCGTCTGTACAATAGGCCAACAGACGAAATAATTCACATTAATTTAAGTTGTAAAGACATGTCTCTACAAGTGTCGTGTACATTAATCTAGGGATGATAAAATAAGACATTAGACGCTGTTCAAAATTAGAGGACAATATTTAACACTTTATTTCGTTAACAGGGACGAAAAGGAATTCAAGGAAACATAATACAAGGGGCGCCAGGTCTACCGGGAAGTCCTGGTTTTCCAGGACCTAATGGCCCTATAGGTGAACCTGGCTTACAAGGCCAAAATGGATTACAAGGTGACATCGGACCTAAAGGAATGAAGGGGGAGGCTGGTTCTCCCGGTAAAAGAGGACCTTCTGGAGAACGTGGACTTACAGGTTTCCGAGGTTTTCCAGGATTATTGGGGAAACCAGGTTTCACTGGAGAGACAGGTGATAAAGGTGATTCTGGAGTACCGGGAAATCCTGGGCGACAGGGAAAGATCGGTTTACAGGGCCCGTTTGGTGATAAAGGGGAACAGGGAGACGCCGGTATACCAGGACTAAAAGGTTTAGATGGCTGGCCTGGCATGAAAGGAGAACAAGGTGATATAGGCTTGAGAGGACCTCAAGGATTTAGGGGCGATGATGCTATCAGCGGGATGAAAGGTGAAATGGGAGAAAAAGGTTTTATGGGAATGCCAGGACTACCTGGTTTACGTGGTTTTAAAGGACAAAAAGGAAACCAAGGTGATATTGGTTTCTCAAGTCAAGGTTACGACGGCTACAAAGGTGAAGTGGGTGACGTAGGACGACCTGGATTACCAGGACCAAAAGGAATAAAGGGAGACATCGGAGAATACGGTCAATTGGGACTAAAAGGAGAAATAGGAGATAAAGGATTTCAAGGCAGTCCTGGATTTCCCGGAAGACACGGACTCGATGGAACAAAAGGAAAACCAGGCAGTAGAGGATTTCTTGGGATGTTGGGTGAAGTAGGAGACAGAGGTGCGGACGGTGAACCTGGAAATATGGGCTTAGATGGCCTACCTGGTGATAGAGGCTTTGAAGGTCCAGAGGGACAATTCGGTGAAATAGGTTTTAAAGGAGAACAAGGTGCACCCGGTTCTACTAGTTACTTAATTGGAACCAAAGGTGATATGGGCGATACTGGTATCGAAGGCATTCCTGGGTTAACCGGTGAAAAAGGTGAACCGGGCCTTTTTGGATTAAGGGGTATTAAAGGAGAAGTGGGCGACATAGGTTATCAAGGAAAATTTGGAGAATATGGATTGCCCGGGCTTCAAGGTATGGTTGGAGATCTAGGACCTCCCGGTTTGCCTGGTTTAAATGGATTCAACGCAGAAAGGGGGGAAAGAGGTAGGAATGGTACCGATGGTCTATCAGGGTGGTATGGTTCCATGGGACAAAAAGGTGCTCCTGGAGAATATGGTGTTGATGGCCCTAGAGGAACACCTGGACAACCTGGGCTAACTTTCGAAGGCCCTAAAGGAATAAAAGGAATGGATGGTCTAGTTGGTCCTCAAGGCCAACGTGGTATACCTGGTATTCGGGGAATGGAAGGAGCACCCGGTTTAGTAGGTCTCAAAGGAGATGTTGGTGAAATAGGTTTTTACATCAGCCAGAAAGGCCAAAGAGGAGATCAAGGTTGGCAAGGGTATGAAGGAAGTAGAGGAGAAAAAGGCGAATTAGGTGAATTTGGCAGCAACGGATATCTGGGACGCCAAGGAGAACGTGGATTTAAGGGAATGCAGGGTGATGAAGGACTTTGGGGCCCGCCAGGATTTCCAGGCCCTAAGGGATTAAAAGGAGACGTTGGTGATGGCATGAATCCAATAGATATTAAACCTGGCGAACGTGGTGACATGGGGCCATCAGGATATGATGGACTTCCAGGTAAAGATGGTATACCTGGATCCTTTGGAAGTAATGGCTTACCTGGACCAAAAGGTGAAATGGGTGATAAGGGTTATGTGGGAAGAATGGGAGAACAAGGTCCTCAAGGATTTCAGGGACAAAAAGGAATTATGGGGATAACAGGCATAGATGGTTATCAAGGTCCAAGAGGTGCAGCTGGTGTACCTGCACCGCCACCACCCACACCAAAATCACGAGGCTTCTATTTTGCGGTTCATTCGCAAACGATAATGGTCCCACAGTGTCCGAAAGGAACATTGCCACTTTGGGATGGATTTTCCCTAATCCATATTATCGCAAATGGAAAAGCACAAGGGCAAGATCTAGGTATGTATTAACATACTTATTTGTCTAATCTCGTCCCACAAACTGCACAAATTAGAGTTGTTGATATTTGATAGGGTTATATTCATTATTGACATTATTATTATTATTACGTATGTATAAATGATGTGCATATTGTGTCAATGATTTGCAATGAATAATGATATAAAGCTGGCGCCTGAAAATGATTCGTTATGAATAGCAGAATTTTCTTTACACTAGCGGTTAACATTTGTAGGTGCTAGTCGGCCCATAGAGTTGGATTTTTTTAATATGAAACAAAGTATACAACAATAATTATTAATTAAATATTTCAATATTCCAGGGGATGCAGGAAGTTGCTTGCGAAGATTTTCAACAATGCCTTTCATGTTCTGTAATATAAACGACGTATGTGATTTCGCTCAGCGCGAGGATTACAGTTTCTGGTTATCAACGCCGGAACCTATGCCTATGACCATGGCACCCATTCAAGCTGAAAATGTTGGACCATACATTTCAAGGTTGATAAATAATAATTTTAACTTGTGCCACATTTCTTCATTAAGTCCTAATTTAAATAGTAATATAGTTAGGAGCTAATAATTTAAGCGTGCATAGCTCCAGGGTTTGTGTAGATCGAAAGTGCAATGTACAAAGACGTACCTTCATAAATAATTACAATCGTTAAATAAATATTTTGATCTACTCTTATTACCATAAGTTGAGTTAAAAGAATATTAGTATTTTAAGGTAGTAGCTTTTAAAGCTAATAAACGAATCACCTATATAAGTAATCAGAATTTTATGACGACACGTAGGTACTACGTGGATTAAATTTAGATGTCGCGTTAAATTTTAATTTAATGTTAAAGTAAAACAAAATTTAAAAGTTCTTTAAATTGCTTAATCATAGTAACATATGAATATCTTATTTAGGTGCCAAGTGTGTGAATCGTCCACGAGAACAATTGCAATTCATAGTCAAAGTGATACCGTGCCCACTTGTCCACCGGATTGGGAAGAATTGTGGATTGGATTCAGCTTCTTGATGGTAATGTGCTTTTCCATATGTTTACTAAATTTATATTTACTGTTGATAGGCCCTTACATACAATTTATTTTTAAATGGCTTAAGGGGGGTTGCTCCCCAATCAAAATACGATGTTCTGTCTTTTGAGGATAGGTATATTACATAGTTTAATACTATATTTACAGCATACTGCCGGAGCTGATGCATCAGGACAGAGTTTAATATCGCCCGGATCATGCCTACGTGATTTCCGCACCAGGCCTTTTATAGAATGCAACGGATTGGGCCGCTGCAATTACTTTGCAACTTCAGTTTCCTATTGGCTATCAATTATAGATGACTACAGAATGTTCCAAAAACCTCAACAAGAAACTATAAAGAGGGATCAAGTGTCGAAAGTCAGCAGGTATGCACAAATTATATCATTTTTCAGTTTAGGCTAGGTACCCACCTAGCCACCACCTAGTTAACCTAAGTCACTAACATCATTCCTAACCTCGCTAAATAGCCGAATTTATATATTACTAGCTGACCCAGCAAACCTTGTCTTGCCATATAAATAAAAAAATGTTAAGGGTGAACAACCCTTATCACTTAGGGGTATAAAAATTGATTGATTGAGTAGCCGATTCTCAGACGTACTAAATATGCATATAAAATTTGTTGAAAATCGGTAGCCGTTTCGGAGGAGTACGGTAAGTAACATTGTGACACGAGAGTTATATATATACCTATATATAAAATATTGGCCGAGGTAAGCTCTGACTAATGAGAAACACTAAGGCCTTAACCAGGAGTGAAGACAATGCTTTAATTCTGTAATTTGCATTGGTTGCTATTTGATGTATTTAATGGTAACATCGAACCTACGTATGATTCATTTGTACGTGTACATAAAATTCGTTCATTGATGTATTTGTGTGCAGCCCAACACTATTAATACATCTTGTAAATATTTACATTTTACTCCGCAGATGCGCGGTTTGCATGAGGAGGCAGCCAGGAGTGACCGCGAGACCAACGTATCTAGAATCGGTGCCGAACGCTGTGCGCCGACAACCAGCCAGCAACCGCGGAAGGGGGCCGGGCGGTCGCCGCTTCAACCGTTTCGTTCGTGGAAGACGCCGACCTGTTTAATGTGATAAATACATTTTTATAATCTAATCAAGAAATAGTCTTAACAAGTGATAAAATGCAAAGTAAACGTAGAATTATAATGTATGAGACTATCACTGCCATCTACATAATTTAAAGTAAATAGAGCCTAATATTTATTTAACTTTATGTGCTACCTACTTACTACGTTTAGTTAAATATTGAACAAATCGAATTTGAAATTGATACGAAATAAAATGTCAGTAAAAGCATAGCATAATAATTACATTTTTAAAATTGATATTTACTGTAATTGATACCTACACTTACCTATTATTACATACCTACTTAAATCTTATTTGTCTAGCACTTTCTACAACGAAGTAATGTAAATATATGTACTACTTACTTATAACTAGTAAAATTATATTTTAATAAAAGTTTAATAATTAGTATTGATCTGTTTCTTTATGTGCATTCATTCTTTTAACATAAAACAACATCGTAGTGGTTTAACTGCGACAAATCGCCACATAAATATTTTTATTTTATAATATAGGAGTAGCAAACGAGCATGCAGTCCACCTGATGGTAAGTGGCTACTGCCGCCTATGGACATCTGTAATCAACTCCAGATAGGATTAGATATTCCTACCTGAAGTCGGCAAGTCGGCCACAGATGCGCCGCTACTCCTCAGGACTAAGCTGGAACGCCTCGGAAAAGTAGATATGTCTCCCTTACCACACCCTTAAAACCAGAACACAGCACAGAACAGAAGGGTTCTACCACCTTCGAATATTTGTTTTACTATAATAAAAGTGTTGTTCTATGAATAAGATGTTACAAGGTAAATACGGGGTAGTTTGACATGTATTCAAAAGCAGCATCTACTTACCATCTGACTACTGACAATCATAAAATCGTTTTATATCACACCAGAATGGTTGGTTTTGCATTAGTGGCTATAGCGGCGCATTTGTGCACAGTAAGTAGGTAGGTAGGTACACGTCAATATCATGATTTTTAAACAAGTGATTTTTTCATTAAATTTGCATATTTCTATATACGTCTGTGTTTTTGATATACAAATTGTAAGGAACAATTGGTACTTTGCACAGTATTTAAAAAAAACGCTTTTTAGATTAATAACCTCAGCCATGTGCCGGTGAAGCCATAAGAACATACATACTAATACATAAATCTAGACCCAAAATAGAAATCTAAACTGAGCCTAAAATTCAATTCACACAGGTCATCTACCTATTACAGACACTACTCAATTTAATTTCTATTAATTATTTTTTAAAAAGCATCGAAATGCCACAATTCATACGTAAATACGGTACACATATAAATATAACAAACTGTTTATTATTTATGTGGGCAACATCAGCTTTGAAGTGCTGGCACAAAACAAATGAGTGTATGTGTTAACCAAATATTAAAATTTCTATAATAATTAGCAAGTTTAGGGTTCGTACACAAAACTGCGATGCGACGTCGCATCGCAAAAATCTGCGAGCTCCCTCGACGCATCGCAAGAACTTGCGAATTGATTCGCATCGCACAGTGGTTGTTGTTGTTGGTCACCCTGAGAGACACTACGCCGCACGATATCGCATCGCAGCAATTCGCATCGCAATTTTCTGCGTTGCGAATTCGCATCGCGTCGCATCGCAGTTTTGTGTTCGAGCCCTTAGCAGTTAAGAACTACATATTATACTTAAGATCAATGCCCCTAAATTCAGTAGGAGCTGACTAAGCTTCAATTACGTAGAATACCTATTTATATTATAATAATATAAGGTGATTAGAATAAAAATCAGATTATTTTTTTATCAATGATTTAATAAATAAATGTTGCAAAGTTTACTTTAATTGTATTATTCAATATGTTTAGTAACAGAATCTAAGTGTTTTAATTTGTGGTCATCCAAATTAGGCCTGGCTTCATATGTGCAAATGGTGACTCCATGCCTGTGTCCTGGTGTCCATTCCCCTTTTAAACCAATATAATAAATCTTTGTATTTTCAGCACCAAAGTTACTGGGGAAATGCATTGTCAAATGTGACACAGAAGAAAATGTAACAATCCTGTAACAAGATGATAAAAACAAATTATTTATAATATCTATACATACTGTATATACTTATAAGTAGCGCATCATTTGCTTAGAAGTTTTGCAAATTTTTCCAAACCAGTTTCTAAAGTGGTGTTGTATTGTTTATAGACATAATATGAAAAAGTTCCATGTCAACGTCTTATAGGGCTCTCGGGAATTACCATAAAAATGGAAAAACTATTAATATTATGAATTAAACTATTTAATTCATAACTAAAAGAGCATCACATTTGCCTGATAGACCCATGTGTGCGATAACACATTAAAAAAATGTGTGAAATCTTGTGATCACTGTCGCCTAATTTAATTATCTACATGGGATTCCTTTAATCTGATTTAGTAATAATTAAGATTAAGATACCCAACACCGCACACTTGTTGATGTAACAATGTGATTATGCCATGGCACACAAGCATTAGAAAAATATCTGAAGGAAGCTCATTCCAACTTGTACAGCTAAGAAAACAAAGATTAAATTGTGGTGACACCACCGTAACTCACTTTGGCATGTACTCCAAAACCCCTTCGCTATCTTTTTGTAATTCAAACTCTTGTTCTGCTTCCATAGACACATCATCAAAAGTCATGTTGGGCTTATTCTTAAACCTGTAATTAAATTAAATTACTTCATGGTATAATATTGTAACACATACAATGGAATATGCTACAGAATAAAAATAAGAGCTTTGCTATGAAAATCCTATAAGTGTACATGATGTTTATTCCTGGGTATTATTTGGTTATTAATACTGCCACCTTAAATATTTAAATTGATATTTATTTCTACTGCCTGCTATGGAAAAGCCTTTATCAATTCTTATATAATGCCTAAGACCATTTTAGTAATAGGGTTTTGTTTCTTACCCTTAGTGTACAGAACCCTAAAAATATCTGAACTTACAATCTTAATTTGGAAGGATGTGTCGGAGAGTCTTCTGAGGCTATTCTTATTCCCTTTAGTTTAACATTTCCAGTAAAAGGTATGTTAAAAAGTAATTCTTCATCGGCATCACTTTCAACAAACTGGAATGGAAAACAGATATTTTACTATTAATACAATTAAAGTTTGGGTGTATCATGTCATAAGCCACAAAAGCAGAATTAAATGTAATGTAATATCTGTTGCAATAAATATAAAAGTATCTATTTAATCACTACATACGAAGCTATGAGAACATACACAACCTCATATTTACATAAATAAATGCTAAAGGTATTACTTAAAATCGGTACTAACATTATTTCTATCTAGTCTGTTTTCCCATGACTTAAATACTGTTTTACCTGATCCATCAATTGTTTCATTTAGACATTGCAAATTATGTTTGTCGATTTTCTCATACAAATTGTATTGAATACCAATATCTTCTGCATTACCGTGATCGTGATCACAATGTCCATGACAATTACCGTGAGACATTACTGTATTATTTGAATATTCCAAATTCACGGTTTGCAACCAACGAAGTCTCAATAAATAATTTAGTCCTATGTTGTTTTTATACTGTCCAGAAATTAAAGGAGATAAAAGATTCTAATGTATCTAATCAAATTGTCAATAAAATTCGTCATGTCATCCTGAATCCTAACATCACAATCTGACAAGTGACAACTGAATGACAATTGACAATTCAGACATTTAATTTCACGTTAATGTCGCGACCAGAATAAGCATCTGTGTAACGCGAGCATTAGGCCAATAACACACTGCGCACGTCTGTTACTCCAAATAATCATGGAAACCTATCCTATATAGGTTACTATACTCTTTGCCTGTCACTACATTTGTGACAGGTTACTTGTGCACTCCGTATGCTATTGCTGAATGAGTTTATAACCTAATTGCTGCGACATATAACTTTGCTGAGTAAGGAAGTGTGCCCTATATGATAGCCTATATAAGAGCAAGTGGCATATAGAAGCTCCTATACAGGAGCTTGATGGATGTCCCTACTATTAATTCAGGACGACTACGACTTAGCAATGTGGTACTTTTATTCATACTCGTAACTCACGCTCGACAGAGAGATTCAGTAATATTTAAGAAAAGGGAAAGGTTCCCCCAGGTAGAGTTTTTTGATTAATTAAATGAAACGGTCACCGTAAAAACAAGAACTTATGCTAATTTTTAATAAAATGTGTGGCGACCTCCCGCTACTCGTCAAGAGATGGCGCCACGAGTATTCTGAATCATGCTATCGAAGTTTTCTAAATATCTGGCATATATACAAGTTCCGAACTGAGACTGTCGGAGCACGGCCGCTCCCCGGGCATGATCACCTAGCCCGGCGGGAGATCTCCTTTTGCCAAAAAAATATTATAATTTTAATATTATAAAAGATTAATCATAAAATGTTAAATATTAATAAACATAAAGGTTGCAATTTTCAGCTTCTTATAAAGATAGTTTTGACAATTTAGCAACAAAAACGTTTGGCGAACTATATTTATATCGTTTAGCCCAAGTACTGCAATAAATAAACAATGTAGTATTGTATTGTAGTGTATTGTATTGTATTGATATGAGGCATCTGCCATCTAGCCCATTATGTATTCGTAAACTGTGCCTAATGAGCGTAGACTAAATAAGTACACATTTAGTTAAATACCATAATAAGTTATAGTAATACACAAGCCAAGTCTGGTCGCGCTCTAAATGTATTTAGTTTGTTTATCTGTTAAGAGTACATGCTCATGTCTATAGTTAGTGATTTATGTTATCTGTTCTGTAGCTTTACTGTGGCCTGTGGCTGTCTAGTTAAAAATTGCTTGCGCTTTAAGATCTTGTAATCAATCGAGTTTTCTCCTTCATTTGCTAATGTAAAGTCGCTATAATTGAACAATTTATGATTATAATAACTAGATATTATTAACGCACTATGGCTTGGTCTACCAACGTTTGTGTAGCTTTTTTTGTTACAAGTTTGTTCCTTTGTCTTATTTTATCGGCTGATAACTTCGTCCAAGCAAATGAACATGAAGCTGAGAGTATCTCAAAAATTGGTCAAGGCGTTGGGCATATAATGAATATATATTACTGGTACTTATTAATTTCATAGTTTCACCTAAGTATTTTTCATTAAGTAAATATTAAATAAGAAACATCACTTTTATTCCGACACATTAGTCACGTTTTCATTGGTAAAAATCAATGTTGTTGTCATATGATATCAATTTGTATGCTTTAGCTCTGAGAGATGTCTAGAGTGTATCGGCAAATTGAACTTAAAAGCAGCGTACCTAATTTTTTTTCTAGTTAAAAATAATGCATTTCTTAATATAACTACCTAGCTTAACTTATACTTTAGAAATCATCTTGAAGTATGTCCCGAGATATTTGTGAAGTATTTGTAAAGTGAGAATACCTACATATTAGTACATAAGATTTATGTCCTCTTCTTAATTGATTCAGGTAGGGTTATAATAGTAATGGGCAGATCATAGTTCTTTGTATTTTTTTACAGTTATTCATGTGGATATCGTAAAGTTTTTGAAGATTATGCTGGGATAATACAGCAAAAGTATCCTGAAATCTCAGTTATGGGAGCAAACTATGATCCACCGGGCTTCAACATGTACATGTCAAGATTAGTTGTGAGTAATTTCTTATATCTTATCATCATGTAGCTGATAAGTACAACCTTCATCATTGTCTTGTTTATTGACTTATTTGACTTGTTTATTCTGTTTAAGTTTCACTATTTACATATATTTAAAAAAAATAAATATAATGTTAGCAATTAGTAAGATTTTATAACTATTAAAATGTTGTATTCCAGGGTTTTGGAAAGATGATACTAATTATGTGCATATTGAGTGGCGTCAACATATTTGCATGGTTAAATAAACCCCAGCCTGCCTGGTGGAGCTGGTGCCTGGAAAACAAGTTATATGCATGCATGATGATGTTCTTCTTATCCAACATGATCGAAGGCCAGTTAGTGTCTTCAGGAGCATTTGAAATATCTTTGAACAACATTCCACTGTGGTCTAAACTAGAAACTGGAAGAATTCCTCAGCCACCTGAACTATTTCAAATTATTGATAATACACTACAGTTTTCTAAGATAGATACTAATAATTTTGGTCAATAGGCCAACTAATAGATAAAACATTATGTTTAATGTATGCATTATTAATTTCATAACACAGGATAATATATTATAACACAAGAATAGGAAAAAGATGCATTTTATTTTTAAATCCAAAACTGTTTACAACAATCATAGATTATAATATGAGAAAAATATTTATCTGCTTGTTTAGATAATTGGTAGATATACACAATTTATTATTATTTGCTCATTAGCTGATAAACAAAATTTATTAAAGAAAATTTAAGCTGGTCCTGGTCCTGAGCATTAGGCTAGTCTATAATATATTTTAATAGACTATAAGAGATGCATTATAATGTAACCAAAAAGTTACAACAAAATACTTTTATTATAAACTTAAATCAATTTTTACCTGTCACTGATCAATATCCTACCTACTCAAGTAAATTTTAATTATCTAGTCAGATAATTGTAATTCAAAATACAACAATATCAAAGATTATATCCATAAAAATATTGTGATTGTGACCACCTTGTTAAATAAAGGTTATAGTATAAATAAATTTGTCTTTTAATAACATTCCTTAGAACATATTAAATTAGTACTGATTTATATACTCTGAAATGTCATTATTTATCAATCTACCCAACATTTGGGCTATCAAAGATCGAAATTTGTCATTCCTGCCTATGAGAAATAATCAAAATTCGATCTTTGATGGGCAAAAATTGGATAGATTAAATAATAACAGATTTAAATCGTTAGCCTAATAGGTAAGTATCTAACTGATCTATAACTTCCAATAAAAACTGTGAAACACCACATTTCATCATGATAATAACAATGAAACTGGTTTAGAATTAGTTTGCACCAAATATTTCTGCAGTGGCGAACTATGGTCGTCGGAGGTCTGAGTGTTAAAAGTTGGTTCGATTACACAAAATGACAAATGTGTCATAGAATTATTCATCTGATTCGGTGACCTGTTTTTAGTAACTGTGTTTGGGGGCCCCAGGGTGGACCGCCCCTTCCATGGATCAGGATTGTCCCTGTAGAATACACTAAATACTATTAGCAGTTCCAGTAGCCAGTTCCCTTATCCCTGATGGTTACGGGTAAAACATTTCAAGTATATTAGACTCTAGAGATGATGAAACAAATGTATGCATACAGATGCACGATACCCCAAATATTTCTACCACCCCTTGGAATTCCCGGCAATTTCAACTGTTTCTCGTGATAGCTGGAGGATATTTACAGAGTAGTAGTCACCAATGCAGCTGCTGTTTGTGACTACATTTTTATAATTTTGTAAATCTTTAGGGTCTTGCTAGTATGAACGTCGTCGAACTAAGATTTTTTTACGAAATAAAATCAATTATATATTTTTATTTCTTTATTTATTTAATGGACGGAATTTCTTACAAACTAACATACTAATCTAACTAACTAACAAGATCTTAAAAGTTTTCAGTGGAATAATTATGTTACTTTTAGTCATCATTACAAATCAATTTTAACTGTGCCGATCCACCAAATATTGATTTATAATAATAATTTTCACCTTTTACAACTGTCTGGCTCAACAAGGCCAAGTTCTTGAACTTCTTGATCTCTGCTATTAGCGGCGCTAATCGAATTTACACGTTAGTGTCGTGCCCCACATACAAAATTCGTTGTTATATATCCCAGCTGCAAACTATATACAGTGTGGCCCATCGGCAAGTGACCGCCCGAAATTTTCTGAATATTCATGAAAAATGATGGAAAATAAACTTCAAAAGGGGGGGTCTATCTTTAATATTTTTGAAGTTATTCAATTTTTTACTTTTTAAGTAGCGTTTGTGACCTTGGTTTACATTTTTTACCATATCTCCTACGTTTTTGGCTCGATTTGGATTTTGTTTATTGTTTCTAAAAGCTGATGAGTTACTTTAACTGATTTAGTAACATTTCTTTCAAAACTTTATAGACTATGAAAAAAAAGGGACGTTTAGCCTTTTTTTTTCAAAAAAAATGTTGTTTTTTTTTGAAAATCAAGTGTAATTCCAAAAAATGTCCCCATAATAGCACTTTTTAAATAATTATTTATAATCTACTACATAACAGCTACAAATTCACAGAACATCATTAATACCTACCTGTAACAAAATCCAATGATAAACTATTACGGCCTTACAAATAAAAATATACTTATACCATGGTTATGCTATGAATAGTTATATTTAGCATAAATTATGCATAAAAAAAATTTAATTTTCTAACAAATAAACTCGGCATAACATCGTCATAACTATACCCAATTTACGTACAACTGCACGAAACGGCAACGTCGCATTTCACAAAAAAAGTAGACAATTGTTTATGGATATTATGTCAATTGTATCACCAAAGATTACAGTTGACGTTTTTAATGTCATTTGAACATATTTATTATTTTCTCAAGTTCAAATATTCAAATTATTCACATCGTATATTTTCATAAATATTGAAAAGTTTATTGAAGATAAGCCACCTCCACGCCTATCCACTCCTAGAGAATCACCAAATAAGTGGTCCAAAAACATGACACCTTCCTTGGAAAATCGATATTTTATACGAAATTCTGCATCATTGAATAATTCAAAAGGATTTTCTCTTTTTTTATAAGTTTTTGTCCTTCTTACAATATGTAAATTGTTTATTACATAATTAACTTCCTCTACTTCTTCTACAGCTCTTACTCCCATCATAATGCTTTCAATTTAATTAAACAAACAATTTTTATAAAAAAATGGAGCGATGTTATATTATAGAATGTCAAAGATTTTATGTTATACGGAACTTAAACAAGGGTGAGGGATTGTATAACTCTTGTATGGACGGTTATATAGACGATATACTATGTATAAGCTATTACAAGTTTATTTGTAGGAATTTCGCTTATTCTCCATTTATGCTTAACATAACATTTTATGACACGTTTATTTGTAAGGCTGTTAGAGTTTATTGTCAGTTTACTGTCAATAGTAAAATTTACGAAAAAAATAGGAAAGTCAATTTAATATCCCTGCTCTTAGCAGTGAGTACTAAAAGCTTAAAATAATTATGAGGATGATAATTAAAAACAATCAATCAATAAAAATATCTTTATAACATAAACATAAAAAAACACACGAACATAAAAAAATAAGAATGTTAGTTGATTAGATGTTCAAAATGTCCCCCACCCTCCTGTAAACAAACTAAAGCCCTTATGGCTACACTTGTGGTAGTACGACGCAATTCTGCACGTTTTTCTTTTATTTCCGCAGCAGCAGCAAAAATTCTGGTTGAAAATTGCTCGCGGTTTTCAATGGGCATGGCATAAACTTTCTGTTTCATGTAGCCCCAAAGATAAAAATCTAGGGGCGTAAGGTCGGGAGATCGCGGCGGCCAAGCAATGGGACCTCCTCGGCCAATCCACCGCGGATAATTTTCATTTAAATAACTACGAACTAGACGCGCAAAGTGTGCTGGAGCTCCATCTAATTGCAGCTGCATCCGCCTTCTTGTTTCCAGCGGTACATCCTCCAAAAGCATTGGTAACGTATTTTTTAAAAAATCCAAATACGCGTGTTGATCCAGCCTGTTTGGTAATACGAATGGGCCAATTAGGTGTTCGTCTATCATTCCAGCCCATACATTTATGGAAAACTGTGACTGGAAAGTGGTTTCCCGAATGGCATGTGGATTTTCAGTGGCCCATACGTGGAGGTTGCGGTGATTTGTTATACCCGCCCTTGTGAAAGTGGCCTCATCTGTCCACAAAATCTTCCTCATAAAATTGATGTAAGTTCTTTGCTGTGCAAGTATCCAATTACAAAAAACAGATCTCGGACCGTAATCGATACCTTCCAAACGTTGTGCTCGTCGGAAATGATAAGGGTGCAGGCCTTCTTTTTTGAGAATTCTCCATATTCTTACTCTCGGTATACCGACTCTTATCGATAGGAGACTAATGCTTAGCATAGGGTTAGCGCGTATTAAACGTAACACTTCCTCTTCCACGCCTACATCAATAATCACGCCGGGCTCATTTTGTTGTGGAAATAATCCTCTTTCGCAAAAATTACGATGTACGGCAATGAAAGATCTGTACCCAAGTGCTGGTCTATCTGGATAGCGTCGTCTGTACTCTTTGACAGCTGCGCGTGCATTCCCATTACAAACACCGTAAATAAAATGCATATCTGCCACATGAGATGGCTGTAGATCACACAATCGAACCATTGTAGAGATAAAAAAATACGTGTGGCACTCGGAGACTGCCGCGGTAAAGCTATTGCATAGCATTTTTTATCAAACAAACAAAAATGGCGCCAAAAATCATAATGGCGTTTTGATTTTGTACTGTCAAGTCTGTCAGTTGTAATTATACGTTTAAAAATTACAAACATTCTTTTACGTTATTTTATTAATCCAGAATTCAATATAGCTTATGTTGATAGAACATACTATTTGGATAATGTGGGAATATAATTTTGAATTTTATAATGGGAATATAAAATGTACTTCACACAATTTTAAGATTTCCGAACGGATTATAAGCCAAAATTAAAGCCCGCGATAAAAGCTATGCAATAGCTTAAAATTAACTTTTCTTCACTAAATTAAATAGGGCACAAATAAAAAAATACGTAGCGTCACAGGAACAGTTAACAAGCAACTAAATGAAGTAACGCTAGCCGATAAGTCGACAACAATGCGCACGAGGTGTGGACCCATTGTTAAAAAACTGTTTCTAGGAACCGTTTTTATTTGAATCATGCCAAATGTTCAAGAAGTTATTTGTTAAATTTTTTTAATAGATAGGTATTAATAATGTTTTGTGAATTTGTAGCTGTTATGTAGTAAATTATAAATAATGGTTATAAAAGTACTCTTATGGGGACATTTTATGGAGTTCCACTTGATTTAAAAAAAAAATCAACATATTTTTTTTGAAAAAAAAAGGCTAAACGTCCCTTTTTTTTCATAGTCTATAAAGTTTTGAAAGAAATGTTACTAAATCCGTTAAAGTAACTCATCAGCTTTTAGAAACAATAAACAAAATCCAAATCGAGCCAAAAACGTAGGAGATATGGTAAAAAATGTAAACCAAGGTCACAAACGCTACTTAAAAAGTAAAAAATTGAATAACTTCAAAAATATTAAAGATAGACCCCCCCTTTTGAAGTTTATTTTCCATCATTTTTCATGAATATTCAGAATATTTCGGGCGGTCACTTGTCGATGGGCGACATTGTATAATAAATTATTTAAATATTGCTCATTTTATCATCTATTACGAATGCGATCAACTAATAGGTTTAACAAAGGTGTTTAAATAAGTTAACGTGCATATAGTCATTATATGCTTGGAAGGGTAGATTGAAACAGAGTTCATGTAAGATTAAGCCAGTGGCTGTTCAGTTAAGCTTTGACTTTGTCGCTATAAATAAAGACTTGATCTGGTCTTATCGACAAAAAAAATAATTATTTGAATATTTTTTAATAACGCGATTCAACAACATTCTGGTCTGGGAGACCTTTTCCGCCGTCAAATTATTGTGGTAAAATGTTAGCTTGTTCAGCCTAGAGACCGATTAATACCCGACCCTAGGAGGATAGTAATGTTTTTCTCTCTTTGGTGTGTCTTCCAGCCTAAGCGCCTTAACGGATTTTTACCACGCTTCTATTGGCTTTACCTATATGTAATGGATTATATGAACTTGATTTTATTGATTTTTACTTTGAACAGTCAGTCAGAATTATCAAGAAGGACAGGATTAATGATTAGTTGATTACCCTTTTAGTACTTTTTAGTTTTTTAAACTATGATATCGTATTATAAAATGTGAGGTGTCCTTGGATTTATCTAAATTGTGGGATAACATATTTGTCAGCAGTTGCGTTTTGTGTTTATATTAGTCTTTTGTCGAAGTTAGCTCAATGATATAATCACTAAAGATACGTTACTAGCGGGAAAAACTTAAAACATACAAAATGCCATCTCGACTCGGTCGTTCTCGCTCGGCGTAATTATTGATACGTACATATGTTACTGTACCCGTTAAACGTCAATGTCTATATAGTAAACTGAAAGTCATAAAACGTGCGTGGTGTGCTGTCAATGCGCTAACGCAGGGGTTCCCAAAGTGTGCACCGCGGCGCCCTGGTGCGCCGTAGAAAGTAAAGAGGGGCGCCGTAAGTCGATCCTCTAATTATTGGACACCACAAATATTGGCGTTTTGGTTATCGATTCAAAATGAATATTCAAATTTAACATCCAAAGCATTAAAAATTTTCATTCTGTTTGCAACATCATATCTATGTAAAGCTGGGTTTCAAGCTGTAGCTCTGAAAAGAACAAAGGCTCAAGGATCAATGTAGAGCAAGAAATTAGAGTAGCAGTGTCAAGTCATATTCCACGCTTTGAAAAACTGCGCGGAGATCACCAAGCTCACCCTTCACATTGATTTGACTGAATAAATATCGTATTTAATTTTTGCTTTTTCTAAAGCCTTTCTTGCTTTCCGTTTAAAGTCTTTTATAATAACATATTGTACAATTTCATATTGTGGTGTTTTAATTTTCGTTTCGATCAATCTAACATAACTACTATTATTGTAGGTACCTATTTATTTCGACTGTCTTCTTGAAATAGTTAGATAGAACAGGGCGCCGTGAAAAAATATTAAACTTTTAATTGCGCCACGGGTTACAAAAGATTGGGAACCCCTGCGCTAACGTATCCAGTGGCGGACTAAGGTCGTCGGAGGCCCGGGGCGGAAAGTTGAATGGAGGCCCCCACTATAGTAAGTTCACCTGTGATTCGGTGACCTTTCTTTTTGGCTGACTGATATACATTTTATAAATTGTTTGGTGCTGACGACCTTTTTTTAGTAACTGTGTTGGGAGGCCCCCCAGGATCGGAAGCCCGGGGTGGCAACCCTTTTAAGCCGCTAGAGAGCGTATCGCTCACTTTTTCGAGTTTTTCAAATTGGGTATGTATTGTATTTATACATTTTATATATGATAGAGTTATCCGTGCGTGTAGGGTCTACGGCCTCGGCGCGTGGCACACGGGGCAGGCGTGTCGCAGCACCAGCTCGTGCGGCGCTGCGCGCGCGGCGCAGTGCGCGCAGCGCCAGGCGCGCGCGGGCAGGCGCCGCGCCGACACCGCGCACGCCGCCGCCTCCGCGCCGCAGCCCGGACACGCGCCCGCCCTGCGCACATAACACAACTTAACGCCGGCTCAGTGTTGCCAGCTCAGATTTGTAATTACTGTGCATCTGGCAACACTGCGGCTATACAAACCGTACAGTTAGCCTCTGGGACAAAACATTCAAACACACCATTTTACAGTTGGTTAAAAGGTAAAAAGGAAACCATAATGCTAAGCCTCCAGTATCTGACCATTGTCTATATAAAATCTTAAGTTCTATTCCTCTGTTATAATCAATTTATTGTTATTGCTTTTGAATACTATTTCATATAAAGCGTTAAATATGAAATTTTTGATAGAATCAAAAATATGTGTTTCAAATAGACTAAAGCTTTTTAGATCAATTTCTGGCATCATTAACAACTGTAAATGACCATTTGCATATCAAGATGGACTTCTATGGGCTACTTACATTTATTATTGATACTAACGCAATATACATCCTTTGCCTATTCAATAAATACTTACCAATCAGGCATAGAAATATTGCATTGCGGACATTCCACTTTAGTTCCTTTTGCATCCTTTGGCTTACATCTTGTAAATATCTCTATAGCCAAATTTTCAAATACTTCCGGCTGGAAATTAATGTTTACGTTATAAAAAAATGTTTTATGAATACCTATCATTTTAGCAACAAACATGTTATATACCATTAACGTGCAAAGCTTATTAATCCAAATATCTCTGGGGTAAAAACAAAATTTATATTTACTTTTGCAAGAACCAATTAAAATTAGCATATAAAACTTACATCAAGTGCTTCCAACTTTATAAACGCTTGAGAGCATAAATCAAAAGCGCGAGCTTGAATAGCAATCGATGCAACCGTGCACCACACCTTGAAAAAAGAAACTTTATTTTAGTAACTATTATGGTTGTGAAAATACCTACTGTACCTATGATAATGTATACTTACTGCCAGTAGGTCAAAATATGATTATTGCGTTCTTTAATTTATTGAAACAGGTATTTGAATATCTATTGTTTTAAGACACTTAAAGGTTATTTAAGTAGACCTTGTTTCGGTCCGGAAAAAAACCTTGACTAATTAAGAAATAATAATACAAAAGATTAAGATTTCAACTACAGGCAATGAACTGTATACTTTAACGAGGGGGAAACCTTCAAAGGGTACCCGACGACGTGCGAGCAACGTCGAGTTATGTGGGATTTTTACCACACTAAAACCCCCCCCGGTGGCCGTCCTCATCGCTTGTTGGAGAACTCCGGGATCTCCGACGGAACACAACCGGACTCCTCCAAGCGCGATGCCCCGATCGGGCTCTGCCCTGGGAGAGCAGTTTTCGCTCCTCCCAAACCATCTGGTGTTCACGACGGTATGCTGGACGGTTCGAGCTCCCACTCTTGTCGCCCGCAACCCCTGAAGCCCCCTTTTAGTTGCCTCTTACAACAGGCAGGAGTAACCGTAGCCCTATTCGAGTCCCGGAACTACAGGGACAAATGAACTGTATAACCTTAGCGGTCTAATTTGCTGTACACTGAGTATTAGACAGTCTTAAAATTACTTTTGAGGCATTTAAGCATGGAGTTCTATGTGTCGTTGGCAGACTAATTCAGCAGCATTCAACGGTCCGCCCAGGGTCTCTAGTCCACGTGGCCCTCCTAATACAGCAGTAGATCATCATCATCATCATCAACAACCTATTACTATCCCACTGCTGGGCACGGGTCTCCTCTCAGAATGAGAAGGATCCATAGAATCACCGCGCTGGCCAAGTTCGTATTGGTAGACTTCACATAACCATGAGATTTATTTTATAAATCTCTCAGGTGGGATTTGAACGTCGAACCCCTCGATCGAGAGGCCGAGTTCCTTAACCACTAGGCTATCAATGCGTTTAGCGTTAGTAGTAGATCGATAGATAGTAATAGTGGCTGAAAAGTCATCAGACGGTATTTATCTGGCGAAAAAACCAAACAATCTCTGAAATGGGTATTTATCAGCGCAAAAAGTTGGTCCTCGGACCAAAAATACTTCCAAAGGTCTACAAGTTCCCCTTCATTAAATTGAAAGCGTGTCACCGTGTCGAAATGGTATAGTCCGCGGCGTAGCAAAACTTCAATTCCGCTCTGAAGTTAATGTGTGCAGGTGTGTCAGAGAGCCGATGCGGTCGAACACAACTACAAGCGTATATTCCGTAGCAACGTAAGGGCACACTAACGCAGCTATGTCCCCGTGAGCGAGAGCAGGCAGCGGACGGGTGCCGTGGGGGTCCCTAGCTGTCTGCGTCCCGCTAATATCTACAATTTGCTGTTGCAACGCGACTCGTTTCTATATTCGTAGCGGACTATCAGTTTGTTGTAGGGATTTGGAAGTGAAAAAATAGATCGATATATCGATAAAATTTAAAATTATAAATTAATATATCGATGTCGCTGTCAATACATTTCTAAAAATATATCGATAATCAGTAAAATTTTCAAAATATTTGGCGGTTTTAAAATAATAATATATTAATTTCAACCTAAGTCAATAATTTCAATAGGTTTTTTTTATATAATATAAAGGTATACATTATTTTAATTTACAAAGTATTTCTTTTTAATAGCCAAATTACAAAATTTAAATATCGTGTCGTGTATCAGTACTGATGGAATAAAAAATTTATCGTTCTTTATACAATTTTCGATATTGGATTTGATTTGGATTTTGTATCGATATATCGGGTTAAAATGTATCGGCAAAAAAACGATATATAGATTAAAAATATCGATGTTACGATATATCGATATTTTTTCAACATCCCTACTAGTAGTCATTTTATTATGTACGGGTTCTCACGATATGCGTTTTTTATTGCCGATATTTCGACCCAGTTCGACCCAAACTCGGTGACTCGTGAGTTACATAATAATATGTCTCAATTCCGCGATAATTTTAGTCCAAAATCATATATCCCTAGTAGTATCAAGATCGCTGCGTGTACCTGCAGCAGCTGCGCGCGGTGCAGCTGCGCGGCGGCGGCGGCGAGGCGCGCGGCGGCGCGCAGCGCGGCGTCGGGGCGGGCCGGGCCGCGCGCGCGCGCCGCCGCCAGCCGCAGCCAGTGCTGCGCGCCGCCCGCGCGGTAGCTGCGCGCCGCCTCGCGCCCCCGCGCACCCTCTGCGACAACCATACGTTACTAAACATTACTCACTCCTGACAAGAAAATGTAACCAGTTGTGACTATTGAAATTGTCACTGTCATCTATTTTCGTGTTTGAAAATATTTAAAAAATGTAGTTTTTAGATCATTTACGAATGAAACGATATTTCTCTGCACTTTTTCTCCGATTTCGTATTTTTGCACCACCTGCACATGTCGGCATTGTTCCGCGTAATTTACAACATGACAGCCATTAAATGGCTGACAGGTTTGTCAGCCATTTAATGACTTCCTTCAATTACAAGGCGGTGAGATATCTATACTTATCTATGGCGACAACCCGCAATGTTATGCAACATAACGGAAAACAATGTTTTTAGGGCTCCATACCCCAAGGAAAATTGGAACCCCATTGTATGTGCTTCCACTGTATGTGCGTCTGTCACAGGGCTCTATGTCTTGAACCGTATTCGATAGAAAATTGATTTTTTACAGAGTGTATTGCTATAGCCGCTTATATCAACGTATGCTTAAAATAATATAATAAATCATTGGAAATAAGAAACAGTCTCCAAAGGAACCAATACTTTTTGGGGATACGAAACAACTTGGTTAATAATTATTAATGCTATCATTTCATTGATAAAAAAAATATATATTTGACGGCACTTGTTAGAAATCGAGTGATACCGCGGGTGTCATAGATGTGATTTTTATCACTACCCTCTATTAAGTAATATTAAGCTATTTTCATCATCCTTTGAGATCAAGCACTGGAGGGGCAGCCGCCTAATTAACAGTCAGTTCGATCGTAACCTCCGACTGATGCACACGCGCTCCGCGTGCCCCGTGGAACGTCGTTAAGTGTTTTAATTACAGAAAAAACGGTTAAGTGTGTGTTTCTTTCGGCGTTAAAATTTATTTCCTCAGCCTTATACACTTACTGCATATAATTTCGTGATAGGCGAAGAATCTGAGGCTCCTGTGCTATTGCTTACACATTTTACTTACCATCTATTCATTACATTTATGTTTAATAGTATTTATACTAAACATCATGCAAAACCTTTTTGTTCTAGAAATTTTATATTTACCAACTGAACATTGAGTGTATAGATGGCCCGCTAAAATGTATAGTTTCTTTATTCGCGATGGAGAAGCCCTCTTCGATGCCTCAATATTCGCCAACTACACAAAATAATATCGTATTTATTACCTATTACTTATGCTTATTAAAACTTTTTTCATACATGTAACTAATACAATTACAAAGGAGCGTAAATCTTATATAATATAAAATAACTTCTACAATTTATGAAAATGTAATCAACCCTAAATAAAACAAGCCTGTTATCTGCGATGAAATGGTCATTGCTGCCAACAAGGACTAACAAAGTAGGTCTGTTTTTAAAAATTCTTATGCCTTACAAATCAAATCTGACCAACATAATCGAACACAATGTATTACAAATACTATGTAGCCAACCAAAAAATATGTACTTATATACCACGACATAACTAATGCATAAAATTTAAAAAATACTTAAATTCCTCGTTTAGCATCATGTTGACCAGGCATAGAACCTATTATTAATTCTAGGGCAGACCAGTGCGATGTCTACGTAATGTTATTCATTAAATTATTATTCATTAATAAAAAGGTACATTTTTTTATAATATAGGAGTAGCAGACGAGCATGCAGTCCACCTGATGGTAAGTGTCTACTGCCGCCCATGGACATCTATAATCAACCTCAGATAGGATTAGATATTCCTACCTGGGGTCGGCCACAGATGCGCCGCTACCCCTGAGGACTAAGCTGGAACGCCTCGGAAAAGTCTGTCTCCTTTACCACACCCTTCAAACCGGAACACAGCAGCGCCTAACACTGCTGTTATTAGGTAGAAATAGGTATGGCGGTGGTGGCGCCGGAGTCGAACCACAAAGGGTTCTACCACCTTCAAGGATTCTACCACATTATGATTGGCGTGCAAATCCCACTAAAATATATGCGTATAAATCATATATGCGAAATACCAACAAAAAGTCCTTCTAACTGCATTAAAGTGATCTATCGATAGATAAATTGTGTGACCTGGAACGCCATAGCTGCAGCTTGCATGGTTTTGCCGCTCTCTTTAAGCTGTGTTATCGCCTGTATCGACGGCATCTGGTTGCTTACGTCACTCTTTTCGTCCATGTACATCTGTTTCGCCAGACCATCCTGAAATATAATGAAATCAAGTGAGTAAACCAACAAAATGTATTTAGATATAGAAACACAATACATTTCAAGCATTTATTTTAATAATATTGAAAATATAAGTATTGTATGTAGTGGTAGTAATAATTTGAGACGTCAATTGTTGCATCATTATATTCTGTTACATATTTTAATAGTCACTTAAACGACGATTTATTCCTTATTTTCAAAATATATTTCACAAAAAGGTCTTAATGTAGGTATTGTATTTGTAGTTTTACTGTTCGATAGCTTAAAGAGCCAATGATCTTACAGTTCGTTGTTATTATAGTGCACAACAATCATACCAATCTCAGGCATGGTATGTTGTACCATACCAATAAAATTAAAAATGTTACACTTATAGTGTCAACAACAATACTGTAAATAATATCACAAATATCTTGAAATATATATCTCTGACAAGAGAACCAATAAATTTATTTATTACAAAGTAATAATAATACCTTTTGAAGTCTAGGTGAGCCTGCCATAAGCTTAGATAAAGATTCATTATCTTCTAACGCCATATAACACTTCTTCAAGCCTTCGTTGTTATTTGACATTGTATAATATTCAATCGCACCAGTCCTGCGAATTTATATTAAAACAAATTTGAAATAATATTGCACAAAAAATAATCAACGACTTGTTAGAGTACGTAAATTTATTGTAACTAAAATAAAAAAATAAAAGATATGGCAATAACAATATAAAGTACAATTTTATAAAAACTGCACGTTTGTAAAACATTTTACCATTATTACGGGCGTTGGAAGATGTTTTTACGATGACTACAATTACTGGCAATAAAAACGGCAATATAACAAACGAGAAAATCACTCGAACAATATTCCCCAATATTTCATTCTTTAAAAATCAATCAATTCAATAACCAATTTACCAATTTTGTCTATCTAGGTAATAGTCTCCAATATGAGTATAGGCTTGCTTCACTTGGGCTTCAGACGCGTTCACCGACAACTTTAGTAACTCCACAACGCGAAACCAATGGCCCAACCTCTTTCTTAACGCTATAGCCAAGTCCCTGAAACAAATACATGATGTAAAAGTAGCTGTAAAACATATTATAAAATAATAAAATCCCTTTTTAAAATAAACAGCAGGTATTACATGATAATAACAATAAATCAATGCATATTTAAAAAAAACTGTATTCAATGTGTCGTTTTCATGTGACGGTGTGCGCTTTATATTCAAATAATAGTCCTGTCATTTCCTCTAATGTGACTGTATCTTCTAATATGTATATCTTCGTATAAGTCTATCTTCAATAAGTACTCCTGTGTCTCCTTTAAACATAAACAGAACCTCACCTCCTATCCTCATCCAGGTATATTTTCTCGGCAGCATCAAAATCCTTGAAGTACGCACAGATTTCAGCCTTTTTGAGCGCGTTAGAATGCAGTGCGTTAACTCGCGCCACAAATCTTATTCCGGCGTAATCGTTGCGTCTCACGAACGCAGCCTCCGCAGTTTCCAATGCTGATTCCGATTCAAAGTTTTTCAGGGCAGCTTCGGCTAGCAATAACCTAAAGAAATGAAGATAAAAAAATCAACAATTTTTCCGATCATATTCATAGCATAGCAGGGTTTAAAGCAATGAGAATTAGGAATAACATTAGGTTGTTTTATTAATCCTTGTGTGTCCTGCTATAAGTAAATGTACATAATCCAAATATGTCCATATAGACATGATAAGTTTTCGTGTAAGAACAAAAAACTTTGTAAAGTTTCTTTATTATATGTTCATGTTAATTCTCTATCCTACATTTGTATAGGGCCTGATAATTAGCTCGAAAAACTATATTGTTATATTTTATTGTATAGACATTTTTGGCATACCAAAGTTGCGGATGTGGATTATCCTTTATAAAGTTTTCAGCTTCCTTTAAGCCTACTTTTTCAATAAGTTGACGAGTATCCCGCAATGACTTTACTTCCACGCGTACAATATGTTGTGGTGTACACTTATCGGTAATATTGTCCAATAAGGCCATAGTTATCTCCAATTCCTGAAAATAAATTATATTATTTAAACGGGTATTGACGTATTTACTGATGGCAATAAAAACCGGTACCGCTATCGTACATGCTTATTAAATATTACGAAACACAGTAATTTTATCACTAAAACAATTTTATGAAGATGTTTAGTTTGAGAGTACAGTATTTAATGTGCCATCTACGAAAATGGACAGAGTTGTGTCTGCCGAGCTTGTAATGCTCTTCAATTTTGAGGTTCGACATAACATTTTCGACTGCTACCTAAATGTAGAATAACTATTAATTTAGTATTCTATGTAAGAGTTTTAATTTCCAGCTTATTTATACTGATAATTCTGCATCTTAAATTGATCAATAGCTTCAAAGTTATCAAGAATTATCAATTTAGTATTCGATTACAGGGTCATTTAATGCCTGGCGACAGACCGCGTATTTTAGCTCCGCGCTGGGCTTTAGCGCTTTTAATTTTAGCAGTTTTAATTTCTAGCTATTACTATTTTAATTGACTGATACCTAATTCTACATTTCGCATCAACCTAACTCTCAGAGCGACCTTAAACTTGCACAAGTAGCCTTGCATCTGGAGCGGCTCCTCGGGCTCGGCGTCGCGCACGACGTACAGGCGCGCCTTCTCGGCGACGGCGAGCGCGCGCGCGCCGTCCGCCGCCCAGCGCGCCGCCCACGCGTCGCGCCGCACCGCCTGCCCCACGCTCACGTTGTTCGCCATGTCCGTGTCCAGCATGTACAGCGACCCGCCCTGGTCGATCACGAAGAATTTGCTGCGAACGTTGCATGTTTGGATGTGTCATTTTGTTGATTTCTGTTTTTTTTTGTTGTTTGGTTTGGCTTTGATAAATTATTCGGATTGTATGAAAATATAATAGGTACATGTAGGTATTTTTATTATTTATTATAGTAATTTCATTAGGCTTTTATTACAAGTTGAAAAGTACTAAAAATATCACATTATGCATCCCAATGACTGGTAGATATAGTACATTTACAAAAATATCGTAAATAACATATATCACAATAAAGGGCCGCTTAAGAAAATCTCTAATATTTTTCTCTACGTAGCGAAACTTTTAACATTACAATGATAAATTAACATTCTTAAACGAATTTGATTACATTTAAAATATTATAACATTGCTTACCTCGAATTTGAATTTAAACCTAGTTTATACGGTTTTGTATTTATATTAATTGACGTGATTTTCTTGAAATTAACCAAGGAAAAGAGTAGTATAGTTCCAGAGTGTCTTCCTATCAAGAGATGGCTATCCGAACACGTTATACAGCATATTGCATCGTCTAAAAAACCTCCATCTCCAGTTACAGGCAACCCATCCGCATGATAAAGTTGTTCATTAATTCCTGCAATTACTTTAAAAATAAACACTTAGCTAAGCATTGAGGAAAAGATGACGGTAAAATTTTAATACACGAGTACGCATCGCCCAGCAAAAACGAAATGATTGAAGTTGTGATAAAATATTAAGCACTTGTTTTCACTTTTAACGCAAATGATTTATAAAGACGTATAGAAAGAACACGCTAAGTAAAAAAATATGTAAAAGACTTACGTGGTCTAGATGGCGTTGAAAATCTCCAAATTAGAAACGATTCCTTTGAAGCAGCCACTGCAATAGCCTTGCTATTTATAGTCACGTATGCCACAGGAATAGAAATGCTCTTTGCTGAAATATAAAAAATCAATATAAACATATTTTTAATTCCATGTATGATTAAGATATATCATTTCGCTAGTCTATTTTTTTTTGGTGTGGCGAACATTTGCGACCAGTAAGCTAACCGCCACCTGTTTTTGCCGGATAGATTTTTAACAAAATCTATAATTCGATACCCCCTATTGAAGTTCTGTGCAGATATAGTACAGATTACCGACCGTCACATTGTATCCCTTGCTGGTTGGATATTATGAGCATGTTCGATGTAGCTATGACACAGTATTCATCAACTCCACACATGTCTATGACATCAGGAATGTGATTTATCCATGACTGAAAAGATTAACACATTAGAATTTAATAAAATAAAGATATATTTATATCTATCATATTTTATCAACAATATTGTATGATTGATTCTATACGAAAAAACAATTAAAAAAATATTTCAGAATAAGCGACGTTTTAAAGAAATGCCTCTATATATTTTGAATATTCCAAGTGAAAGTAAGCATTTTTTTACTCAAAATTTTAATAAATCAGGGGCCGTTCAAGTATTACGTAACGCAATTTTTGAAGATTTTTGACCCCCCCTCCCCCCCTTGTAACGCACCGTAACGTTTTTCTATACCCCCCCCCTCCCCCTCTAAACGTTACGTAACACTCAAGTGTCAATTTTTACCCTAAACTCGCTAAAAAGTTATGTTATAGTTTTTATCCTTGGGCGTGTTCAGCCGAACTAGGTCTCCTGAGTATTCTAAGTTAGTTTAAGTATAGTCAAAGCATATATGCTACTATACTGTACTATACTTAGTCTAACTCAGAATACTCAGCTAATACTGCCGGACTTAGTTCGGCTGAACCCACTCATTCAAGGGATTCCCCGTAAAACGTAAATGAAAAGGGTTGCCAATTTAGGAGTTTTAATTCTCTATTTTTTTATTAAAAAATGTTACGTAACGTGTATTAAGAAAGACCCCCTCCCGCCCCTGTAACGCATCGTAACGTTTTACAAGACCCCCCCCCTCCCCCCCAAATTGCGTTACGTAATACTTGAACGCCCCCTCACCGGCACCGGCACACCAAAGTTTAAAAGGTATACATAGACACAGTTGTTATAGTGTGTATTTCTATGGCTTCTATAACATTAAAAACTAAAAATACTATTTTAAAAATATAAATATTTCATTCAGTACCGAACCCTCCGTATGACAATTCAATTCGCACTTAATCGATCTTTATGTATGTATAAATTATTTAATCCGGTACATACCTGATGGGTAATGGTATCGAAGAATGTAACAGTTTCGTTGCTGGAGACATAGGCTAACGTATTTCCGTAAAAAGCGTATTTGTGATCTGGCTTAACATTAGCGAAATATATAAAAGAATCTATGGCTATGGCGAGCCGCAACGAGCGCCGTTCCCAGCACAGAGCCCTCATTGACCCAGCTGGTACCCGCAGTGTCCTGATGTGCTGAAAAACATACATTTCCTATGTGATTATAGATTATAGTATTATTACTTATTTAGGACTTGTGAAGTCATTATTGAAAGAAATTTTGGACATTTAAAACTATCATATACCCTCGCGGCGCTAAGGACTTGCCAACTCACAATAAAGTAATAAAAAGTAAAATGTTACGTACAAAAACATTTTTAACATAACATTGCATTTGCATGGAAAAATAAATTAAGATTTTATACTTTATTTGATCCATTTTACATTAATAAAAAGTGTAATAAAATTCTTTGTAGATACAGCAGCGACATTACCACTCTTGCAGCTTTTGGTTTCAGATAATCAATTTTTTTACCTCTCCATATGCACTAAAGAACTGAACAGCATTTGCCTGGTCCTGAGTGTAACCAGCAGCAGCCAAAACCGTGCCATTGTGGTTCCAGTGACAATCAATTATAGTCATATTTGTTTCCACCACCACACTATCTGTATAAGAAAACATCAAGACTATGTTAATCTTAATACTATTTCTATTTAAAAAAAATGGTGTGTGGATTTAAATACGCACATAAACAGTTATATTTTTTATGCATTCAAACAAAGAATTGACCAATACACGAAATAAAATATTAAAAAAATGTGTTACACCGAAACGCGCAACATTGTGCCACACCGAAAATATATTATAATCTCTTATCTCAAATGCACCTTCAAAGAATAACTTCAAAAATAGATTTCCAAAGACCTTCAAATTTGTTTCTCAAAAACAATTAACTAGCTTCATGCCAGACTTATTTCTAATGGAGATACTTGGCAAGTTTGGAAGTTTAATATTTTAACAAAAATGTTTACGTTTGTATTTAAAAACAAATAAAAATACAAACCTTCTTCAGTACAACTTCTCATCAGTAGCAAGATACCATTTTTGTAAGAAATGAGTAAAACTGGCCTGTTAGCTGGTCCTCTACCAGAATACCAATCCATGCTTACAATATCCATTGATCCGGTAACGCCATTTTTTGCCACCGGCATCTGAAAATATGGTAGTAATACAATTATATTTTTATTTAAATAATTTAATTAAAATTTCCTACAATACCAATTAATTTCATTTTATTAATTGACCATAGTTTCAAAGAACAATTTCATTTCATAATCAATAACCATTAGTTAAAAATATAAGAATATAAATATTTTCAAGATATCAAAAATAACAGACTGTAAAATTTCCTTGTTCATCATATAAATGTAGTTCTCCATTAGAGAGTGCAAAGAGTAGCAGGCTGTTATCTGGAGACCACTGCACAGCTCTCAATCCTGGCCCTTTAATATCTTTCCCCCACACCCGGGACCCATCCACAGAACCAACAATAACAGCTCCTAAAATTTCATAATAATTAACACCGTTTTTCTGAGCTTTTACATCATTCTTTTATAAATATTTTTTAGTATGTAGTAGTAATAAACTATACCATCTTCATATGCTATGCAAATTTTTTGTCCATCTGACCCCCAAGCCATACTTGTTACTGTGGATTTATTCCTATTGTTTATCATTTCCTCATACCATGAACCCTGAAAATTTAATTCAATATTGTCAACACAGTAAGTTTTTTTTTGTGAACTTAATAATGACACAGGACTTGCCTATAAGAAATATTATTTTCAAATATGTTATTTCAAAATGTATACTACATTATTTAGATTGTGGTGTAGCAGTGGTTGTTTTAGTAAACTAATTTATAATCCATACAAAATCCACTTATTAAATAATAAAATAATAATTATTAATCATTATTATGAATTATTATAAATGTAATGTATAGCTTTAATAAGATTGTATTTTGTAAAGCTATGAGCATAATAATACCCTGTAAAGCAAATACCTTATACAACATCCAAACAATGATGACACCATGTTCATCGCTTGTGGTTAGCTTTTGGAAAACCTCATTCCATGTTGCCACTGCCAGCTGGCCAGTGTGTCCTTCTAAACTTAGATTCATTGATAGATTACCTCCCCCACCTGCTGTGAAATATAAAAACAACTGTATATATCTTTTTTTTTATAATATAGGAGTAGCAGACGAGCATGCAGTCCACCTGATGGTAAGTGGCTACTGCCGCCCATGGACATCTGTAATCAACCCCAGATAGGATTAGATATTCCTACCTGAGGTCGGCCACAGGTGCGCCGCTACCCCTGAGGACTAAGCTGGAACGCCTTGAAAAAGTCTGTCTCCCTTACCACACCCTTAAAACACAGCAGCGCCCAATACTGCTGTTAATAGGTAGAAATAGGAATATCTACTTTCATTATGGAAGTACTAATGGTGTATCTGTTAATGCCTTTTAATTCTTTGTATGCAATGTGATTCTTTTATAAAAATGAAGTAGCAAATGCTATTTTTATCAAAAGCAAAGTAAATTAGGTACATGTCTATAAGATCTTGCTAGTGTTTGGTTAACATCAGGAGGAATACATATCAATGTCTATCTTAACTTCATGAATATTTATTATTCATTCATCACTTTTTTTAAATAATATTAAATTATAATTACCAGATTCCAATTTTAAAACTTTCAACATTCCATCTTCACCACCAACTGCTATGTATCCTGAGGCATGATTCCATGATATGCAGGTCACGTTGGATTGTTTTGGTATCGCAATCTGAAATTATAATACAATATATGAGCATACTGAATTAATAAGGGTTTCTTTATTTAGAAATATAATCGAAATAAGTTATAGTACCTTTTTACTCATATAAACAAACATTTTAGCACTCCTTGGATGTATTTGCACACAATAACAAGTTCTAACTGCTATTGCAATACGTAAGAAGTTAATTTGTTTATCGGATAAATTTACATAATTCGTTTTGAATATGAATCATTATAAATAATTTGTTCATTAAAAACCACAGAACACCTATACTCCTAAAAACTAGCTTTCCAACAACATAGAACACCTATAATAATACTCCTAACGAATGTCCGACAACCACAACGTTGCTAGGATACCGCTTTTAAAAACAATAGTGACATTAGTTAATTTGTTCAGTAATGTTCAGTGTTACCAACGAAAGAGTATAGTGATCGCTGCCAATATTTCCGAATTTAAAAACACTAAATAGTTACTAAAACAATAAAATCTCCTGAGTGTTTAATTTTTTTTAAATCATAGATTAATAGTAATATACACACTAATTTTCAATAATTTATTACACTTTAGTAATAATAACAAATCATTGTTATGTTATCTATATGGTAAAATCAAATATATTAGCTATAAATAATCTGTACGAAAATTGATGGCGCGCGCGCGATAGTTCGATCGATATTTTATTTTGCCTACAAGTTTTCCAATTTTCAATCTATCACAATATTATTCTACGCTACTTGCACCGTTAAGTCCATCTCTAACTAAATATCTATCTTCTAGATTAATCTAGTGAGGTTTTACGTGCCCCATTTCTAGTATCAGAAGTAGATTATCAAAATTTTAAAATGCAAGAACCATATAGAATTCGTAACTAAATCATAACTAAATGAACATTTTAATTTTTACCACAATTATTTTCACCATACAGTCCAACTATAAATCTGCAAAAATTCTGTTTAATAATATAAAGATGTTAGGACGAAAGCAAAGTTTAAAAGGCGAGGCAGTCCTCGCAGATTATGGGCCCGAAGAATCATTAAATGAAAGTGCGGATATAGAATGGGTAAATAAAGTAAGTCGCAAATTATTTATTCTTTTCTTTAGACATAGCATAAGCACATACTTATGTTGAGTGTAAACTTACATTTATTATTCTCTACATTTAGTCATCAATTTAGTCATCATAACCTGGGGTAGGTTATTATTTATACAGTCAAATCAAGTAAATTAATATAATTCAATATTTGTAAATCTAAGCGGCGTTTATACTAAGGCTGCTGCTAAATGTAAGTGCTAGTTGAGCTGGACCTTTTATTTAAAATAAAATAGAAAGTTTTGGCTTTGGATTAATATTATATTAACTGATGGAGACCAATGGTCAACAAACCAATTTTACAGCACTGGGGTTCAATATCTGCAAAGGCACATATATAAATTTGGATCTGCATACTAACTTCAAATGTCTTTGTATGTGTGTATCTGCTGCACCTATGATACAGAATCATAATGCAGAGCTACCACATATTAGAACAACACAACTACAACTACATATTTAAAAATGTTTAATAAGCATTATTTATTTATTTTTAATTACAGGTATGGGTAAGAAGAATCTTAAGATTCTGTGCACTTATCAGTTTAGTATCAGTTTCTTTAAACACACCGAAAACCTTCGAAAAGTACCAATTTCTCCAGACCACAACTTTTGCCATGGATTGCAGTGTTACACTGCTATTTACAGCAGAGATGATAGCAAAAATGCACATAAGGGGAATTCTCAAGGTTTGAAAATAAACTGTTATTGCTTAGTATTCATTGCATTATATATTGTGCAAAGTAAACAAATAAATGTAACAATTATCCTGTAAGAATAATTTGTAAAGGATTCTGTTACTATATTCCCATAATATACATTAAAGTAGATGTAGAAGTAGTTTTAATGGTAATATTTTGTAGAATAATTGTTTCATTTGGGTGTTTTTACAGGGAGACGTTGCATACTTAAAAGATCACTGGTGTCAGTTTGATGCATCTATGGTATTCTTTCTGTGGGTGTCGGTACTGCTGCAGATGTTTGAACTAACTGGAATTGTACCAAGATATAGTTACTTGAGTATATTGAGAGCGCCTCGTCCCCTTATAATGATAAGATTCCTTCGAGTATTCCTAAAATTTTCAATGCCAAAATCAAGAATTAACCAAATCTTCAAGTAAGTGTATTCATAGCTTAATTTATTTGATCACAATTACTTGGAGTAATCCAGGCTACCTCTACTATAAAAAGGCTTGTAGCCAATTAATTTTTGGCAATAGAAATAACCATATTATATTATAGTTTATTTCTTGCAAAAAAATATAGGAAGTATATAGAATGAATATAATAGTTATTATTATTTTAGGATGTATATTTATTAATCATATATTTTGTTGTTTGCAGGAGATCAAGCCAGCAGATTTATAATGTGACTTTGTTCTTTTTATTCTTCATGTCTTTATACAGTTTGTTGGGTGTACAATTCTTCGGAGAATTAACACATCACTGTGTCAGAAATACAACAAAACCAGAGTAAATTATTTTCTATTTTATAATATTGCCCTATTTGTTATTAAGTAACTATATTACTAATGTTTGTTTTTTAAATTCGTTCCAGTGAAATAACTATAAATTCTTTAGCAATTCCTGACACATTTTGCTCTCCAGAGCCAAACTCTGGCTATCAGTGTCCTTCTGGAATGAAATGCATGAAACTGAAATTATCAAAATATATAATGGGGTTTAATGGTTTTGAAGAGTTTGGTAACTATTAACTTATCACTAGTTATCTTCTGATACTCATTATCAGTTTAATTTGGATTATAAGTTATTTTTTTACGTTTTACAGCTACCAGTTTATTCACTGTTTATCAAGCATCTTCTCAAGAGGGTTGGGTTTTCATAATGTATCGCGCTATTGATTCTTTGCCCACTTGGAGATCAGCTCTTTATTTTAGGTAACTCTAATGAAGTTAATAAATGATCTTGTCTAATGCTGTTTTTCTGTATTATTTTACTTTATTATTTATATGTTTTTAATTCCTATCTATACTTCTCAGTTATTGACTTGTCTTTAAATACTAATATTTACAAATTTCAGCACCATGATCTTTTTCCTAGCTTGGCTAGTGAAGAATGTATTCATAGCAGTCATCACAGAAACCTTCAATGAAATCAGAGTTCAATTTCAACAAATGTGGGGTGTCAGGAACCCCATAACAAAAAGTAGTACCACTCAGTTCTTTACAGGAGATGACAATGGTTGGAAACTTGTGACTATTGATGAAAACAAACATTCAGGTATTTATTTATTTTTTTTCATTTTTTTTTTAAAAAGAAAAGTATTTAATTATAAAAATTCGAAATTACATAATAATTCAATATGTCTTAATGATTGTTGTATGTATGAATAAGATGACCAAATAATCATAAAATTACCATCATACTGTTTTACCCATCTTCTACCTTACCATAATGTTCGTAACAATGTAATGTTACATTACATATTCTTTCAGGGAGTGCACCAGAAATATTACATAAATTGCTACGCTCACCTTATTTTAGACTTCTGGTTATGGGAGTGGTTCTTGCTAATGGAATAATCACTGCCACAATGAATTTCAAACATGATGACAGACCCAGGGAATACTTTTATGAAAAATATTATTATATTGAGGTAGAACACCTAAGTGTTTTATGCATTATTTACTTGTGCATACTCTTTCTTTCTACATATTTAAATTAATATAATATTCCAGATCGCATTTACAGTATTCTTGGACCTGGAGGCAATCATCAAAATGTGGTGTTTGGGATGGAAGGGTTACTTCAAACATTCTGTCCACAAATTTGAACTATTGTTGGCTGTAGGAACAACAACTCATACATTGCCCCAATTATATCTGTCGGCCTTCACTTATTTTCAGGTAAGGCGTATGGATTTGTTATTGGAAATCATTTTTTTTTTTGCTTGTATGGTTAATTCTGCTTCGCCATGTTGTGTAAACTAAAGGAAATCTCACCAACTATCAGGCGAGATCTTTTCAAGACTTTCAAGGGTTTCTTGAAACTTTTTATGTAAGAGAAGGATCAATAGGACCATCTATTTTATAATGTTGTCTATTCACTACACCATTTAGACATGTTACAAGCTATCAAAATGCCTAGATTATTGATTTTGTGTCTGCTTCAACAACATTATACTGCTATCACAAAGTAGAATAAGATAGGGCGGTGTCGCCATAGTAATTTCTTAAGTTGTACCACATTAAAACTAATCATAAATAAATAATTACAGGTTCTTCGAATAGTAAGACTCATTAAAGCGTCACCGTTATTGGAAGGCTTCGTATACAAAATCTTTGGGCCTGGCAAGAAACTCGGCAGCCTCATAATATTCACCATGTGTTTGCTTATAATAAGCTCTTCCATCTCGATGCAACTATTCTGCTTCTTGTGCGAGTTCACCAAATTCGAAACATTTCCAGAGGTAAATAAAAGAATTAATAGATTATTTTTAGAAAATAAGTTGTTTGTTTTTGTCCTCAAGCATTTTACACATTCTTGGTTTTATTATGTGGTGCTTATTACAATAATTATTTAAAACATTGCTTTAATATATCAATTATAAAGATACCAATATCACATTAATGACTTGCGCTATTAAATTTTACATTAATTAGAATATACATAAAAGTGATTGTTTGATTTTTCATTCCAGGCGTTCATGTCTATGTTTCAAATATTGACGCAAGAAGCGTGGGTGGAGGTGATGGACGAAACGATGGTGCGCACCAGCCAGACACTCACTCCTCTGGTCGCTATATACTTCATACTCTACCACTTGTTTGTCACTCTGGTATGTAATGTAGTTTAATCTATATAAAATGACAAAAGTACTAGTAAGCATAAGCAATTGAAACAAAACAAAAGCAAGTAACGAAATTTTGAAACCTAATTTCAGATTGTGCTGTCGCTTTTCGTAGCGGTAATTTTGGATAACCTGGAACTTGATGAAGATATAAAAAAGTTGAAGCAACTGAGGTACCGACAGCAGAGCGCAGAAATTAAAGAAAGCTTGCCGTTTCGTTTAAGAATATTCGAAAAGTTTCCTGATAGTCCACAAATGACGCGGTTACATAAAGTTCCTGGCGATTTCAACTTGCCTAAGGTATTTTAATAAACTAAAAATTTAAATCATCATGGAAAATCTTTTGTGGTTTATCATCAGAGGCACCACTGCTGCACTTATTGTGTGTTAACACTGTTGTGTTCTGACTTGAAAGACGTAGTACGAAAGATACACTTATACGGGCATCCTAGCGTAGTCGGTAAGGGTAGCAACATAACTGTGATCACCCTCAGGTAGAACATCCTGTCAAGAAATTGATGAAACTTCCTGTGATTACAAATTCCTGTGATTCTTTTATGGTGCAGGTCCGGGAATCTTTCATGCGTCAGTTCGTGTGCGAGGCGGAGGGCGAGGAGGAGGGCGGCGCGGACGCGTCGCGGCGCGCCTTCGAGTACATCGGCGCGGACAAGATCGCCTTCCCCTACCGCAAGCGCTGCCTCGTCAAGACGCTGGTGGTGGCGCCGCCCTCGCAGCGGCCCAGCGCCGCGCTCAGGCGACACGTCGTCGCCTCTATCATCAAGTCAGTTCAATGCGAGGCAGCCTTTTTTCAAGCCGACTGTATTTTTTTATTAATTTTTGCTACTGTAAAATGCATGCACTATATAGTACAATGTTCAATGTTTTGTCATCCCTGTCACCTATTAAGACAATCCTTGCTGAATTAATTTCGTAGGTACGCAAGGTAGGTGAAAATACAATTAACTGTTAATCACTTACTAAATATTTTTAAATTGCGTGGGATTATAATAATTATTCCGGTTTATTTTGTTCTTTTGTTTATTTTTTATTTTTTTATATTTATTTTTCTTTTATTACAGGTATAACATTTTGTAACATTAGACCTTCTTTTATGCAAGGTAGATATTTGGTTTTATTTTGCATGATTTTTTCTTTATTTTATTTAGTTGATCATACTGAAAATACTTTTTAATTGATTAGATCAGTATTCATTTGTATATGTTAAAATTTATTAATCCATTTTTAATAATATTTTTCGCAGTGATTCAAACGATCACCGTCGGTTGGTATTGGGTGATTCGGCGATGCTGGCCACAGGCGGAAAGTCCGGTCTCAAGTCGCAGGGAACTGTGTCTAGTGCTAAGCAAATTCGTGTTGATCAGAAGAAGTTAGTATGCTTATATTAAGTCCCTTTTAACTAAAGTAAAAATTATCTGTAAACGAGAAAAACCAACACAATTATTATAAATATTAAACTACAAGGTATTTACTATTTTATCTCTATGCATCCATAAACCCATACAAATGAGACACATATGTGTGTGAGCGATTATCTAAGTTTTCATGCAGAGACTACTATTCGATTATTCATTCATTATTTATTATAATGGAAGTAATATTTTGTTTCTAACCCATAAGCAAGTATACAATAATGATTATTTAAAGTATAGCTATTATACAATATATTTTAAGATATTGTATATTCCAACAGGTTCGGTTCCCGTTCGATCCGTCGGTCGGTGCGCAGCGGGTCGATCAAGCTGAAGCAGACGTACGAGCACCTGGTGGAGAACGGCGACATCGGCGCGGCGTCGCGCGTCGTGCCGTCCTCGCGCGCGCGCCCGCCCTACCTCGACATCCGCCTGCTGCAGGCCAAGCGACAGCAGGCCGAGATGAGACGGTACTGCTGTTGGTTATAATAATTGTGTTACAGTTTTGTATAATATTATTGAGGCTTTTATTTTATATCCATATGCGATCAGCTTTCCAAAAGACATAACTGATGAAGGACTGGATGTAACCCTCCCCTAATGAGGGGATTTTGAAGTATTCGCTACATTGAACTGTAATAGTGGCTACATAATTAAAATATTGCAGGGACACGTGTCTACTGATCTTAAGCTCTCAAGAAAAAAAAAATCTTTAATTCTTAAATCTTAAAAAGATGGACTCAAATTTACTTAACAATTTCATCTCTAAAGGCGAAAAAGCATCGCTGAAAACGTTCAAAAATCTGTGTATACTTTTGACCATTTTAGAGTACATGTTTTATTAAAGTGTATTTTTATTTAATGGAAATTCAAGGAAATGCATAAAAACTAAGAGGCCTGGAAATTTTCCGGTTATCCTTAAATGTGCGATTTTCAATGAGTCCACATCACATCTGTGTTACTATTAATTGAGATAACTTTTACAAAGCTCTGCCTATCCCCATGAGGTACTTTAAATATTTTTTTGTTTATCTATACTATACAATGCAAAAAAATTGCTACTTTCACTCATATAACAATAACATTGTGATCGCAGCAACCAGCGCGAGGAGGACCTGCGCGAGAACCACCCGCTGTTCGACACGCCTCTCCTACTGGTGCCGCGCGAGTCCCGCTTCCGCAAGATCTGCCGCGCGCTCGTCGACGCACGGTACGACGCCCGCCTGCGCGACCCCGTCACCGGCAACGAGCGGAAAGTGCACTACAAGAGCTTCCAGTAAGTGATATGACTGTACAAGTCGAACCGGTAACGAACGGAAAGTGCACTACAAGAGCTTTCCAGTAAGTAATATGTGTACGTCTCGACACATTAAAACAGTTATCGACAGGTTGTAATTTATAATGTAAATTGAAAAAAAACGAAAACTTCCCCATCTTGCGTTTCCCGCTTTGAAATTATATATATATTTTATAAATGTGCGTTTAATTCAAAATCATTTACCACTAACAAAAGTCTGTTTTATTTTTCAGTAATTTTCTTGGGCTGGTGACGTACTTGGACTGGGTTATGATTATGGTGACCACACTATCTTGTTTGTCTATGATGTTTGAAACACCAACCTACAGGGTCATGGAAAACTTTGTTTTGCAGGTGATATTTACTATTTTTTTAAATATTCGTCCCAATAGATCCATTTAATGAACGTCTAAGCTATAAAATAATAAAAAAAAGGGTAAAAATGTAAATGGAAGTGTTGTTTTATTCATAGGACTATTAGTTATTTTGTTTATTCATGCTTTGTTTTAATTTTCAGATAGCGGAATACGGTTTTGTGATATTTATGAGCTTGGAATTGGCCCTGAAAATTTTGGCAGACGGCCTGTTTTTCACTCCAAAAGCCTATTTGAAAGATGCTGCTGCGGTGTTAGATGTTTTTATTTACATTGTAAGTAACTTTCAGTGCGATATACTAGTCTGGCCTTACATGCGAACTGCATAACGGATATAATATCAGATAACTTATTACATAATATGTCTACTATCATATTATATTCAAAATTCGTACACTTTGAAAAATAAAATCTATTTTTATTGTTTTAGTAAAAAATGTAGAAAAAGTAAAATTGTTATTAAATTAATTATAAATATTAAAGGTCGTAAGATTATCGTTGTTGTATGTTTCACATTAAGCAACATTTAATGTAACTTAGACAAGCGGGGTACTGAGTAACTTACGGGTATGAATAGCGCATACTAGTGGGTAACGATTAATAACGAACGAGGTATAATGATATGTGTGTGACCGCGGTAGGTGTCGCTGACGTTCCTGTGCTGGATGCCGGTGCGCGTGGCGCCGGGCGGCGCGGCGCAGATGCTGATGATCCTGCGCTGCGTGCGCCCGCTGCGCATCTTCACGCTCGTGCCGCACATGCGCAAGGTCGTTTACGAGCTCTGCCGCGGCTTCAAGGAGATCCTGCTCGTGAGTCACACACATAGAGTGCGGGCCAAACTTCTAGTCCGTTCTGAATATAGAAACTAGCTGAATGCTACGCGAAGCAGCAAATTGTAGATATTAGCAGGATAAAGACAGCGCGGTATCCCCCGACATCCGTCCGCTGCCCGCTCTCGCCCACGGGGACATAGCTGCGTTAGTGTGCCCTTACTGTTGCTACGGAATATATGCTTGTCTGTGTTCGACCGCATTGGCTCGCTGACTACACCTGCGCGCAACAAGATCAGAACGGACTAGAAGTTTGACGCGGACTATACCCTCTTACGCCCACTCAAGCTCGCAAGCACAAATAAAACAAGACTACAGTTTATTTTTAATATTTGTTTGATGATTTCAGGTATCTACGTTACTTATTCTTCTGATGTTCGTGTTTGCAAGCTACGGCGTTCAGTTGTACGGTGGCAGGTAAGATTCCTAAATACAGCATGTATAAACATTAAGAATAAAGCATATCATACGGAGCTTGCTATGACATTACTTCGAAGCCCCCTCCCTCACCCCTTTTGTCACATAGCCATGGTTCTGCCCATGCGGTATTAACATATGTATACCTATAATATGTTAGCACGTGTAAATGAATGACCGATATCTACGGTTGAGCAGGTTAGCGCGTTGCAACGATCCGACGATCACACGGCGCGAGGACTGCGTGGGCGTGTTTATGCGCCGCGTGTTCGTCACCAAGATGAAACTGAAGCCGGGACCCCAGGAGACATTCCCCTCCATGCTCGTGCCCAGAGTATGGTACGTTATAATTACTATAATAATATGATTTATAATTACTTTAATATTATAAATAAATAATAATTACGAATATATTAGCAATTGATCCACATTGGAGAAGGTTTCCAAACTTATGCATCTTTAACCTAATTATTTGTTACATTTATGTTATAAAAGCCCTCCTTCGACTATGTTTTTAAAACAAAAACGACAAACGCTTTGTATAAGATTATATTTTAAGATCTATTTGTTTTCAGGGCGAATCCTAAGCGTTTCAGTTTCGACAACATTGGAGATGCTTTATTAACTCTATTCGAAGTTCTCTCATTCAAGGGGTGGCTCGACGTTCGCGATGTTTTAATTAAAGCTCTGGGTCCAGTAAGCCTTACATTTATCAATTATTTGACTATTCAATAGCAAACTATCTTTTCAGTTTTAAAAAGAGTGTTCCTTTTACAGGTACACGCCATATACATCCACATATATATATTTTTGGGTTGCATGATTGGATTGACATTGTTTGTTGGCGTTGTGATTGCTAACTACTCGGAGAATAAGGGCACAGCTCTGTTGACTGTCGACCAGCGACGATGGTAATTTTTTTTTATAATATTAGAGTAGCAGACGAGCATGCAGTCCACCTGATGGTAAGTGGCTACTGCCGCCCATGGACATCTGTAATCAACCCCAGATAGGATTAGATATTCCTACCTGGGGGGTTACTACCTTCTCTTAACACAATATTATTTATTCATACTTTTACTTTTTTGGTAGAAAAGATAACTTTTTAAGCAAAATATGACAATTTCAGTTGGTTTTATACAATGGATAAGCGAAAAATTAATAAGGGTTTAAGTTTGTTCAACTGTGTATGACGGAATATTTTACTGTTTTAAGGAAGAAATAAAACTTTCCTGAACTATGATGGCTTTTAAAAGATGGTGGTAGGCCCCCTGAGCTCGGCCATAGATGCGCCGCTACCTCTGAGGACTAAGCTGGAAGGCCTCGGAAAAGTCTGTCTCCCTTACCACACCCTTCAAACCGGAACACAGCAGCACCTAACACTGCTGTTATTAGGTAGAAATAGGTGTGGCGGTGGTGCCGCCGGAGTCGAACCACAAAGGGTTCTACCACCTTCGAGTTTAACATACTGAGATCTTATTATGCTTTTGTAAAATATAATAACACATATATGTTGTATTAAACTTAACTATTATATCCCTTATGTGCACTGACAGTTCAGTCCACCCTTTCCTATGTAGGTGAAAACAGGCCGATAGGCTAAACTATTAGAAACTGGGTTTAAGTAGAGGCAGACAAAAAACGAGAACTTGAGATTGCGTTCCATGAAAATAATACATTCATTTCATTCATCAGGCTGTAATTTTTGACAGGTGTGACTTAAAGAAGAGATTGAAAATCGCTCAGCCGCTGCACTTACCCCCTCGTCCAGATGGTAGGAAAATTCGAGCATTTGCATATGACGTCACACAGAACTTGTCCTTTAAACGGGTTATTGCCATCGTCGTACTCGTCAATAGTGGGTTACTGGCGGTAACGGTGAGTAACCAGTATTTATGAATAATAATTTATAAATATAATAAATCATATAACAATAATCAAACAGTTTTCACCGCCATTAACTACTCCCAAAACATATACATAATTACATATATAAACTATTAGCGTGAAACAACAATTACAACAATTCTGCTTACTAAACCAGAACTTTATTCTACTAAACTTTATTCTACGTAAATTATGTACGTTACATTTAACTTTCACCCCCGCTACAGACTCACGCCGAGAACACCCGAGAAGCGTGAATGTGATAGCTTTCTTGCCTTCTGGGTTCTCGCGCAATTTCTCGACTTTACAATAACTCGCAAGCTCCGCGTGTAGAAACACTCACTTACTGTTTTAATAGTAGTCGTTCATGTCACAGTGGTCCCGGCACTATTCATACACGGAGCGTCTGGCGCTGACGTCGGCCATGCTGACGCTGGTGTTCGTGGTGGAAGTGATCCTGAAGACCATCGCGTTCACGCCGCGCGGCTACTGGCAGAGCCGCCGCAACCGATACGACCTGCTCGTCACCGTCACCGGCTGCATCTGGATATTCATGCACTTTACGCTGAAGGTATGTATGAATAGAACTCTCAAGAAATGTTTGTTACAAAAATACCACTTCACATATACAATTTATACTTAACAAATATATAGTAAAATATTATTTTACACGATAATTATTTATTCACAAAAAATGTGTAATAAAGATATTCTATTCAATATAAGCACTTTGCCATTTAAAATTTATTAAGTATTTTAACCCAAACTTCGAGGGCAGCAGTAGAACTCCCACTCCTCTTATGCTTTTAAGTGTTGACAAACTTCATGATCGCTGATTTAGTACCGCCGAAAATAAATAAAGACTACTTAATATTTATTCTAGAATGATCTATCTTACTTCGTGGGCTTCATGGTAGTGATCCTGCGCTTCTTCACGATCACGGGCAAGCACACGACGCTCAAGATGCTGATGCTGACGGTGGGAGTGAGCGTGTGCAAGAGCTTCTTCATCATCTTTGGCATGTTCCTGCTAGTGTTCTTCTATGCGCTCGCTGGTACCATAGTCTTCGGAAATGTCAAGTATGGGGAGGGTATTGGAAGGTAAGTTTTTTTTCTAAGAAAATTGCAAGATAATATTTCACAATTTTTTATGCACACAAATTATATTATGTGGTTTGAAAATAACTTTGACTTTCTAAGTCTTATGCTTCTTTGCATGTCAAAAGTGCTTATAGGCAGACTGCCTCGTAAAACTAAGATATTCAAAGTTTCAGCTTAAATTTTAAATTAATATACAAAATAATGTAAAATTATAAATCCATCCATGTGTAGAGCCATGTATATAATGAATAAATGCCATTTTATTATTAAAATGGCTATTTGATATATTTTGTTCTTATGTCTACAAATTTTTAAATTCTTCCGTTTATGCTAATTGTTTATCAGGCGCGCGAACTTCAACTCGCCGATCCACAGCGTGGCGATGCTGTTCCGCATCGTGACTGGCGAGGACTGGAACAAGATCATGCACGACTGCATGGTGGCGCCGCCGTACTGCACGCCGGCCGACAACTACTGGGAGACGGACTGCGGGAACTTCACCGCCTCGCTCGCGTACTTCTGCACCTTCTACGTCATCATCACCTACATCGTTCTCAATCTGCTTGTCGGTGAGTAACTTCTGGATCGCGTTTGGTGGCTGGTGGAACCTAATATGTACGATTATGGAGAAAGTTTTATATAGATTCTATGGAATTATTTCATTATATTTCACGTCTGTTACTTTAGTGCATTAAAATGTAAGCTGTATATATTGGGATGTTGAGTATTTCTTTATGTGTCCAATATTAGCTGCAACATGCATTTAAATCTGCCAACATAGTGTGGCTAGTGTCTTTATTTTTTTTATATAACTTAGATTTATGTAATCATAATTAAATATTTAATATGTATTTTTTGAGCTTTTTCGATATATTTTACTTTATTACACAAACATTTCCTTGCAGCTATCATAATGGAAAACTTTTCTTTATTCTACTCAAACGAAGAAGATGCACTTTTGTCGTATGCCGACATAAGAAATTTCCAAAACACTTGGAACATAGTCGATGTTCACCAGAAGGGAGTAATTCCAGTTAGAAAGGTAAACATATTTAAAATTTGTAGTTTAATAAACATTCAGTTGCATAGCATACAGTACTTATTTACACTTGTTTTGCAAGAAAACGAGTCTAAGATTTTCACGTTATATAATTTCAGAATGGATATGTATCCAGCTTGTAACAACTAAGTAGTAATAAGTCGACGAAAGAAAAAATATGAAAGAGTAAAAAATGTCTTTAAAGAATATTATATTTTCAGGTGAAATTTATCCTACGGCTTTTGAAAGGTCGTCTAGAATGCGACACGCACAAGGAACGGTTACTCTTTAAATATATGTGCTATGAATTGGAACGATTACATAACGGCGAAGATGTCACATTCCACGATGTTATTAAGTACGTTAGATAGTTCCTTTATAATTTATTCCTCCTCTGTTGATCTTATTTGACTTATACATAAATATGTGTTACGTATTTGTTTTTGATTTATAATATGTGTACGTAATATTAATTCCTTCCACTAATAGTCAACTATAAAAGCACAGACTCGGTTAACAGGCACACACCACTTGTGGTTTTCGAAATTGACATGATAACGTTGTTGTACAATGTACATGATTGCAGTATGCTGTCGTACCGCACGGTGGACATCCGCAAGTCGCTGCAGATGGAGGAGCTGCTGGCGCGCGAGGAGTTCGAGTTCCTCATCGAGGAGGAGGTGGCCAAGCAGACCATCCGCACCTGGCTCGAGGGCTGCCTCAAGCGCATACGGGCCAACAGTGGCGTGCGTGCACTTCTATTTGACCTACCTACTACCTACCTACCTACCTACCTACCTACCTACCTACCGACCTACCTACCTACCTACCTACCTACCTACCTACCTACCTATCTACCTACCTACCTACCTATCTACCTACCTACCTACCTACCTACCTACCTACCTACCTACCTACTGTAGTTTTCTAACTACTGTAGTTCTTACGTACTCATTTTAGAAAACCCTAAAATTCTTAGATTCCATACAAAGAGTAGATTTGTTCTTAAACTCAACTTAAAAGTTTTCTTTCAATTTTATTTAGAAATATTTCCTTATTTTCGTTTAAAAGTAAAAGACGCATGATTTTAGATGAAATCACAAGAAATGATAGATAGCGTTTTAAAAGGAAATAATGTTAATTTCAGAAACAGCAGACAAGTCTAATAGCTGGCCTCAGAAAAACAAACGAACAGATTCTGGATCTCAACGCTGAAAAGGCGGAAAAAGAAAAGGCTGAAGCAGAAGCTCAGGTAAAATAATAAGAAAGATTAAGTTTGAAATAATTATTTGACTGGTGTACATTCTATTAAAACGATAAGTTTGAGTGTGAACTATTGTGAACTGTGGTTGGTATAGTGGAGTTTTAACAAAAAATATCACAGATGCTTGAAACATCTGACCTCATTATAAAATTTAAACTTTTTATTATTTACATTTTAGCAAGCCCTCGCAAATTCTGGACGAACCGAAATAACCGAGTCAGCATCTCAACCCATTATATCAAGTAAGTCAAATTAATAAGTAATATTATACAATACACTTATACCGTACATTAAACTCATAATAACAAACAAAATGTGTGATTATAGACGTGTCGTCGTCGTTTGAATCTCAGCCGAAGAGATCGTCTGCAAAAGGACAATTCAAAAGATCAGGCATTCCAACTATGACTATACCAAGGTATGATTATTATTTCATGTAACATCTGTCTGCGTTTTTCTATAATATGCGCTAATATGTATGAACCGGTACAGTTCTATGAGATTTAACATAGTTTTCGTATTTTATTTCAGACCTGAGAGTCCCGTTAAGAAATATTTACAGCCCACTTTAAGCGATCCTCATCCAGCGCTTAATAAGAAATCAACACGTATGTATATTCATTACATTATAAAAATTGTTCTCACATAATAAAAAGTAATCATTACTCCAATATTATTGTAGTAAGCACATGAAATAAATTATAGGTAATTTAATTTCAATTTTGTAATTCTAGTTTATGAGTAATGATTTCGCAAGTAAATTACAATACATTACATTAATAAAAAATGAATCCATACTTATCTATACGTTATAAATTGCTCAGCATGGTTCCGATTTTCTAAATTATACATTTAGATGTATTCCAGGCCTTAGTGTTTTGTTACTCTTCTGTGTATGTACGCATGGCGCAATATAGGGCATCCTAGTTTAAGCTTAAAACCGTAAAGCCCGCACCACAATCTCGCGCGAACGCGAGAAAAACCCGTTTCGTAAAGCCGGCTCCACATTCTCGTTTCTGGTGTTTTTTCGCGTTCTCGCGAGAATGTGGAGCGGACTTTAGGAGCGATATTAACTTGTGTCGTATGTTGGCAGCGACGGCGAAGAGCACCCGCGGCGCGGCGTCGGCGGGCGAGCACGCGGCGCTGCACGACCTGCACGCGTGGTGGCGCGCGCAGCTGGCGCGCCCGCCGCCCGCCGCCAACGCGCGCTGACACGCACACACACCACACCCCTCACATACTGCTTACACCAGATACAGACTCACGCGAGAACTCATTTGATCTAGAAGAAACTGCGCGAAAATTGAGAAGGTATCTACACCCATGCGACCTTCTCATTCTCATTCTATACCGTTTTCCAGAACGGATGACAGTGCAGCGGCTCTACCTCCACAACAACATACAATGTCATGGTCGCACTGAGATCGAAGAAGAATGTTATACCGTTAGCCGGGGTTATAGCGACTACAGACTCACGCCGAGAACACCCGAGACGCGTGAATGTGATAGGTTTCTTGTCTTCTCGTTCTCGCGCTCGCCTGTTCTCCGATCGGTGTCGGTATTTTTGCCCGCACCAAAAGGTTTCTCGGGCGCACATTCTTCTTCGGTCTCAATGCGACCATGACATTTTATGTTGTTGTGTAGGTAGAACCGCTGGACTGTCGTCCGTTCTGGTTAACGGTTGATAATGCGAATAAGAAGGTCGCATGAGTATAGATGCCTTCTCGGTTCTCGCGCAATTTGACTTCTCACGTGAGTCGGTAGCTGTCTTAAGAATTTGAACAAACTTAAAAATCCAGGTTTGGACGTATACCTTGCGATATGCAGTCGCTTGAGCCAACGATAACAGGCTCACCTGACCTACTCTATACATAATTTAGAATTCATTTATTGTTATTAATAATACAACAAAATATTGTCTACCTTAGAATATAAACAAACGTAAAAATCCAGTTTCAGTCAGTGCCCAGTGTAGTATATAAATGTTTGAAAATAAATTATGCTTCTGGTAACACGATACTTAACAAAACGTGCAGCCAACATAACTCAATATCATTATTATCTAATATTGAATGTGCAGGTTCCTCTAATGAATGGCCATAAACATTTTGAAATTTACTCCACAATGTTGCTCTAAAGCAAAAAAATACAAATGTGTGGACAAGATATTAATCAACAAAACTCAATATTATATATAATCTTTTATTTATTTCATTATTATAGAAGTCGTTCAAGAAATCAATCATTTATACTTGAATTATTATTATAGAACATTTATTACATGTTTTAGATGTATTTTAAACATAATATATGTTGTTATGCCCGATAAATCGATAATTGTTAACATCTTAAATGATTTTATTGAGAACAAAATTTTAGGAAATACTTTATAGAACTTTAGAAAAAAACACTATTTTAAATAGATGACCTTTCTAGTCCGACAAAGGATGGAATAAACGTTCAGTGTCATTAAAGGCCTTTAAAATAAAACTAAAAAAAAAACATACATATACAGCAGTCAACATAATGAGACACTGGCAATGATTACTTTGTTTGTCGGACTTGATACTTTTAGTTTTAAGTATACAAATGAAAGTTGCCATGTAGTGCCAAAATAAATAAACGAGTTACAACTATGACAATTAAAGTACTTTATTTAACGCCTACTTAATCAAATTAATATACATAACATGTAATCAGCATGGTATCCAACGCTCACTGTAAATAGTGGCACATGCCCAAGGCGAAGAGGGCGATGACGGCGAGCGTGAGCAGCAGGCAGAGGTAGCGGCCGGCGATGGGGTAGTGGAAGAGCTTGGCGTGCAGCTTGAGCGTGGCGGCGTAGGCCAGCACCGTGCTGATGTCCTCGTGCGACGTGTCCTGGTGCAGGAAGGGCCGCGCGCACAGCTCGTGCCCCACCGACTGCGTGCGCCGGCACTCCTGCGACAGCCGCGCCGCCTGTACACACACACACCTCACTCTTATACTATTCAGAAATACTAACAGCTTCGTTCTGTATCACCGTATAAAAGCTGTTTTCAAGGCATGAGATAAGAAAACTGACTACAGTAAACCGGCAGTCAGCAAATCGGTAATCCAGCCCTCAGCTTAACCGATTACTTGTAATAAAAAATTTAGCAATCTTTAAATGAACAGGTTACAACCTGGTTACGCGTATTATAAAGGGAAGGCTGTACTTATCGTAGTTCAAAAACTCATTAACTTGCAAAACTGTTGGCGCATCACAGCGACTATTGTGTTCGGTTACCAAACGTACTTCCAATACAAGTAAAATTATATGACACAAACTTTTTAATATACCTGCACAAAAGGCACCACGACGGCGGAAATCCAAAGTAACTGGTTGAGTATGCTGATCCCTACTATGGGCTCGGTTCCGGTGTCCACCTTGTCGAGATTCAGTAGCCACATGACGCCAGATGCTGCCCACGAGATATTCACTATAGTGAACAGACAGACAGCAGGCGCTAGGTCATCATTCAAATATTTGAGCAATTTTCTAAATTCGGCTATTTCCTGTAGAAATATCAAATATAATCTCATAAAAGTCTGGTAGGATTATCTGAAATTTGACCATATTTAAAAGATTAGATATTACAGTACAGTAATACCTCGACTTACGCTACCCCGACTTACGCGAATTCGGAGTTACACGATTTTCAAATCGATCTCGTTCTCGATTCTTCTTTGGTTTGAGCGTCCCGCAACTCTCTATTATGGATTATTATCCATAATTGAGCCATAGTAACCCTTACTGACCCCATAATTATTCATATAAACATTTGTATTTGTTGCGCGAAGTCAACACATTCGAAATCATACCATACGATGTTATGTACATGCATAACCCGACTTACGCGAATTCGACTTACGCGGTTATCACTCGGTCCCACCAATCGTGTAAGTCAGAGGTATTACTGTATTGATTTTTTATAAGTTTAAAGAAGTAAACGAGTTAGGGAAATATGTAACGGGTACTGCTTGAAGCCAACCACCAATGTGTATTAATTTCTTAGAACGTCGATAGTCGCGTCATAATATGCAAGTCAGCCGGCATCTACATGGTGTGGGTGGTACTTCTCTGGTAGAACATAACTTTGAAAATTCAGAACCTTTCAAACTAATTTCAGACTATTTTGTCTGATTTGTTTTAAATCCATTCCTTCTATTCATAAAGTTTGGTAATGATAATAAATTTATATCTATAGATTTATTTTTGACAATAGCATTATATTGACGACCCGCATGGCGGAGCGCTCACCATACCGGTCTGACGCGCAGAGGGTCCCGGGTTCAATACCCGGACAGATGATGAGTTTAGGTCTCTGGGTCTGGGTGTTTGTATATTTTTCTCTGTGTGTGTCCATAGCACCCACGATACAGGGAATCTTAGTGTGGGGCTGTGAGTGTAGAAGGCGTTAAGTGTTACTTAATTTCAACATAATTACTACTTACCCTCATCCAGTTTAAAGGTGATATGGTTCTATTAAGCAGACGTTCTCTTAGAAACATGAGATGAGCCTGCAGCAATTGGGCTTGTAGACAATAACTTGTAATTACGGTTGCCTGCACCATGTCATGAATTAACGTACATATTATAAGCAGAACTTTTAATGCAAGCCTGACATCACTGGAACTGAAAAAATAATTGCGTAATTATGCAACTCATGTACATACATATTACCTTCATATAGATACAGTAGTCATTATGAGAAACTAAGACTTCTGATAGCCTGATAAAATAGGTAATATGAACAACTAGAATCTAGTAAAGTTGGAAGCTAGTTATTTTTTAACGATATTTAATACAATAGACATGCTGAGAAATTTTTGGTTAGTGGCTGATACTCGGACAGCTGATAATATAGGTTAAGTTAGATTAAGTTACAAACAAAAAACTAGTAACAACATACGTTGATTCCATCCATCTGAACATTATAGTTCCTTGGGCCAACATTAGGTTCACTGAACATAACGATATACACATCCATATTATACTAAGGATAATAAAGAACCATAGCATGCGAAGTAGTCGCTTCGGTTTAGCGGTAGGCGTGCCTTGCGGAGCATAAGATGACAATAGAAATACCTGTAAAAATGCAATTAAAAACTTTTTACTCTCCACATTTTGCAAATACATGCCATAAAGATTTTTAAAGGATAATTAACTTATGAAAGAATATTTTAGATAGCAGTGCCCAATGATGCCTAGTAGGTATAATGTCGTTAAAGCTTTGTAGTGATTTATATTAATGCAAGTCTCGCTTACCCTTTCCATAAGATTTTGCAACTGTTCGTTGTCCGATATTCTGAACAAATACAATGCATAAAGAAAACCAAAGAAATGCAATACACTTGGCCCAATGTATGTGAATGTTACGTTTCCGTAACATACTTGCTTGTAATTATCATATTCCAAAGAAGATGTTAAAGCAAGTGGTACTAATTTGTAACAGAATCCCCTGTCTCGCCTGAAAAAATAAAAGTTAAGTTTTTACATTTCTGTAACTTACATAGCTCTTATATAAAATTTAGAGAGAGTAATAGCCATTAAAGTTATAATTATTCATTATGATTAGATTCCACATACCGCTAAAAACAAAAAAGTCAAAGGAAAAGTTCGTTTAGAATTCAGTCCTACAGAGTAGAGGGCGGAATGTCTTACCAATGTTAATAAACTAACTCATAAGAAAATAATAGTCGTAGAACATACCTAAAACATGCCATATATTGTAGAATATATCCTAAAAACATAAACACTGCCACTTGTGCAGTGTGATAATGCGAAAAACATATCGCATATTTGGAGGAGTTGGACACGTCCACGACGGGCCGTAAACCCATTATTGTTAGCAGTTTAAGATACGGTAGTAATATCTGAAATACATAATAATTCCATAAGATTAATTATTAATTAATTTTCTAAAACAATCACATTAAAACCATTAATCACCTTAGATTTACAGTAGTGTAAAATTGCTGAAGTACTCATGTATTCTGTATCTGGAGATTCAGTAATCTCACCTATCTGTAAATCAAAACATTGTTATTACTTATTTAGTTTTATTACTTAGTTGTTTTGCGCATATTTACAGTAAACGGATTGCATACCTACAAACAATAGTTCAAAGAACTTGTTAAGTCAATGTTATTGATATATTATGTGTTTTATATACAAAATAATATACTTATATATTATATAAACTTTATGGAATATTGCAATGAACTCACATCGACGCTATTAGCGTTAAGACTGGATCTGGTGGATCTCTCCATCGCCGGCACTCCCAGCTTCTCGTTGCCCAGTACATGGCTGTCCAGTAGATCACTAGCTTCGCAACCATTTAAAAAATTCACATTATCCACTTTATTGCCCATATCTACACATTAATTGTCATTATGCACATTATACAAAACGATAAATCCTTAATAGTTCTACGTAGTATTGTATCTTAAATATTAACGGTTATACGAGAACAACATCAATCAAGGGCTAGACTTATTTACTTACCACTGCCGTAAGAACCGTTATCGTTTTGCATTTTATTAAGAAAATCTTAAATTGCTACTTTAAATATTTTAATTTACGTAAGTCTTTACGGTCCACGTAAGGTCTGTCATGATTTAATGTATACCCACACGATATAACATTCTACTTACTAATATTGTAACAACAACGGTCAGAAGTAAAAAGCAATGAACTGTAATTTAATGTATGTTTTAATTACTGACTGATAGTTGAAACATACAGTGTTATCCAGAGATGATAAACATTGGGAGCTAAATTTTAATATGAAATCTCAGTCTTTTTTGGCATTAAGTAAATAGTAAAAGGATATTATTAATACATTATTGTTACAAAAAATTATGTTATATGGTTATCAAACGTATAGATAACATATTTTTACTAATAATATATAAAACTTATATGTAATATGTATCGATCAAAATAATGCAGAATGACCTATATGATAAATAAATATATTTTTTGCTAAGAAACACTGTCTCCCATAATCAAATTACTGAATGGAATGACCTATTTTATAAAATTAATTCAAAACAACAACCAATGGTGCGTTGCGAATGTTGCACTCTGATAACCTCATATTATCAAGAAAAATATATTGTTTTTATGCACCCACCACCATTGCATCTGTACAAGTACTGTAGGTACATATACAAATTACTAAGGTATTGCAATTCATCTTCAACAGATTGATTAATAATTTTTAATTTAAAATTAAGTACCTACTAAAATTATTAAAACTGAAAAGTAATACTTTTGAACAAATGTTTTATAAGATTTTTTTTTCATAAAATGTATGATATCAGTAGGTTACGTTATTTCAATGGCTTACGATAATACACTAAACATATTTTAAATAAAACATCAGATAATGTAAAAAAATGTTTTATTATTACTAATTATTACATTTACATTCTAGAAAGCTTTTTCTTCGTCAAAAATCCTGTCCGTCTGACTATTTTCTTCCTTTCTTCATAATGTTTCTTCATTTTCTTCTGATTATCTGAAATATTTTTCTTTCCTCGCATAGAAAACTTCATTTCCTTGTTGCCCCCAGTTCCAGTAACCACCGTGGCGCCTTCTCTGGCGAGACGCTCGCCTAAGCTACTTTTGCTGACACGAACAAGACTTTTAATTGTGGTAGTTTTTGGAGATTTACTAAACTCGTAAATATTGTTGTCGGTTTCTGGTTCATCTTCGTGTTGTTTTTTCCTTATCATTTTGTGTTGTTTTTTAACTTCTTTTGTCCACGCTCGATCTTCATCTGAACTTTCTTCACTCGACTCGTATAACTCACGATCTGAATCGTTTTCTTCAGTCTCTTGAACCTGGAATAAAAATACAAAAATTAGAATAGCCCTGAATTATATTAAGAGTCAAATGTAACTCTATATTATATTTACCTCCATATTATCTGCTTCCGTTTGGATTCTTTCAGTTTTAGATGCAGATTTACTTAATCTTGACAACACTGGATTGAGTAATCTGTATTCATCAGCTTCTTTATCAACTTCGAATTCAGGATTTTCAAACATTGCCTGTAATAATACCAAGATTTATGTTTTTAGCTGTAGATATTTTTATTTTATGTATTATACATACTTCAGCATTATATAATAAAGCTCTGAGTAAATAACCAAGCAAATTTACTAGATATCATCAACTGACCTTAAACCGATCGTCTTTGAGTAAATTACCAGATTGCTTCTTCTTCTTTGTGTCAACGTCTAGCAGCCGAGAAGCTAACTCCCGATTGACCTTAGGTAACTTATCATCGACTTTGATCCGAGCTGGTCGCTCTTGTTCAATTTTTTCTCTAATTTTACGTTTCTTATATTCCTCGAACGCAAATGGATCGGCTATAGATTTCGCTCTCTTGTATAGACGTACGTCTACGAAATATCTGCAAAGGATACATAAAATAAAACAATGAATAAAAAGTATGTTTAGTGCTTAATAGTAGTGGCGGTCTACGCACATTTGTATTTGCATAAATTCAGGTAGGATTCTGCATTCCTCAGGACCACTTACATATGTCTAAAGGTGACGGTGGCCAAGTGCAATTAAATAAGCTACAGACTCGTTTTATTTTACCATTACTTAAAAGAAAAATAAAATACAGAAACATTCTGTATTTTATTTATTAATTCTTACCCGTGCATGTAGGCTCGTAAAAGATTTGTCCCCAGAAGGTGATCTAAGCCCAGCGACTCCAATTCCTGTTTAGTGACGAACTTATAATCGTCATATACTGTCTGTGACGCTGAAGTCTCCAACTCTTCAGTCAAATTGTCTAAGAAAGCACACCACCTTGGTGCAGGGCCTAAAATGTTAATCCATAAATATTGATATATTAATAAATATGAATATTATGCTGTTTGGTTAATTTTTGTGACAATAAGTGTGGTATTGCACAGGAAATTTAATAATTAGTAATTTTCTATATTCCATGATGGATTCATTTAGTTTTACAATCAGATAGAAAATTTGTTATGAAAGTGTTTAGAAGAATTTACCAACCTAAAGATGGTACATAATAAATTTGCATTTTTTGGTCTTCCACTGCCATCATGCTCAAACCAGTGCTTGGAACCACACACAAGTCATTGAAATCTACTGATGACTCGATATTTGTATATTGTTTACCCTGGAAAAATATTTTTATTAAAATAAAAGCAATTAATATACCCTATATTTTATACTCAGTTGATAGTCAAAGCTAAAATAAAAAAATATTTATTGTGAATACACATTGTTTTAGGTTTAAACTCCATGTAAAAAATTGTATTGTTATCTTATATGTTTGTCAGGTCGTTTGTTATATACACTATCTAATAATTACATACTACAATATTATATTACTCAAAAATGTGTGATAAAAATATAAAGGAGATTTCACACATACACGCCAAAGTCATCTCATCTCACCTATACTTACACTATTACTGTCCCAAATTTTTACGACATTAGCATCCATAGAGTACACATAGTTCATATTTTTATGGAATTCTATACATTTAATCGGAATTTCATTCATGTGATCCTTGATTAAAAGAGGTTTACTTGATCTGATGTCATAGAGCAAAATGTGACCTGAAGAAGTTCCAACACCCATTTGTAGAGCACCATTGAATTTTAGGGCTGTTATAGTTGGTAAGGAATTATTTCTGCAAATCAAATTAATAATAAGAGACTGTTCCATTGCCGTCAAATATATCAAATCTAAAATAAACTTAATAAAATAAGTATAATGTCATTGAGGTCCATATTATACATTGCTACATAATATACATATATATAATTCACATCACTCATTTACACATTAGACACGGTTTACTAATTAATATTAGATGTATATACAAAATAAAATATTATACAAAAATATATTCACCTATAGTCTCCATCAGAGCAATGCAGAGCACAATCTAGCAGTCCTTGTCTGGATTTAGTACGTGGGTCCCACGCCTCGACCTGGCCTCCCTCAGTTCCCAGCACTAACAAGCCATGCTCCTCGTTCACACTGCAGCAATTAATTTCATTGGCTTTTGTAACAAAAGGTGCCATGAACTGACCAACTTCTAGATTTAATCTGTATACTTCCTGGAATATCAGTAATAATTATAAAACATTAAAAATATATAATCATTTTAACTATGGATAAAATGATTATTAATTATGTCAGTTTATCACTCCCACAATATAGAAAAATCCAATGATACCTCGTAATACTATTTTATAATCTGTCACACAAATTGGGCTATAGGGTGCGCCAAGGAATGAGATATACATGCATACATATTGAGTAAATAAGTTAAAATATAATAAAATATAATAAAAAAAGCAGGAATAGAAATTAATTTCTATATAAAACTTACACTAGATGCACCAACAACAAATAAATCACAGGAAGGGCGGTGATATGCCATGTCTCTGCCAAAATGTGGGACTCTGAGTCTGTAGTGTCTGCCGTGGCCCACATGGAATTCGACATACCGATCACATTGCAAAAATACAATCTGGAAAAATGTTTGTAATTTTGTTAGTAACCAGATATAGTGAGATTGTACAATAAAACACTGTTTTATTTTAAATAAAAATATAGAAATTCACCTTTGTGTAATCCTCACTAAGTATTTCAAAAGTGACAACTTCAGAATCTAAACAACGCTCAAACTTTAGAGATAAGTTGTTAACATCAAAGCATTTAATCCTAGGTTTGTATATCCCTGTAGCCATTATATACTGTCCATCCTTAGACACTCGTATACTAGTGCTGACACCAGGCATGTCAAACTCTTGGATGAGTTCAATTCTTCTCCTTAAATCTACATTCTTTTTCAAAAGTGCACGCTTCTTTCTTTCTGTCAACCACTGTAAAACAAAATGTCATATTTTCCAAAGATCACAGTATAACGTAGCAAATTTAGTATATATAAATAAATAAAAAAGGTCCAATTAAAGTTTACAATCAAAACTTACATCAGGTAACGACTTGCCAGCACTAAGATTATAAATCTTAACATTATCAATTTCTGAAACCTGCATTGTTTTACTATCACAAATCAAATAATAGAAAAATAGTCCTGTTTATTTCAGGATTTTCAGATTCACTTTTTAATACCATCAGTCTAACCATATCCACTCCACAATCCACATGTTTTTGACTGTACGCTGTCAATTCAATGTTGTCAATTGTCAGTCAGTTGTCAGCGGTTCGGTTTTTGCGCTTAACCAAAGAGTATAGCGGAGGGTACACTTAGAAGAAAAAGTCAGATTCGTTTACGAAAAACGCCATGTATTGAAATGGGGGCATCAATATATAGGTTACTATACTCTTGCACTGGACATCCAGGGGTACCCCACGGCAGGTGTCTATCGCCGATTCCCTACGTCGTCTATACTAACAACATCCTCACCACAACTCACCCTCGAAGCTTCTTGGGAGCATAGGTTACTTATACTATTTGGTAATAGTCCTGATAAATGGAGGTTCCTGTCCTAATAGAGAGCTGAGCCTGTTTGTCGATTAAAGTATCGCAATATTTTTCAGCTGTAACCCAAGACTCTGTATGATTGCGTTGACCAGGGTGCGAAGGAATCCCAATACGTTCGTTCACTTAGAAGCAGGCCGTTTCAGTGTGAGCATCTAAAACAGGCGCCCCTTCACCTGGTGGTCGACTGAAGCTTAGATTCAGCGTTTAGGTTCAACGAGGTTGGCTATCAACTGTTGTTGTGTTATTGTAATATAATGCTTCATATATATCACCAAGAGAACACCGATATTATCAAGCCACCCCATGATATTACACTCCCTTTTTTTTTCGTTACGAGGGGGATACCTTCAAAAGATACCCGACGATGTGGGAGCGACGCCGGGTTATGTGGGATTTTTACCGCATAGAAACCACCTTGGTGGCCGTCCTCAACGGAGAACTCCGGGATCTCCGACGAAACACAACCGGAGTCCTTCAAGCACGATACCCCGATCAGGCTCTGCCCTGGGGGAGCAGTTTTCGCTCCTCCCGAAATATCTCGGATCGCTTACTGGATGGTTCGAGCTCCCATTCTTGCCACCTGTAACACTGGAAGCCCCTTTTTAGTCGCCTCTTAGGCAGGGGTTGCCGTATCCCTATCTCTAGTCCCCTCTAGTCCCGGAACTACAGGGACAATCATAGACTTAGAATTTTTTCGCTAATGGGGACAATGCTATTATACTCCCTAACGCATTTTGCAATCGAAGCTATTGGTTAGGAAGTCCCTTCATTTAGTAGCGATGTGTTTTTTTCCTGTTTCGTGGATGCCTCATTGTTTAACAGACCATTATATTGTTCATTTAAAATAATATTCCTAATCGATTTTAGAGTATTATCGATACTTACTATGCTGGCTTTTGAGGAAATAAGATCATTGGTAATTATAGTCTATAGCAAGAAGCCAAAACTGAATAAAAAACACCAAACCCATTGTCAATGTCAAATGTCAAATACATAGATTATTATTATATACATGCCTACCGAATACATACGGTTTGCTACAGGTCTAATACATGGTCAACCGTCAAATACGACAAATACTTATATTGTGGATGGTGTATTATTTTGTATTTTAAGGTTAATTACATATTTTGTGTAATTCCTAAACTTAGACGGAGTCATGGCTACTAAAAAGAAGCCTCAATTGCCAAAATCTCTCTTAGAGATGAAATTCATGAAAAAAACAAAGGAGCGAATGGAGAAGGAATATCAAAACTTAGAAGATCATGATAAACTGTATTCAGAAACATTACCAAAAGAAGTACACCACGACATTGACAACTACATTACACAGTCTAGCTTCATATACTGTGAGGATTTGTTAGAAGGTAGGATTTCTTTTAAAGGCATGAATCCAGAAATAGAAAGACTTATGGCTGCTGAAGCTGAAACAGCGGAAAGTGAAGGGGAAATGCATAAAGACGTCCCTGATGAAATACTAGCTAAAAAAATGAATAGCTTCCGACGAAAAAGGAGAAATTTAGATACCCCAAGTAAGTACAGCATTATTAAAAAAAAGAAGTAATGGAACGTCTCGGGATAGCAACAGTAATACATTAGTATATAATATGATGTGAAAATCAACATAATGCTTAGTCTCATATACTGACAAACTGTATAAGTGCAGTTGTAAACAATAAATAATATCTTAAGTGTTTTCAGCGATGTATCTCTAAATGTAATTGTTTTTTTTAAGCCCTTGGTGGACTTACATATTGTCAGTACAGTATTTTTGTTACTGAATCAGCACAGAATAGTATATTCTTTCCCACTGCACCTCTTTATATTGAAATTGTTGGATAACAATGATAGTACTATAATAAAAAGGACTTTGATGTGTTACTAGCGCACTGAAAATATAGCGGACAAGAGACTACAATTGTAGTGTGTTTAATATGTAAGTAATTCAGGTAAAATAGCAACTAATAAAAAATGCCATAATTTGTAACATAATTTTATTACATGATATGACTTGAAACATATTTTAATATTATACAAATGAAGCAGTTAATTTAAAAAATAATTTGTCAGTCTACATGTCAATAACATTTCTAAAGTTAAACCAGTTATAAATACAAGGTTACAGAGACTGGAGATTCAATACAATATATTTAAACAAACAGTGTAAATGATTTAGTTTTTATCAATATCATGTTAAATTGTTACTTTTATCATATATTATGTAGAATTCACTGCAATGAAAATGTTATGGTTTGTACAATGGGCATAGCTTTTTATCTTTTGAATAAAGTTTGTGTAATAAGACTTTTTACCTTTTTAACATGCTATGGGTTAAATATTATTTTTGACACAAAAAATTGTGTAATCCTTTAAAACTTGTAATGTAAAAAACCTGTTACAGTTACAGTAAGGTGCATTTGTTATATAATATTTGTAACTAAATGTAAGTAATAGGGAAAATTTTAGTTTCTGTCTATTATATTTTTAACTTAATATCTATATAAATTAGTTTCATTTCACACCACTCAATTTTACGCATACATTTTTTCATTCCTTTCCTTTTTCAAAACACTGTATAATACAATAAATGCTGTTTAATAATGAAACAATGCATCTATCCTAAATTACCTTGTAAATTTGAAATGGACGGATATTATACTAATTATTGATTAATCTGAGTTCCACAGTATGAGTACTGAGGATCCAGCATTGTTTCAACAAATAAAATTACATGTTGAGTTTCAACATTTTTTTTAAATACACACAAAGCCAAATGCTAAAAGACAACATTAATATTTTGTATCATTGTATTATGTATGCAAAACAACAATGAAATGGAAAAATATTTTTTAAACAATATTTCATGTCAATCAGAATATTAAAATAACGCACATTTTATTATAAATATCCTATTAAAAACATTTCGTTGGTACAGTATGTCACAATACATGCGACTATAGATACCCCATGATTTGCCATCAGGGCCGTGGTTATATTCTAATTAATATTGATACACAAACAACATGAGTCGTCAATAATTGCATTCGCAGCTCGTTCGGGGTACACCTCATTGAACGAAAGCGGTCGTCCTATGCCGCGGCGTGACTTCGCCGCTTGGCGCAGGGTCTGCGGGCCTCGAGGGATCCCTCCTTGCCCGGGCAATCTCCTCAGTGGGTAACACTGCCCACCGGTGTTGTGGGCTGCCGTGAGGCAGTACACCTCATTCTGCTCCACATGTATGGATCAGTCAAGGTTTTAATGTCATAAAATTTATGAGAGAAGTAAAGAAGTGAGATCTTAAATTCATTTAATGACATTTTCATGATACTATCAAAGCACATAACGCCAATGTATATTTAAATTTATTGCGATTTTCATAAATGCCAACGGAATAAAGGGCGGAATACGTCAACCTGCGCACGATTGAAAATACTGTTAAAAACTACGGGAAATGCAAATTTGAGCGGGCGCAGGCGATTATTAATTTCGATGCAAATTATGACTGTAAGGAACAATTACGTCAAAATTTATAGCTCGCATCTCGGGCGTCGTAGAAGAGCATTATTGTGGTATGGCGGTCAGTCGAGCCCTTGCTGCATGAGAGTGTGTAGGTCGCGGAAGGCGGCGCCGAGGCGGCCCTGCAGCGTCTGTCGCTTGAGCAGGAAAGCGCGCACGTCGAGCAGCAGGCGGTGGATCTGTGCGCACTTGGCGTAGCGCTCCTCACGCGGGATATCGACGCCCAGCGTGCGAACCGGCGCGCTCACGTTCGCGCGCACCACAGATGAGAAGTTGCGCACGATCAGCCGCAGCGCGTTGCAACCGCATTGCATGTACCTGTATTGATATTCATTATTACCTTAAACTCTACACAATCTTCATTTCTTAATTAAGGGGTAGAATGGTGTAAAAATACCTAAAACCTACTTACTATGAGGAGCAAAAATATTTAATTTACATATCTATTTAGAAACTATATAAGCTATACATGGTAATATTTAATATTAGTAAATAAATATATACTTACGATTCATATTTACTTTGCAATAGTTCATAAATTTTAGGAAGCATCAAAAGGCAAATGTCCAAGTTCCACAGAGATCTGCAAATATAAAATCCATGAGCTTCATAAGATCAATGGTAAATAGTAGTAAATACATCATTGAACATTCTCGTGTTCTATCACTTACGGTTTATGAGCCATGACGTTTAAAATATCCAGAATGACTGATGTATCTTCAAGTGCAATCACTGATTCTAGTGCAGTCTTTAAATTTTTATTTATTCGTACTGAGTGGAATATCTGCAATATGAGGTAGAATAAGTTCAGATTATTTTTTTTTTTGGTACAAATGAATAATCATTAATTTCTGTATGCAAATATTTATTAATTAAACAACAATAAGTCCTAAGACATTTCTTTTTAATGGGCGTTTAAACTCTAAAGTAATTACTAACTAAAATAACATAAGAAATCATCTATAATGTAATTTTACATTTAGTGTATCTAAAAGATTATATAAGTATCAATCACAAACCAGTCACAAGTTTTTGTTAAAAGTTCTATTTATAGGGAGTATCATGCACTTTTCCGACGAAAGTAAGTGTAGTAAGTGTAACGTTGCGAACCTGCAGCGCCCGCTGTCGCGCGCACAGCACGGCCATCATGGAGTCGTGTCCGCGCATCATGACGCCGAGCACCTCCTGCTCGCTGGGCGCCGCGCCGCCGCAGCCGCGCGCCCGCGCGCCGCCCGCACGCTGACAACCAACAAACACATTTATATTACAAGAATTACTTACGTACAGTCCGCGTAAAACTGCGGGTCCGCTCTGAATATAGAAGTGAGTCGCGTGGCCATAGCAAATTGTATGACTACACCTGCTCGCAACAACTTCAGAGCGGAATAGCAGTTTGGCGCCGACTATACTCACGCTCGCATTCTGGCCACATATGGACCGTTTATTTTGAAAGTGGTGTAAGTCCATTTTCTTTTGTTTCGAGAAAATTAAAGGTTACTATATTTGTTGATTTAAAAATACAGGCAAATCATATGAGTTCTGGCATTGTTTCTATTGTTTTATCAACATTTAATTTGTTTATATAAATTTGTTTTTGGCTAATTAGTCTACGACAACACATATTTATGTGCTGTAAATGGACTTACACCACTTTCAAAATTAGACAATTGTAAAAATCGTTTAATTTCAATTTTGAAAAATCAAATTTCGCTTAAAATATTATTTATCGCATTTTAATATAATTTTGTTTACAAATACGCATAACATTACATACAATTTTATTTTAGATGGTAATTACATTGTCATTACAAGATACTGATTACAAGAATTTACTTATTCTCTGCATGTGGTAGTGTTTCATGCATGATGCACCGGTAGTATATAAGGTAGTAGACGCTTCATGCCTTTGTATTTTTAATCGTAATCAGATTGCGGATTTTTCTGCAAGAAGATGGCGCTACTGTTGTTTTTGTTGTTTTTTTAATTCGCCAAAATACGGGCAAAGATCAGGAGTCATACAGCCTTGTCGTATTTATTTTCTTCTCACAGGTTATGCGCTGTAACATTTTCTAATACATTTCTTTACTTTTTTAATATCTATCTTTTAACTTACGAGTAGTGGAAACACGGAGGGGAAACAATGCAAATCGTCCGCGGGTGAAACCGCGGGACACATCTAGTATAAAATAAATGAAAAATAACAAAACACTGATCGGCATCCATCTGCTATGCCACCTACCTTTGTCAATTGGACTTACACCACTTTCATAATCGATGATTATGCAATTTCATTTACCGACCGATTTTAAGTTGTACAAAACATGGGATTTTTTTGAGAAATTAAACACGGACTAGTTATATATAAAAAAAATACATTAAATTAAGCATGAATCACGTGATAGCTCATTTTTCTCAAAAATGGACTTACACCACTTTCAAAATAAACGGTGCATATATTGATTGATATTCGCTTTTTTGTTTAGTTATCCAAAATGAAGTAGTAATAAGAAAAAAACTAGTAATTAAGCACAATCTATATATGTACTTAATTATTACCACATTTTGGGAATTGGATAAACCGAAAATTTTGATACTTTCGACAAATGGACAACCTGCAGTATTAAATTTTATTATTTGTCGAATATGTATATAAAGTAAAGTATAACTACTTACCGGAAGAAATTCATCTAAATCTAAGCCGACAGGCCTGTCAATAGCAAAGGGGACGAATTCTGGTTCAGGTTCAGTATTGGCGGTTTCAACGCTCCGCGACACTACCACGTTTTCTCGACCACCACTGTCGACTCCCCTTCTAAAACATGTGTCAGTTATAAACATATTATGACGTATGAGATATACATGCTCATGCAATAAGTATTCCATAGAAACTTAATACTTAATATTTACAAATAGGACGAATTTTCGATAATCTTGATTGTATTTCATTCCTTATTGTATCTTAATGTTATAAATATGTAAATGACAAAAATTATAATTAATATTTCACACAGGTACCTTGTATTTTGGCTAGACGTTCTCGTAAATGATAATGACCGTGGACCTAACGATGGAGGGCCTAATGATATTTCGCTATTACTTGGACGAAGGTTGTTGCTGGCTGAAAAAAATAGGTATGTTAAAGATTTCAACATATAGAATGAAGACAAATGCAACAAATACACAATAACAAAACTAGTTAATTGTATGACTTTTAGTTACTGTCTAGACGTAAATTATATAAATAAATTATTAACTGGATGATAATTTACATATAATGTGGATAAGAAAATAAATGAATAATGATAAACCATGGCCCAAAAAGTCTATCTTATGTTATTAATCTTGCACTGGAATGTGGACATGTCTAGTGGCACCCCCAATTAGTTTTTAATAAATTAAACTTATTTAATTAATGCCTCCAAATTCTATAAATACGATGTATTTATTTGTTATAAATCTCTAAGTTTATAGTTTTGAGGCAAGATACTTAAGGACACTTTGTATGTCTAAAAAATGAATAACCAACACATATTAAACATATACAGCATTTATATTTAAAAGCTATACACTGAAAATGCAACTCACGTATATCGGATGATGATTTAGTCTCTTTGTATGAGTTGTGTCGATTAAGCGTAGTCGTAGTTAGAGCATTAGAAGCGAATTCGCTTGCAGGTGCGTCTGCTGCTGTGAACACCACCTCGTCCTTATTGCTGTCCATAATTCCTGTTAAGCATGTAGCCATTGTATAACCCGACAAGAAGCAAGCTTTTTTAACGATGCTAAGGAACCACATAGTATATTTACATTGAATCAAATTTATGAAGCACATCACATAAAAATATATAACAAAAATGACTACTGAAGTATTTTTTCATATTTTATTTAAGCATTGAATTTGTTCCTGTGAGGTCACAATGCAACCTTATTACATTCTAAAGTGTGGTTGCAGACTTTTATATAACATTATATAAGCTTTCTTAACACATGTGCTGGATATATATACTTTTTAACTCCCATGAATACCCATCCTGCACAGAGAAATATAGATGTTTTTAAGCGTTTTCAAAGCTGACCATAAGTAGAAGGGAAGCATCTAAAATTTGCAGACAAACATTTTCAATTTTTCTACCTTTCTATATTAAAGATAAAGACTACACCTTTCTCTCCTCTTGTCTCAAGCTAACCTATTTATTTAACTCAATGTATCCTTTGGTCCTTCATATGTATTTAGTAATTTTATCATTTCAACATATTATTTTTATAAACCTTTATATTTAAAGCAACCCTTCAAGTGAATGCCAATACTCACTAGTGTAAATCTCGGACTTCTTCTCGAGCACAGCATAGTGTTCCTTGGAGGTGGGTATGCGCGAGTAGTGGTCGGGGCGCTGGCGCTGCGGCGGCGACGGCTGCGGCGGCGGCCGCGACAGCTCGCGCAGGGACGTGCTCGCACCGCTCTCCAGCTTCGGCAACGGCTCTGGGAACATATACCATCATACATATTGGTAGCGGATTGGTGCGAAGTAGTAGATAATAATAATTGTTATTTATTTATTTCAGACACTTAAAATCCATATCAATATGTTAGTTACATTATATTAGGTATTTAATCTATTATAGAAATGTTCGGATAATGTATGAGATAAGGACAAATTTATTATTTCACCATTATCCGAACAAACCATTTAAACAGCTGGCTATCGCATCTATTTTCTATAGTATTCAAAATGGTGTTGGTGCTCCCGCGGACCCTGTGTACAAGTGAGGCGACTTTCTTACGCATGCACACGAAAAAATCATCCACACGCGCCTCTGCGAACATGCCAGAGGCACTGCAGTGCCGCGGGAGTTCTAACAACATCCTGAATGCATGATTTTAGTTTTAATCGTTCTTAACTTAATAGCATGAATTTCCGCAAAGTAACGCCTGATATAATTAAGTATATGTGGAAACAATGATATTATTTAGTGGAGTTTAACATTCATTTATAATGTGAGGGGTCTCCACATGACATATTAATCTTACTAGAGCTTGATTACAGATAAGTTACTGCATTCCAGTAGTAAGTCGAAATGCCTCATAGCAGTATTTCGGCCTTGCCACGCTCTTCAAATCAAGTATGATAAGACAGAATAGAGTACCCTTTCATGATTTATGTTACAATGTCACAAAAACAGGTTTACCTGACATTGAATAATCTTCAGATGACAAGCTGGTTGCTGGTGGGGGAGTCCTTGTCACTGTAAAAAAAAAATCTTTATTGTAACAGTAACTTTTTACATCAGGCGCGATGTGGGAAATATTACACCTAAGACAGTGGCCCAAAGCCCCTACTTACATGCTCTAGAAGGGCGGAAAATTTCAGTGTAGTCATTAAAATTGGGTATAACAGCACCTGAATCCTCATCAGCTTCAGTCCCTGATGTTGATTCTTCTGCAGTTTTTTCGTCGAGGATAGTTGGCTTATGCAATACTGTAATAATAATACAATTTATAGTATCACAAATAGAAATCTATGGGTTACGGGCAATTTCTTCAAAACAATATAGTGCAGTGTTAATATAAAAAATAAATACTAGAGTGTAAAAATAGATATAATATAAATTATTTATGATGTTACAAAGACCTGAAAATACAGTTCACTTGATTTTACAGGACAATCAATAATTATGGTGTTTATTTGTTGATAGTAAATGAAATAATTGTAGTTTTAGAAGATTTAATTACAAGTAGCAAATGATCATGCAGTCAATCTGGCAATAGACTATCATATACTTTTTTGTTATTAAACACTAAGTTTTAGATCTCAAGTATAAATAAAGTCCAATAAAATAATCTGTTGCATTAGTTTCAACCCAAAATACACATACAATATCATTATTACAAGGGAGAATGATGTGCCATAAATTTGTACTCACCTACACATGACAGGCCCCCAGTCGTTAACTTATTATTAAAATAAATTATTATTTAATTGTTTCAGATGAGAACAATTTTATTGCTTACCTTCTTTAGGTGGTTTTTCTTTTGAAAAGCTTTTACGGACAGTATGGCCTTTTTGGAATGGGGAGAGATCTCTTACATTGGGTGTGGCAATTGGTGGTGGGCCACCAAAAGGGTGGACCTTGTTCAGATCAACAACTGATAATACTACATAGGTCGAATGAAAAGATGCTGCTATCTGTAAAATTGAAATTGTGTTTATTAACTGATGTGAAACCTTATGCTGTATATATTTTGAAATAGACAAATTAGAAAATACTCATAGATCAAGATTACCACAACTTAAAAACTAGATTATCTTCGAAGAAGTATAAAGATAGAATAGTAAAGCTAACTAAATACAATTTGAACTTACAAGTTGAGTTTGAGCAACAGTCATATCATGAATTTGTCCCCAGTGGCCTGGCACTGTATCCAGCACCCTGGCTGGCTCCCAGCCGATCACATGCAGACCATCATTACCACAGCCTAGTAGTGTTGTACCATCATCACTAAATGTCATATGTCTGTAAAACATACATTAAATTTGATTTAACATACATATTTTTGTCAAAGATCCACAATTAAGAACTTCAACAAATAAATATAGAAATTTAGAGAATCCTATCCCTATCCCTTTTTTGTTATACAATTATGTAACGAGGTAGATATTGTTAGAAAAAAAAAATATGTTGTGTAATCTAAATCACCTTGGTCCACCCAATGACCTGAAATTTTAATGACAAGAGAGAACAGATAAAACAGCTCTATATTTACCTAATAGATGTGTTTTTTTGAAATCAAGAGAGAAGGAGACAACACTTTACCTAACAGATGTGTTTTCCTTTTCAAATTTAGAGACCAATTGGAACTTTTCCATGTCCCAGAAGTTTACAGTTCTATCAGCACCACAGCTGGCTAACAGAAACTCATGGGGATGGAATTTCACACACGTAACTGCAGCTGTGTGCTCCATGAACTCTTGCAACACTTTACCAACTCGAACATCCCAAACCTTTACTAAACCTAAAAAAAATTTCACATTATAAAAAATTTGATGTGAATCATTAAAACAAATATTTCACTCCATAAGTAGTTTAGCTGTAGGAACTAGTATTGTTTTGCTCTAAGTACCAGCAAACAACAGACCTTGTAGTCAATGAAATCAGTGTTAATCTACTATGATCATCACCATTAATGGTTATATCTGATACCAGTTAATAATTGCTATGAACCATAATTATGATGCATGTACTTACTCAACTTACTAATGTCACATTTTATTTGATCATACTTATGTTATAGATAGGTAACTGATATTGATAAATGGAAAACATAATTTTGTATTATTTGATTTTCATCACAACAAAATATTTACCATCTTCACAAGCAGATGCTATCCATTGTCCATCGGGACTGAACTGTAGGCTATTGACAGCAAGCCGGTGACTTGAATAAGTCACAATACAGCCTCTTTTTCTTGTGTCCCATAATTTAATATTAGTGTCACAGGATCCTGTAGTCAGATAATCACCATATGGGTGAAAGTCCATGCATTTTATAGCTCCTTTGTGGCCAGTAAATGTTCGCAATAATTTAGCAGCTTCCAAGTCCCATATTTTCAATGCCCCTGTTTGGGACCCAGCACATACAAGATCTTCAGAATGTCCAAAGCACACACATTCCACTGGAGTTGTGTGACCACTTAAGCTCTAGAAACAGAGGTATATTTGTCAATCACATTTTATGAACCTGGATTAATTTGCAGACATAGTAAGCAAATAGAACGCAGATAGAAGAATAATACGGATAAGAGTGGGGATCTCTGTAAAATATACTTGATTTAATTTAAATGAATATAAACATATTTTTAATTTTACTGCATTCCTTATGCACTGTTCTGTTTAACACTTTCTACAAGTACGTACCATTAAACAACTTTGCCTTCCTATGGCCCATAGATTTACTTTTTTATCATCACCTCCAGTTGCTAAGACTTGATTGGATTTGTGTCCCATTGCAAGGCAGTTGACATTTGCCTTGTGGGCGACGAATTCCTCTGCAATATAATTATTACATTAGTTTCCAAGTAATTGGTTAATAATAATCACAACATATTGTATGAAACATACGTAATTTCCATGATCTTCTTACGGTTTCCATTGTAACATTCCGTGAACGTAATATTTAACCTTATATGGATGCGGATTTTATTTTTACAAAATATCGATTAGACTTAACATGATCATATTATCCTGAAACATACACAAATCAATACTAGAAACACCAACTGAAAACAAATTTTAATTGAAAAAGTTGTAAAAGGTTGTCTGTTGAGATAAAAAGATTTTTTGTTGATTTTTTTAATGTGTTGAGTACTTGAATCAATGTTGCCAGATGATACAGAGTACAGACTTGAAGTTACCTTGCGTAAACTTTTTCTAAAGATCCTTACGCTATAAATTTAAATAACTTATTTAGTATATTACCTATGTCATAGCTTGTTTCTTTGCAAAACTAAGTGTTTTTTTAAGTAAATGTTTTTTTTATTTATTGATGAATCAAACATCGGTTTCGATATTCCTATCGATTTCATACATCGATGCCTTTAATCATCAATTTATATCGATCCTAGAAAGGTGCTGCCCTAAAGTATAGTTTGACATTTGATTTTGAATTGACAGTTGACTTGACATTGAAGTAAAATATTATGTCATACTCATATGACATTTGTGATTAGTTTTGAATATAAATAAATAGTTATTTTTTTACAGATTACACTGTTTTCATTTAATTTCTATCTTGTTTTTGCTGTTATACTGTTATTACCTAGCTTTAAATTCTTACATTTGCAATGACTTTATACATGACTTGTTTGCAGAAAAGCTTAAATTCAGCTGCGCATATTATAAGATTGCAAATGCGATTAATTCATTATGTGCAAGGTCAGGAACCTGAGCCAAAAATAAGGGAATATTTTTATTATATTGATCATCAGGGCATGGTAAGATATCTCTGATCTAGATTCTGTAAGACATCAAAGTACTAAATAAAATGAACAACAAATACTAAATTTGCTATTTCAGTTGTTTTTAGATGACTCTAAAATGAAGAATTTCACATCGTGTTTTAAGGAGAAAAAGTTTTTGGAATTCTTCTTTAAGCGTATACGTATAAATAAAACGGGAAGATATCAAGAAGAGTTCCCATTTATATCTCTTTGTGGTAGGGAGAGAAACTATATTAGATGTGATGATCTCCCAATAGTATACACACATGTTATAGAAAAACAACCTCCCGAGAAAGACATTTTAACATTTGGGTATGCAAGTGATTTATTGAAAACTGACTTTATACCAGATAAAATTTTTATGCTACCCACCACAGGAAGAGTGTATCATCCTGCTGATGAAAAGTATGGTGGAATTGGTTTAGTCAGATCAAAGTTATCAATAGAATTGAGTAAAAATTTCACGTTTTCAAATGGAGAATCTGAACCGCCAACACATTTTACTTGGAAAGGTGAGATGTATCAACTGGACCATATGTGGTTTTATAATAACATTAAAAAACATAATATAAAGATTCGTTCTGATCCAGATTAACTTTTAAAGACATGAACCTGAACGCACTACTTGGATGATAATGATTATTATAGTAAATTTTAATTTATTACTATTATTGAAATTTGATAAGCTATATTTATGCGAGATGATATGCTCAATTGAGTAGTATGTAAGGATAGTTTAATTATTACAAGAAATGTTATATATTCAATTTAATATTCATGTATATATAGAAAATAAATTAGTAAAGTTTAAAATTTTATAAATAAATATATTTTTTGCAATTTGTTTTAATTTTACTTAAATATCATTTTAGAAATTATTCACAGGAATTTATTACTGTTTATTGTACATTCTTATACATATATGACTTAGGGAATATTAAATAGAACATCAATTGCATTGGGAAAGGATAGGGAACAGCTAAAACAGTAAATTAGTATAGTCTGCGCTAAACTGCTAGTCCACTCTGAAGTTGTTGCAAGCAGGTTTACTCATACAATTTGTTATGGCGATGAGATTCATTTCTATATTCAGAGAGGACTAGCAATTTTATGCAGACTATAATGGTTTATAAAAAGCCTTTTAATATGTTGTACTGTTTAATGTAATAAAATAAATTCATTATGACAGTTTGTAAATTCATAACATTGCATTATTAATTAATGTAAGCTTTTTTTAAAATCAACATTTCAATAGATATTTGCAATAATTCAATAATGTATAAGTATGATTATCATTATTACTTAATTCCTTTAAATTACTTTGATCATGTGTCATTTTCGCAGTTTATATCACAGATTTGTAATTATGGCTAAATAACATTCAATCAGTCATATATATAATAATTTGTGCAAAGCCTCTGATAAAATTAATAATCATTACATTTCTTCCTTAGAAAATGATTCAAAGGACCCTTGATGCACCCATGAGAAGCCATGAGAGTTTTCATTCAGCGTTGGAGCCTTAAGCATAATATTTTTAGCTGTTTCATGTATACTGGGGTCATATGGCTTAAACGTAATATAGTGCTTGTCTTCTGTCGGAGGATCATCATAAATACGGTTGATGCTGGAAGTTACACATTCCTTTACCTTTTCCATGAATTGCTTTTTGTTGGTTTTGAAGCTAAAAAATAATATGAATTTATGATTAATACATATTTATACAGTTTTTGGAGTTTAGTAGAATCAAATTATTTGTTTCTTATTCTTTCATGTTATTTACTTAGGATCTATTGACAGTATCATCATATATCTTTTATAAATACTATTATACATCCTTGCATCTTAAACTACAACTAATCCCATTACATCAGATGGAATATTAATTAAAAAGTTAGTTATATAATGTACAAATATTCACACTTACTTGAGAGATGCTTCTATATTGGCTGGTGCTTTCATGTTCAGATTGTGGAATATCCAGTGTGTATATTTTAGTATTTGCCAAATGCGGTTCTGTTTTTTATCCCACTGAGGGAAAACTTCATTTAGATTGAGGGCCCCATTATTTGCATCCACTGCTGGATGATATAGTTGTGATGTGAAAGTTAACACCTAAATTGTAAACAAATCATTATGGTTTGTGACAAATTGAAAGTTATTGAGTACAATTATAAGGGAAAAGTATTGTAATAGTGTGACAATGGTATTATTGCCACACCTATTTCATAATATAAAGCAGTTCTTGTGTGTTGGTGGAAAAATGTGGGTGCACATGTTGTGAGAATCTTACTCCTAAGGAATAGCAACACGTTTGTAATTGGTTTCAGATGCAATCCTTGTTTTATTTAGAGTTGTTAACAGGTATTCATGGGTAGAAGTGACCATTTAACATACTGCATGTGTACTGCATACTTCTTTACAACTTTATATGTGAATATATGTTATTTATTAACTTACTGGAACTTTATCATCTGGGAATTTTTCAGGCAAAGTCAATGTGAACCTGAACACTCCACCTTCATATATGCCAGATCTTACAAAAATAACACCATACCATACTGTAACATAATATTGAGTACATTATTACAGAAACAAACTTATAGTGGAATAGACACAAAAATATTACAATAAGAATTGTATTTATATCAAGTGACATTGTGTAGTTAACTTTTTTATTCATTGAATTATCTAAACTGATTAAAAGGCACAAAAGCTAAACGGACCACAATTTTGGGGTATTTATTGGTTTAATAAATCACTTACATAACGAATTTTCATATGAAGGTATAACGTAAATTCCTTGTAAGTTTTCAGTTTGTAGCATACGGCTGAAAATAGCAAAATTGTAATTGTAAATTGTAATAAACTGACTCTGATTAGGTTTGATGCTATTGACATTATTAAAGATGTAACGACTTAACAGATCATGAAGACATAAAATAATTAATTTAGGAATATAAGCAAAAGTATCAAAAACGAAAAACGGTAGAAAAGTTATTTAAAACTTACTATTCGGCCATGATAATGTATTCCTGATGGAATACCGAATAAAGTTCATTCATTTCTTTTGAATTACTGTTATTTTGTTCATTCATTTTTAACTTTACGTTAAGTAATCTATGTGTACATAAATAGGACGTAGGTAATTTATATTTACTTTTAGTTTCTATAATTTCTTTTAGTTATAGTTACACTACTGACTTAACACTATTGACAAATTAGTCTAATTTGACAGCTTGCTGCTTGACGTTTCAATAGCGATTGACATATCCTGTATACATAGATTAGTAAAGATACTTCGCCGCCTAGAAATTGAATGAAGCCACAAAAGGCTGATTTGTCAGTTATTTTTTTTGAATTCTTGACAAATAAAAAATATTTTTAGAGAAAATTTACTAATAAATAACTAATACTGTGTAATTTACAAACTGAAAAATATTTACAATTATAATGAAACTTATAGAAAATTAAATATAATAAAATAAAGTATAGGTAAATATAAAACAACTTATTTACAAAATGTACATATATACAAAAATTAAAAACAAAAACGCTACCATAAAAAATTGTCACCATCACTGTCTTTGGGCAAAATTTACATAATAAATAAACAAGTATTTCAAATATTTTAGGGAAATTTTAGCACGGAGACGTGGCAAAACTTTTTTACGCAACTATTTCAAATCTCAAAACTGGTTACATTTTCTTGTTAGGAGTGAATAATCTTTACTAATCTATGCCTGTATATAATAATACTCTATGGATTGACGTTGGTGGTATGTACCAGTGTTAACAACTCTCAAAAAGATTTATGCCTAAACCTAAGTCAAAACCCCCTAAAATTGCCTCAATTTTTTGAAATTTCTCTTAAAAATATGTTTAATAAAAATAATATATAAATATAATTATGCTATATATAAAATAAAAGTAATATGTAGCAATATTCCTAAATTTTCTTTATTTATAAATTATCTAATACGCTATAAATTATAACAATTTATTCTGAAGAGTCCGCATTTTTAAAATTATATACATTGACATTACATAAACTTAACATTTTTGAAGATGGATTAAATGTAGAGCATGATCCACCATTTATTTGAATATAATTTATTGATCATATTTGAATGACTATTATTGGATTGAATAGTTCTATTATATTCAGTATACAACCCCTAAACATATAAAATTGTACGCGAAGAGTCAAGCAAGACGGGACTTCATACCCACCGGTCTCTCATATGCCGCGTCTGCGTTTGCAATATGGGGGTGGGTAGGGATTATTCGGGTCTCGAGGGTACCCTCTTTGCCCGGGCAAATTCTCAAGGGGGTGAGTACCCCCCGGATTTTTTAATATTCTTTCATAATAATATAATATTATTAATAATATGATAATATAATGAGACAACATTAAAATTATACCAACCCCGCTGTTTAGCGGGGGGTACGGGACTCGGTCAAATTACCAAGCTGGCAGTCCCCCTCCTGATGGTCGGAGGGAGGAACCAACCCTGGGAGCTCCCGCGGAAGCGGCCGCCCCTCAGGTGGTCGATCGTGAAGAGGCGCGAACCCCTTTAGGTGGGAGTGTGGTCCGGCCTCAGCTCGCTCGTACATCGAGCGAGCGAGGCGGACCACAAAATCCTCCACAGACTGCATTTTAAGGTCGCGCTCCAACACGTCGTTCCTGACGTAGCGACCAGCCCCCACGATCACTCGCAAGGCCAGGTTCTGCTGCGCCTGGAGACGCTGCTGGTTCGACCTAGAGACCAACGCGTACCATGCCGGCGCCGCGTAGGTGAGTCGGGAACGAATGTAGGTCTTGTAGATACCTAGTTTCGTTCGTACCGGTAACCTGGATGTAAGCACCGGTCGGAGCATCGCTCGGGCCACTCGGGCCTGGTGGATCGAGTGCTCCACCTGCGGGGTCATACGCAACGAGCGATCGATTCTACATCCTAGGTATTTAACATGGGTCTGCCAAGCTACCTCCATTCCCCGGAGACGTAGCGGCGACGGCATAATACGCTTGCGGCTGAATAGTATTGCGACTGTCTTACCGACATTGACAGCCATGCGCCACTTATCCAACCACATAGGTAATAGGTCGAGCAGGCGCTGCATCCTGGCGGCAGCTAGTTCAGCTCGGCGGGATGACGCGAAGTACGCACTGTCGTCTGCGAACAACGCGAGCATAACGTCCCGTTCCCACTCCTCCAGGTGACCGCGAAGGGTGGGAACGTCGTTGGTGTATAGCGAGTAGAGCCATGTTAGATGCATGTTAGATTAATAGTCTCTTAAACATTTCGACCCAGATTATAGAAGAGTCGGTAACTTTATATAGGTGGTGTGGCATTTGGGTTGTCGTTAACCAAAGAGTATAGTAGTCCATATAGGAACCGTTAACAAAGGTTTCCCCCTCGAAAACAAAAAAAGGTGTATAAACATATAGCGTTATGTTAAAAAACTATTAAAATTATTTCATTATACTTAGTATCATTATGTATTTTTATGATGTGTTATTTTCAAATATTAAGTACTCATAAAATCCCTGGCAAGTAAGATTTTCTGAGTTACTCTAAAAAACAAAAAGAACGGTTCTTGACGTTGGAGTTGTATTTTGAGCGGGAATATTGGCGGGAATAATAAAAGTTGTAATAATACACAGGTACATAAGATTGAGTGTATAATTAAAAATTTGGCGATAGTAATGAATTTGCGATATTACATCGACGTGTAGTCCTTACGTAATGAAATGATGCATGAGTGAGCGACCCTCGTGCGAGCACCTGATGACGGGATCAGCCGACGCGCGCTCTCAATTAGCCGGGATTATCCCACACGTGTCTCTGGATTACGGCTAAAGCTCCTCGTCTCTATTCAAATACTTGATTAATAATTCTTTATTGATTTCGTGTACCCGGATTTTTGGGGAAGTTTCATATTAGGTAACATACCTCCTCTGAATTTGGATATAGGTAGATATTTCTTTTAGGTATTTTTTTATTAAATGGGCTAAGTACCAGTCATAGATTAGTAGTACCAATTAATAACATTTTGCAGTTTATTTTTTGTTTGGTAGCTATAAATGATATCGATATTGGTAGGCAAAACTTTGGATACATTGTATCAGGTAACAAATGTACATAGATTAGTAAAGATTACTCACTCCTAACAAGAAAATGTACCCAGTTTTGAGAATTGAAATAGTTGCGTAAAAAAGTTTAGCCACGTCTCCGTGCTAAAATGTCCCTAAAATATTTGAAATAATTATTTATTTACTAGTTTTTGCCCGCGGCTTCGCCCGCGTTTATAAATATAGCATACTAACATACATAAAACTGAAAATTCGTACCTTCAACTTTGCTAAAGATCATCACTTGATCAAATGCATAGTTTACGATTCAATCCTTACTAATAATATCGATTAAAATAATCGATGTTTTGGGCCCAAAAGATCGATTCTCCGATTAATCGATCTTAGATCGCCATCCTTAGTTCCCGTGGGATTTCCGGGATAAAAACTATCCTATGTCCTTTCTCGGGTCTCAGACTATCTTTGTACAAAATTTCATTAAAATCGGTTCAGTGGTGTAGGCGTGAAGAAGAGACAACCAGACAGACAGACAGAGTTACTTTCGGATTTATAATATTAGTAAAGATTATATAAATTACGCAGTATTAGTTATTTATTCGTAAAATATATCTTAAAATGCTTTTATTTGTAAAGAATTTAAAAAAATAACTTACTAATAAGCAGTTTGTGGCTTCATTCAATTTCAAGGCGGCGAAGTATCTTTACTAATCTATGCAAATGTAAATTACTTATAAATTAAAAAATCTTCAAATTTTCTATAATGATTATGGACGAATTTCGACAGTCAGGCTAAAACTTGTTCTCAATATTACTAATTGAGCGTGGAAGACGTTTAGATTATTAAGCTTATTAGGTTTTTTACCTAGGTATAGGTATGGACAAGAGTCTTAAGTTGATTCTGGCATTTTAATACTTTTATTAACATTTATTTGGTATTTAAATCAAGAAATATAGGTATAACATGAATTTAATACGTATTATCTATGATAGTAGTTCCTCAGATACCGAATTACTTTGCTGCGCTCTATTTTTTCCATCTGGCTTTATATGTTCTCTTTATTATAAACAAACAGTCAATAATGTTTTATGCAGTTGTCTAGATGTTTTACGACGGCAGTTTCGTTCGTAGAAAACAGACGTTAATACGAGGAAACATATGGATAAGATGGCGCTTCTCGCTTTCAAAGTGCCGCTGCTGGATCATAAAACTCTCCCATTTGATGTATGCACTGCAGTCATGTAATTACGTCCGTTGGATAAACAAACAGCTTAAATTAGCATTTGACTTGTCGAGTCAAACGTATCAATAAACGTTTACAAAATGTGGTACGACGTTCTAAATTACATATTTAAGTACAAGCTTTTTCCCTGGCGCTCTACATCCGTTGTTGAATAAGTTCGGTAATACGAAATGAAATGTATGCGTAAATATTCTCAATGACTTTTAGGACATTTTTTATTGTATTAGTTAATTAAAGTTACATCAGCGGTCCAAAACCAATTCGCACATTATCGCATATTAATATAAGTATAGATACGCAATGCAACTGTGAGATATAAAAGCGGAGGTAAATATTATTTTCAACTTTTATTTGAATCTATCCAAATGATAGGTAATTGCAGTGATAATTGAATGTAAGTTATGTATCATTAGAAGGTATCTGTGTTATAAATTTGCAATAGGCATTCAGGTATATGCTCATTCACCTACCTGACTAACTATTTCTCATGGAAACTCAACTTCACACAATAATATTAGGTACCTATATAAAATGTCCTTTGTGTCACATATAATGTATAACTTAGGAGATTATGGCTGAGGTGCGTTACGTCTGTGCTTCTTTTGATATATGCTGTAGATACTAAACATCTTATTCAGTATTCTATAATCTAAAAAAATGAAAAGTAAGTAAATACGATTACAGATCATACTAATCATGTAGGTACGCTTCATAGGCTTACGCCTTAAATTGTAGAGCAAATAAAGAGAATGTAATTTATTTAATAAGTTTCATGTGCAGTGTAGGGTTTCCCTTGACACGCAGACCGCCCGGTCTCGTATCACACTTGAGTGACGCCGGCGTAAGACGCATGCGTGCGGCTTCCCTCCCAAGGATGCTCGGTGACTGCCCTAAGCACAGAGAAACTTTCAAGGCGGCACCGCTTTTGACATAATTGTACGTATCTTCTCTATATTTTAAGTAAGTACGTTTCTTTTGATCAGTAAGTTTAAGATCTGTCTGTCAACCTTAAAAATACTTTGAGCCCCAATCGCTAGTAATTAATGTTGCAACAACTTTCTTTAATTTTTTAATTAACAACAATGTATTCTGTATTTTTTTGCATAGCCAAAGTCCATAAGTAAGTAAGTACCTATACATTGTGTTCTAGGAAATCTTCCCGGCGCGAGTTCGATTCTGTTGATTGGCTATCTTTCAAGTTTACGTTACGTTAAAAATGAATGGTTCGTTTAAAAAATTAAGTGCTAATTTACGATGATTGTCACGCTTCGAGGATGAATGTGTCGAGCCTTGTATGGATATTCCTCTTAAAATAATATAAATAAATTGTGTCTATACAATTATTCTGTAATTTTACTAATAAATTGTTTTATAAAGTCTTGATCTAATTCATATAGGCGATAATATGGCTCTATCTCATCCGAAATATGAAATACAAGATAAAGTAAAGCGAATAAATGTTATTTAACACCAGTATCAACCAATTTAAATATATAAATTTTTATTGAGACGGAATCATTTAGATTAAAGTAGCTACTTATGACGAGACGCACCGTGCGCTGTTCCCACGCTTTGCTCGCGGATTACACGGAATGCCCTTTTGGTGCTTCGCTCCTACACTGACCTGCGTTTTTTTGCTTAAAAAGAACAGTCTGATAAATCACAGGGCATTGTACATCAGATCTGGATAACGTTCCCCGATTTTTGTCCAAGTTTTTTGCGAACATCGATCAGGATGATGTCCAATAATGCACGTACCTGCTCAATTTTGACGGTCAAGGTGCCGTACGTCACAATAAAACTAAGATAACATCGCTCTTTATATCTCATACATTTATTTGTATTGCTCAGTTCCGCGTAAAATGTAATTTTACCTATAAGTCTAGTATTGTGATATATCTTAGACACGAACAATAAAAAAAAACAGTTTTTTGTAATCGAGCTCTTATTATGTGGCTTTTATCTCTTAGCTACCATGTTCCTTACGATTGTGCACTAAAATGTAATTGAAAAACAATAGGCACAAGTTCAAAAACACTTTATTTTTTGTGAACCATGAAGGAATATTAAACGGAAACGAATTTAAAACTATTCATTCGTTAAAATGTAGCAATTAACCGTGTGTTCAATGAGCATAAATGTGAGCATTTCCTTCACTAAATTGGGTATAATGAGCGAGGGTGGCGTGGGGTGCGCGGGCGCAGGCACAGGTGCGCCGCGCGTGCAGCGCCGAGTGGCGCGGCAAGCCTCTACACATGAACACCATGTGACGGACACCTAATTACATGTAATTGACCTAACGTGCGTAACAGGAAAGGGATGGTTTATATAACAAGATAACCTATTTAGGTATTTTATCGAACTACATACTATTTTCAGTGAAATACCAATTTTATGAACTCAATAAGCTTTTTTCATTAAAAGAATTGGTTCACAAGTTTTAACTAGGCTTTGTTTCTTATCGTGGTAAGTAACTACGGGACACACAAGAGTACATACTTACATAAAGGGAAAATTTCGATATTCATGCTTGATCCACTGTGGACAGTGTAGGTAAAATATATATTTTTGTTATTTATGTATTTTTTACCTTTTTACATCCCATATTGACTTTAATATCGAACGAACACCGAACAACAACGAATAATAAATACGTTCAATAGCACTACGACTCAAAAGTAGTAATCCTTTTGGAAAGTAGATGTGGACCTATTATGGACTAGGTAGGTATATTATTTCAAAAGGGACATACAAAAGTCAAGGCAAAAACAGAGGCCTTTGTAACATGTTTAATAATGTATATTCAGATTCCAGTTGTTACTTAGCTACGCCACTAAGATTGTTAGTTGTTGGTGATCAAACACACATCCATTCAGGCAAATAAAATTTTACTGTTACTAAATTACAGCTTGTAGGTCAAATTTAGGTGGATGTTAGATATATAAATGTAAAAAGTAGGTATGCTAATGTATATCAAAAGCTAAATGTGGTCTTCACATCTATTACCAGTATGGATATACAGGTGAATTTTTCAAACAGGCCTTCAGGGCCAAATCCGAAACTATACTTAAGGAATAGCGAAAAATGCTGAAACGAGTCCGATTTTGACAAAAACTATAAAAACTAAAACTGCATCATTACTTTTTTAAAAATTATTTTTCCTTAGCCGGGAATTGGATGAGTTCATTTTGAAAAAAAATACACCTATATTATTCCACAATATAAATTCTTGGAGAACAAAACGTCCGCTTTCGAAAGATGTTAAACGTTAGGCCAAAAAATTAGTTAATACGCGAAATGTTTAAATTAATGAATAGCGGGAACTTGACTGCCAAATGAATAAGAAAAAAAATACGTGTGGCACTCGGAGACTGCCGCGGTAAAGCTATTGCATAGCATTTTTTATGCTATGAAAACGCTCAGAAGGAATTCCAGAAATACAATATATTCTTCCATAATCATCAACATTTACATTAATACATCTTTATCCACTATTTTATCATATCTCCATTATATAAGACATTGCAAATATCAGCTGACATTTCATAACTCCAAGCAAGACTGAACATTCTAAAATATAAAATAGAAGAGTATTTAATAAGTGACGTAAAGTATTAACAACCAGCAATATAAATGGATCAATGTGCCTGTGACATTTGGCCGAATGTTACAGGTACATCGCATTTTTCATTAATAAATGCACTTTGCTTGTTCAAATTTAAAACACTTTGTACACAAATTATTTGTACCATAAATCATAATGGCGTTTTGATTTTGTGCTGTCAAGTCTGTCAGTTGTAATTGTACGTTTAAAAATAACAAACACTCTTTTACGTTATTTTATCAATCCAGAATTCAACATAGCTTATGTTGATAAAACATATTATTTTGATAATATAGTAATATAATTTTGAATTTTATAATGGGAATATAAAATATACTTCTCGCAATTTTAAGATTTCTGTACGGATTATAAAAAAATGTGTATTACTGCCATCTGTGTTCAAGTTGACGAATTAAGGTTATCAAATAAAATAATAAGGAATGTAAAATAATACTTTATTAAATTATATCCATATTTTTCTATTGACAATCAACAACTCGGTTGCCTGGAGACTTGATATCCAACAGTCCTCCACCGCTATTTTCACTTACACCACCAGGGGCGCCGGCAGCATTTGGTCAAGATGCCATTTTCAATTCTGACTTCATAATGGAGTCTACCTAATCTTCGGATGACGACTCCGAACTCCCATTTAACTCTTGGGTTGGTGTAACTGCGGACTTGTACCTTATCACCTTGTCCGAACTCCTGCGTTGGCGGTGCATTGTAATGTAATCTGGATAGTGGGGCGGATTTCTTAAATAAGGCATGCATATAGGTTCTTATCTCTCTGCCGAACATTAACTGATAAGGTGATAACTCTTTTGTATTAGGTGTACGTCTCAAGCGTGCCTTGACAGTTAACAGTTTACCAAATAAACTTCCGCTCTTGCTGATATAAAAGAACATTCAGGTATTAGCCGATTATTTTCTTTTTGTACATTCAAAAATTTAAATTTTAGCTTTGTATATATTTCTTCAAATTCGTACATGTATTTTATTTCCTCTTCTAAATTTTCTTCTTCTGTAGGCCATTCAATTTTTTCTTGAATCGCGTAGAATTTGTTCAAATTTTCTTGTAAAGAATTCAGTCGTATATTTATTTCTTCATTGTCAATTTTTTCTATTCCCGAAATGTAATTTTCGGTTCGTTTCATTAACCCACGTAATGTGGCTCGTATTTTCTTATTGTTTTTTAGTTCATTCGACATCTCGTCGCCAATATCAAATAAAATAATAAGGAATGTAAAATAATACTTTATTCAATTATATCCATATTTTTCTATTGACAGTCAACAACTCGGTTGCCTGGAGACTTGATAGTTGGATATCAAGTCTCCAGGCAACCGAGTTGTTGAAAGGTGTTACTTATTTTCGTTACGGAATTTCTCGATTCGGTCGCCGCGCTCAAAGCCCGCGATAAAAGCTATGCAATAGCTTAAAAATATGTATTTTCTTAAAACTGAGGCTTTTCCTTTAGTTTGTCGTTTATCATTACTTCCCAGAATTTGTATCCTTATAAGCAACACTATCGGATAGTGGAATAATATAGGTGTATTTTTTTTCAAAATGAACTCGTTCGACTCCCGGCAGAGGAAAAAGATATTTTAAAAAACTAATGAAGACGTTTTAGTTTTTATCAAAATCGGCCTCGTAACTCCTTTCAGCATTTTTCGCTAATCGTTATAGTTTCGGATTTGGCCCTGAAAGAAAGGCCTATTTAAAAAAATTCACCCCGTATATTTATATAATTCGTTTTAAATATACAGTAGAATCTTGAGTTAAATAAGTTGATAGAGTTATTTGCTGTTTAAAAGGACAGTTCTATACTGAGCAATCACAAAATCTATATTTGCAATAACCCTATGAATATTTGGAGGACAAACATTTCTCACGGATTATTTGTATATGTAGACCTTTGTACTGATTTTATATTTTAATATCATACAAAAGCCATAAAATATATAAAGTAGATATAAAGTTGTAGACGTTAAGGTCCTCCCTTCTCGCAAACATAAATTATGGAGTATCTACCTCATCGTTATAGAGAGCAATTTTAAATGCACACATACTTAATTAAAAAAATCTGTGTCCAGGAGGATAACAAGAAAACACTTCAATAAGAAGTGTAGCAGAAAATCAGTGCTCATACCTCTTTTTATGCAGTTCTATTAGTACGAGTAAATGTAGTAAATGGGAATACCTATATTATTTTATTACAACCCTATTTATTTATGATATCGATTCCTAGTAATATAACACACAAGAGATATTACTTTTTGATTATGATTTGGGTAGGTACAACTACCATATTGATTAAATTATAATAAGTAGTTCCTACAATATATTTCCACACTTAATTTGGTATAGGGATGAAAATAATTACAACATTTGCGTACATTATTCTAATGGTTTATTTACACATACTATCACAATAAATCGAGTTTTGTTTTCATTACATATAAATTGAACTTAAAAGTAAATAACATTAAGTACCCAATTTTAAACAACAAATCTTTTAATATGAATAAAAGTTATGGGTAATTAAAAATTAATTAACAAATAATTGAAAAATGTTTCTTAGCTTACCTATCAGTTGTTTAAAGAAAATTATATAATTTCGATTTTAAATTGCACGTTAATAATAATACCTAGCTAAGGGAATACATATGTGTGCTATATTAATCGCTAGCGAAGCTTTAGATATTTCTTATGTCTGAGCATTGAAATTTGTCAACGATGGTTATCTACAGCGAGCCTTAATTAGGTATCTATTTTTTCTTAAAAGGAAAAAAGATTTTTTGCCTTAATATTTCCTGCTAGTATTATACTTAAGTAGCAAATGCCACATGTCTGTAGGAGTAAATATATTTAAAAAAGATTTGCTAAATATTTTTCAATAGCACATGCTGATGGTGTTGTGAACAGTTAATTATTTATTTTATTGTAGCTTATTAATATAGGTTAAAGTAAAAATACACATTTTCCTTTAAAGTAATTTAAAATATTAATTACCTACTGTATATTTGGTAGTGGTATCCTGCATGTATATGTATGTATGTGTGTTTTATGTGATGATATTATTATGCTACATTGTATTGACAACTTACTCATATTTTAAGGTATATGTAGGCAGATAATTATAATTATCGTATTTGTTTGTTATTTGTGTAATGGCTTAGTCTAGGGAGCTAATGTAGTTTGAGAAACTACCAATCTGTACCTCTTATAATACCTACGATGATATAAATAATTATTGTTGAGAAGGATTGGCGGTTAATTAAACTGATCCTAGTTTTTAATTTCATACACATGAAACTTGCGTTAAATTAAACGTTCGGTAACGCAAGTTAAATTAAACTTTAAAATTTACTTTTCGCTTTAGATTTGTAGGTGATAGCAAATTTTCACAGGGATAATAATATACCACTATGAAAACTCGTTCGGAATAACTGTCATACAATACCAGTTTAAGAAATGAGAGCTCCCTGGGAGTGTGGTTTGATATGGACAGGATGCGTGGCGTGAGTGTGCGAGGGGTGGGAGATGTGGGGCGGCTGGCGGGCCTGGTGGCAGCGCTGAGCTTGCAAGTGCGAGTGTGCACGAAGTTCTTCGCCGTGTTCGCGATAGGCTCTGTGCTTGTCCTCGAAGTCTCGCAGTCGTTGGTTGTAACGTTCTATTTGGTCTCTTAGGGCGGCGTCTTCAATAGCAGCCCGCTCTTCATCTAGTTCCAGGCACCCTACACCGTCCAAGCGTTCCAAGTCGATCCAACCTCGCCAACGGACGCACACGCCGTTCATGATAAATCTTGATACAATGTGTGCCTGCCAACAAAAACAAAACTCGTCACTTTACGTAATTAATGGTTTGCCTTCCAGGAAAACAAAAAAGGTTAGCAAAAAATCACACGGTAGGTGGTAGGGAAGTGAACGATTGCAAAGGAACCGTTGACCATTTGTCCAATAGTAAATAATGTCATAAATTCAAAAGTTCATTGTTTAATTTTTGTTTCGTATTCACGGCTAATCAAGAAGGTAATCTTAAAGAAAGTTTGCTGAAATCTAGAGCCCACTACAGAAATGAACTCTAGAGAAGTGGTTACTTTGGATTGTTTATAGGTAGATATATTTGTCTTTGTTTTGGGGTAGACAGTAGTTTAACAGAGTAGGATTTTATTTAGTTTTTTGTCTTTGATTGATGTTATTCATTACACTCATCGGATTTAATAAAATATAGTTTTAGGTCTTCCGTAGAAAGAAAAGTATTAGCATAGTCGACGGATTTTTGACCCATTTGATTAATTAAATTGTCATTTTAAATGTGACCGTTGAAATAAAATAAATATGAAACCCTAAAAAAGCCGAATGTTACATAAACGCAGATATAGATACGAAAATCGATTAAATAAAATTTATTTTCCGACCCAGTTGTCTAGGTCCAAATTTCTCGGGAATTTTAATGTAAGGCTAATCCTGTAGTCTCTAAACATTATTGAATTTTAGGTTATTAATTTAAAAGTCTAACTAAAACTATCTAAGATATTAAAACGCAATTCATTAAGCACTCGTTTTTTTCTACAGTCTCAATTTTGATTTTTTACCATTTATTTAGGGTTTAACGCGCCTAGCAAAAAAGTCTTTTTTTAACAAATGTTGGGTTTGATTTGTACCTGTTACAAAACGCCATAAGGCAGGCGGGCAATTCGGATCGCGTGCTTGCTTTGTTCCGGCATCCGCTTCACACAAACATTTAATTATGTAGACACTTTTCCAATGCGTGCAATTTTGGAAATAATGAACTTTTTAATTTTGAAATTAAGCATTATTATACAAAATAAGCCAGCATTAAACGCTCGCCGTATGGCTTTTGACCTCCACGTTTCTAGAGCCAAAAACATAAAACCTTATACAACGAAATATTTGTATAAGTCCTTTTTTTTGATTATACATTATTTTTCTGAAGTTCTACAAAAGATTTACTTTTGTTCAAAGGTAAAATAGAAGGTACAGTATCTTGCTATTTAGGTCTTTACATTGTTAGCACTTAGCAAAAATAGCAATGCAATACATATGGGAAGGATCGAAAGTACATGAGACATTCTAGAAACACGATATAGATCTTCTTTTTTTACAACTGCAATATAATTCTGTAGAGTTAAAAATAAACAATCATAAGTATCGATATATATATAATTCTTTATAATAATTTAATGCACCACCACCTCTCCTTTCAACCTTATTTTCAATAATAATATCAAAAATGATTCTTATTTGCTTTTGTTCGATTGTAAATGTTATGGGGCTTGGTACCGGTTTTTAGTTTGTGTATTCGTATTACAATCCAGCAAGCTGTACACGTATTTATACTGCTACAGGGAGGAGGGTGGCAACTCAGAGCAATGGCGGCCATGATGGCTGGGCGGGCGGGGCGTCGCGGCGCCCTGCGATCTCCCTCGTTTTCCCGTATCGATTGGGGGGGAAAATGCTTCGTATCTGAATCCATTTTGGAGGATCTAAATTTTCAATGAATTGGATGGATAAAATTGGATAAAACTTCCAATATTTTTGAACAAATCTACGATCAGGCATATTTATTCATTTAAAAGCGTTTCATTGAAAAGTATAACTAAGTTCTTATTTTTGAGTTTCTTTTTATAACTATTTAGCTATATATAGTCACTGTTTTGACTTCACGCTTTCCCATTTCTGCCCATTGAACAATTCGCACCCTAATACAATTTCCTCTGACACGGAACTAACAAGAACTAGTATGAATACGCTCTCGAATTCTGTTAAATGAACCAAGCGTAAATAAATATAAGTATTCATATAGAAACGCAGCAGGCGGCCCCTACAAGTAAGGGGCTAAATTCAATAAAGAACGAGTATGGCACCAAATGCGCGCTTCTTGGGCCTCTACTTGAAATGGTTACGGATAGTACTCGATTAAACATCTCATTCAAAGTCAATATCAATATTAATGTAGGTACGAGTAATTTAAAGTTGTGTAATCGAGAAATAATGAGACAGTCAGCCTCTCAATCGACGGGTCTGGAATTCAAATCCCTAGCATGTCTAATTTTTCATAGTTGTGCGCATTAGAAATTAATTATCACGTCCCTTGACAGTGAAGGATAACAACGTAAGTAAACCTACACGTCTGAAACTTCTTTGAAACGTCTCTCTTTCAAAAGCACTTGTAGTCTACTAATGCGCACTTTACCAATGACCTGTAGGAGTGGACCTCCTCACTCCGAAAGGAGATCAGTGGTCAGTAAGACGTAGAGAGTAAGAGAAGTAAGAGATGAGTCCCCGACGATTGAGAAATACAATAACCTAAGTAAGCAAGGTTTGATCTGAAAATATCCATGCTTATACATCATTTGAAAAACCATTCGAGAAATAACCCTATCGTAGGTGCGTATCGTAGATAAAATGTTGAGAGTACTACTCTCAACATTCTATCTTGTAAGAAAAATATAGCACTATTTCTGTTTAATAATCGTATGTTGAATTTGAATTATTGATATTTAATTATTAAGATATAAACATGTACCATAGCCCGGAATAGCGGGGCCGCCGGGGACTGGGGGCCGTGGCTTTTCTGCACCTTTCATGGGGGGTTATTGCCATAGTCACCGCGCCTGGCATGCGTGTTGGTGACCGCAGTGGGTGTTATTTATTTTACACAGGAAGATGCTGCTGCCCATCTCCTGGTATTGTCCCTTAGTCGACTCTTACGAAATCCACGGGAAGAGAGGGAGTGGTGCTATTCGAGGCCGGCACCACACGGCAGATCGCTCGGAGGACCGATAACCGATGGGGAAGAAAGGTCCTCGAGTGGCGACCACGCGTAGGCAAAAGGAGTTCAGGCCGCCCCCCGACCAGGTGGACCGACGACCTAAAGAAGACGGCGGGAAACCGCTGGATTCAAAGGGCACGGGACCGGTTGGAGTGGCGCCAATTAGGGGAGGACATAGGCCTCCAGCAGTGGACCTCAAAGGGCTGATGGATGGATGGAAACATGTACTAATTGTTTACTATATCCAAGAATTTTGTTTCGCAATCTTATTTCGCGTATATTATTAGATATTTTGTCGAACTTAATTATTTTTTAATTAGAACCAGTTGCTTAATAACAGTGATTATACGCTTTATTAATGCATTAGCATGTTTTGATGTGTTCGACGCGCATTAGTGGACATAATTCCTGTTAGAAAAGATGTCATTCATTCAACATGTACAAAACGACTTCAGAGCGTGACAGGCACGTTGTGTGCGGTGTTACGGCTTTATATTTTTTCACTACGGTTTAAAGTAATTTATGTCTTAATTTCGTTATCAGAATGTGGGCCGGAAGCAGCGTGCGTTGATGACGCGCCATCAGCCACGACCGGCCAGTGATGAATGGTGTTATTACTTAAATGTACGAAATAGACGTACGGAATGTGTTTTGATGATTAATATTATTAATGCAATGAACGCAATTTGTCAATTTTTATATTTATATGGAGTAGTTATACATCACGTTTAGTAAAGATACAACACATTTGTATAATTGGAGGGAATACCTAATTAATACAATAATGATAGAGCTAGGTTTCTCGAATGTTTATTTTATATTGCTATTTTATCTATTGTTTGAGTATTTGATACGTTGCATATTATGAACACGTTTGTAATTATTATAGCTGATATATTATGATGGAAATGATCGATATATTGTGATTGTGCTCATAAGCTTAAGCAATGCAAGGTCGATTCGACTGGAAAATTCTCGTGGACATTTCCAAGCTTCATGAGCTTTGCATAAATGAAGTATTCTGGCGAATGTTGTAATTGTAAATAGGAATATAAAGAGAAATTTCCTTAAACAATCAAATCTATAACCCGATAACTAGTAACAATAAGTCTGAGTTGAACACAGAATATAATACAGATCTGTGGAGTTGAAGGTACTATTTCACATTCGAACTTATAACTTGAAATCCTAATTTTTGTACTCTAGTTGAGGTGTCGTTGGACAAGTTTTAATTGTAAAAGTGACATACTCGTACGTTATATTTGATAGCAGTCGGGGTTTATGTTTTTATGATAATACTCTAGTTCCATGATTTTGACCCTTTCAAATAATCATTTAATGAAAATATACGGCCAGAACCTATGTATCTTGAATTAAGTGACAAATGTTTTTTTCATTATTTATTTATTTATCTTTGGTAAAATTTGAAAGTCCTATTTGAAAACAGTGGACTAGGAGAGGGCAGGAGCAGGAGCAGGAGTAGGAGCAGTGTAAGGCGCTGCTGTGTTCCGGTTTGAAGGGTGTGGTAAGGGAGACAGACTTTTCGGAGGCGTTCCAGCTTAGTCCTCAGGGGTAGCGGCGCATCTGTGGCCGACCTCAGGTAGGAATAACTAATCCTATCTGGGGTTCATTACAAATGTCCATGGGCGGCAGTAGCCACTTACCATCAGGTACTGCATGCTCGTTTGCTTCTCCTATATTATAAAAAAAGAGAAAAATGAATCCTTACCTTTCCATTCTCCTTTTGGAAATCGCAGCCTCGGCTGTTGTAGGGCGAGTGGTCGAACACTAGCTGCAGGTTGGTCCCAGTGGCGGTGAAGGCGATCTCGGTGTGGCCTTCGCGGCAGCCGCTCGTGAAGCGCATTTGGCGCTCCTCGGGCGGACGGTCGCGGTATCCAGTGTACCGTACCTGGTTGGAAAATCGTAGCACTGTTAGATGATGTTAAAAGTTGTACCAGCTTCGGTGAAAGGATGCGGACGCCAACTGATTTATTATGAACGCCCATCTTAGGTCCTGTGACAATACATTTGTTATCGGCGTCAGAATCCCTGTTGTATAAGGATTTGGTCCTTGCGCAATAGTGATAGTTTACCATTAGATGGACTGCAGGCTCATTTGATATTTTGATCGCATAAAAAAATGTTTTTTTATCATAGGCATCACCTAAAAGTTAAATTTAGACTACCTGCTATCATGTACAAATAGGATTGAAATAGCGGCGAAGTCAATAATTACTGATCACGATCTAGTATTATATAGTTTATCGAGACGAATCCAACAAGCCACTACGTGGATATCTTGTTGAGAGGCGTTGCTACGGTCAGCATCCGGGTCCATCATATCAGATTAATTCAATAACATCACATTATAACATTGTCATTGAAGTTAAATATGAGAAATTTTTCTTACTTTTTAGATGCCCAAGTAAGTATTTTTTATATTATGGAAATTGAATAACGATTATTCATAATTATTGTACAGCTACGGGTTACCTATACGTAGATGTATTAAGAAAAATCCCCTTATGTATGAAACCATTAGTAAAAATGCTTATAATTTCATTTACCTATTAAATTAAAAACACCTATGTATTTATTCTTCTTATCAGAAAATATGAACTTATGTTAAACAAGGTTCCGTGTACGACTCTACCCAAGATCAACATAATCTGGGGTCCGGGATATTTCGAATTTTGCTAATTGATCACTAAATGTTTATTTAAATTTTCATAACGATGAATATTGACTATTAATATACTTGGAAGTAAATGCATTATGAATATCTAATTAGTGATCTTGACTTATTATGCAATCTGCGCCATCAAACTGACGTAATTTGTTTAGGTCTGATGGTTAAGGAAAGACGAAAGTGGGCACGTTATTCATAAAAACAACATTACACATAATACTAAGTTGTGGTCATCATCCTTGTACGATTCGTAGAAGTTCCTAACTTAGATTCCACCACCACAAGCCCAAAAAAAGTATCTAAAACCATGAATTTTGCGTTATTTTATTACGTTACGATATTAGTTATAAACAGTCGATTAGTATATTTTATGGTTTGACTGCTAAGGCACAATGGCTTCATTTCGGCTTTATAAAAATAGTGTTAAGTGCTGTTTTAGCTTTTACTCGCTACTTTTTTTGACCTATCCGAATATCTATGCGAGGCAGTGATTTCTCACCAAAGGGTGGAGTGCCTATTCCTTTAGTACTTGAATTTCATACTAAAAGTTCTGTAATTGGACATAATAAAAATATACTTTACAGTTTTACGCCGAAAACACGCAGGCAAAGCTCGTTTTTGGTGTCATATTGATTCAAAACGTGAATTACTTTTATTACACATACATATATTATGTAGGTACTCGTAGATGGGTGTGGTTTTCTAGAATGTTCAAAACGCATCGTCGTGTCATCTGGGAAATTCTGCTTGCTCTACGTAGCATTTAATTTAAACATTAACTCTACGTTCATAACTAGAGAGTTCTACATCATTAGATATGATAAGTTATTAGAAAGTCAGTAGATACTATACATTTTGAAATTTGTATCTAAATAAATAGTACTAATTTTACATTGCAATCCAAGTGAATACTTCAATAATGGGACTTCACATTTTCCTGTTAGTTGAAACAGAAAACACCGTGACGCGTATGTTAACATTCATGTTAATTCCTTTCCTTAAATTGTTATAAAATTATAATAATGTAATAAGCTATTATTGTAAATTAAGTAAATAGTTTAAATTATTGGGAAACTCACCTCGCTTTCTCGGCTCAATCTTTTGAAGAGGTCTTCAGTTTCAAATTTGTTTTTCTGATCAGGGACTACTCGGGGCATTTTGAATATGAAACGCGGCTTTGGCTGTTCGTACAGTCCAATGGAGTCGAAGGGCAGCATACCAGCCAGAGCAGCTGGGTCACTCATGGCGTGCATAACACGGTAGACAGTTACAAAACAACACTGCTAATCATAACTATTTACGCGGCACAAACTGACTCAGTTCTGCGAGACCGATGAATCAGAATACAATTACGAAATGCGCTAGTACCTTGTAACGCGACGACTGCCCTACGCGACAATCGGCTACTGAATAACCATCTGCACGGTCACGGGTGCCCGGGGAGAATTTCCATCAGGGCGGGGTCTCCTGATGGAGGGGAGACGAGCGCCAATGACTGGGATCTCTGACGCCGCCCCACTGTATTCGACGCCTTCTTTACACAATTTCGGGAGCTTTCAAGCGAAAAGAGGGTTTTCTCCCCTCGACATGTTTCAAAATAAATACTGTAAGCAACAAAGCGCATGAATGTATAATGATGGGCATTATGCTCTTTCGACGTTTGGAGTGTTTTATGTACTTGTATCACTCCTTTTGTTCCATTGTAACGAGATCAATGTAAGCTATGTGCAGTATGTTTGAAGGGGGAGCATGATCCCAGGATCAGATAAAAATGAAACACGATATTTTTTGAGTTCCTTTAAAACTAAATTATTAATACTACATTCATAATAATAGGGAGTCCCGTAGGAAGGTAATATTTACTAAAGGGCAATTGGCCGTATAGGGACTAGTTGAATAAATCAGTTTTTATTCAAATGTCACTAGAGCAAGTCCGAGTGAGATTGGTACCTAAGCTAAAAAAATTAGTACTTACATAATTTGTAACGATAGTTTACTAAAAAAAAGTTCAGTTTTGATAACCGGTAAGTGCTTCGTTATTGTTTGTAAGCTACAGCATAAAGTTCCCTTAAAAGATATCTACACAAAGGTATCTAATTTTAGTGTAACTTTTAAGGGATTAATTTAGCTGGGAATCTACGTAGGTACCTACGTATCACTAGAAAACAGGTAGTTAAGTATTGCTACATGTACTAGAAGAGCTAAAATTGTGATAAGCCTAAGTAAAAATATAAAAGTAAGTATGTAGAGCTTTTTGCTCTACATACGATTACGTCTTTTAAAATTTTAATTTGAACGCTAAATTTATGCTAAAGCAGAAGTCATGTTAAAAAACAACTATTACATCTATCATGTTTATCGTATCTATCATGGCTTTGTTTAGGAAATTATTAATTTCTTGAGAACCATATTCGTTTACATAAGACAGCAAGCAATTTTCTCTTTAAGATAAGTATCAGGACAGAGGTACATTTCAGTAAGTATAGAGCGGAGTACCTATAGACGGAAATCCTTTACAAAGGATGGCGGCGTGTGTTGTAAAATGTATCAAATGTTTTAAAGCTATCGATAAATGACGATCTATCAGAGATAACGCCACGTCTAAGTGTCGCTTTTGTTGTTACATTTTGTACTTAAACTGTTACTCAAAGCAGCCGACAGCGCAGGTAAAAAGTTGTTTGCTCTTGTTAGAGAGATTTTTCAACTCTACCAAAACATTACCTGTTAAGTAGTTAACATTCTTCAAATATTTTTCCAGGCGTAGGTTTTGCTTAAACATTTGCAAAATCAGGAACTATTGTCTAAATAGGTACTTGTTGGGAGGGGCTTTACATTATTTTTTATATTTCCTTATGAAAAGATAGAACTTATTTGATTAAATTAAGTAAAATTGTAAAAAAGTCTCTCCAGGTTAGTTGCCTTTCCGATAGGAGACTATAAATATTAAATACCAAATATTTGCATTATATTTTACAAAATAGTTTTATTACGATATTACATACCTATGGTAAGGTAATTATAATTTAAGTTTAAAATATACATATACTGTATTTCTGTGATTGATAGGTAAGTACATACTATTCAAATGAATTCTAGTAACACAATATCTACATCTTACTAATGATAGAGTCTCAGTATTTTAAAGAAAGTTGCGTAGGTACTAGGCGTAGAGGGTTGTTAGGTTTTTACTAAAGAATACATTTAAATCTATTTAATGTGGAACTTTTGATATTGTCACGTATTTTGTGTTATTGAAATGATATTGAAGCGGGCAGTCACGTGTCACGGCGCCGCGTTTGATCCCGGGCGTCGGCGGCGAGACGCCGAGCACGCTTCGCTACTCCACATTATCCAAAGAAATCACTTAACAGTTAAGTAACACAATTGTTTCATAATCACGTTTCGTAGTTACTTCAGAATTTTGCTTTTTTTAAATAATAACTAGCTGACCCGGCAAACTTTGTACCACCTCAAAATATATTTATCAAATATATAATATAAAATATAGCCTATGTTACTCGTGGATAATGTAGCTTTCGAATGGTGAAAGAATTTTTAAAATCGGTTTTTGAGCCTATTCATTACAAACAAACATACAAACAAAGGTTTCCTTTTTATAATATTAGTGTAGATAAGAGACAATTTCTGCTTACTAGAAATTGATTATTTATTTATAAAGAACAGAAGCTGATAATAGACATTGGTAACTACTCGTAGTAAGCAACGGATTTCAGAACTTTGCCTTCTTATGAACTAGTTACCTATACCCCTATGTACCTCAATTTTTGGAATTGTAGGAGTTGGAAGAGATATTAAATTACAAAAGGTAAACTTAATTATGATGCTTTGATAAGTTTTGTAATAAATATTGATAATAATAATACACTTAGTCTAAATACTTTACATTCATAAACGCGCGACGACAAACACTGGTGGGAATTTGATAAAGTACTGTAACCACATCCTTTGATAATGATAACAGATATTATGTTGTTCAATATTCTGTAATTTTTGTATTACTTAGGTACTTATGCTGAAATAATAAACAAAATCATTGAATAGTCATAAACAAATGGTTGCAATCAGGAAATTACTAGGTTGACAGGTTAAAATGATGTGGTAACTATTAGGAGGTACTCAAGTATGGTATATTACCAAAGTATCGAGGGGTCCGAGGTTCAAATCCCAGGCACCTCCACTGATATTTCAGAGTTATGTGCGTATTATAAATTAATTATCACTTACTTATACGGTGAAGGAAAACACCTGAGATATCTATAAAAAAAATCTCAAAGGTATATGAAGTCTACCAATACGCACGTGGCCAGCGCGGTGGACTACGGCCTAATCCTTCTCATTTTGAGAGGAGACCTGTGGTGACCATTATTGTCCCAGCAGTGGGACAATAATGGATTGATAATGATGATGAAAGTATAATTCTATCCATAAGATACACTGTTACAACAACATAAAAGAGATCTTGTGTAGATCTCTTTTATGTCCTTGGGTCTTCGCTAATCCAATTAGGCAGTTTTCCAAACCATAACAATTTAGATACATATTTATATAACTCGCTTGCGATAAGTCAGGTTTTACAAACTCTGCTCTAGCATAAATCTTACGTATGAGTGTTTTGATCAGTTTTTTCCTAAAGTGAAATATATTTCTAGGGATAATAATTATTTTTATATTACGATAATTTTTAAGCATAGCAGAATCTATAAACGTAGACGTTCAACGACTTTTAAAACAATTTGTAGTTGGTTATATTTTTAACCGATTCCATCTTGAAAAACTACGTAATATTTTAAATATGGTATGAGAACGTTATTAATAATTAATAACGTTAATAATTACGTTACGTACGTTAATAGTTACGTTAATAACGTTAATAATTAATAATTAATAACGTTCTCGGTACTTACTCGTAGACCCCTTTTTAGAATTTCCTATATTGTGAGTGCCAAGCCTAGTGGTTTAAAATTTGACCACTTATGCTTAGGAGGCCGGAGTTAAAATCCCCCGAACTCTCCGAATTAGTGTGACCTATGTGTGTTATAGAAATTAATTATGACGTATTTTAGCAATAACACAGAAATGTATTAATGAAGATGGGTAATATGGGCATACACAAAGATCCAGAACCAGAGCAGTTTTTTTTTATAATATAGGCGTAGCAGACGAGCATGCAGTCCACCTGATGGTAAGTGGCTACTGCCGCCCATAGGATTCCCCAGATAGGATTAGATATTCCTAGTTCCTACCTAAGATCGGCCACAGATGCGCCGCTACCCCAGAGGACTAAGCTGGAACGCCTGGAAAAAGTCTGCAGCGCCTAACAGTGCTGTTATTAGGTAGAAATAGGTGTAACTGATCTACTCGGAAAGGAACCTGGAACTTGCTGCGTAGCAGTATTGTAACCGTTACGAAATAGGTACACGTCGGCAACTTTAACACAAAAATAGCAAACGATTTTATCTACTAATTGCCTTTTTGCTCTACTTTAATGACTTAATAGCGTCTCTTCAAATTACCAATAATAAAATAAAATTTAAATATGCAGCGTCAAGACAAAGTTCTTTCAGTTGTAGAAAGTTACTTTGTAATGTATGCCTAAAAAGAAAATATTCTTGTAATAAAATAATTTACGAAAGCAACTAGACATCTTTCTTTTATTTTAAATCCGGTTCTTACAAAAGACGAATTGCACTGCATTGTTGAAACAATCCCAGTCTTAGTTCTCACCTCGGTACAAGTTTTTTTCAACGCAACCTGTAATAAATCAACGCATTGTTAGTTGCCCGTTCATTTCCATATTTACTTAGTGACAATGACCGTACCGACGTTTAATTAATTGATCCATAAACCTTTTCACAGATGTAGAGCAAATTGTATGCATTGACCCCCGAATAAAACAATAAAAAATGAATACAAAGAAAGGGTTACAACATGTTCCCATTAGCAAGTATTTTAAGGCGTATTTTGGGCAGTTGACTCATTTGTTATACTGTTTCAATTTTTATTTTACCCTTTTAAATATTGGTGTAAGGGGATTTGTAGAACTAGAAAAAAAACTTTAATTTCGCTAATTTTTAACGTAACACTTTTCGTATTTAAGATTGTTCATTGCTTCTAATAAATTGTAATTCACACTAATAAAAACACCGTTTACTTATTTAGACGATGAATCATAAACGAGCAAACATTGACTTCGAGAGCGTGTGTATTTCCAAACAAGTTCAAGAGAAAAAATACGTATAAACAAGGTTGTATCGACGGGATTTCACCTCGCCCGCGCCGATTAGCGTCACCGATACGATTTACGCCACAATATACCTGTTTCTTCGTAGGTTATAGAAACCAGATTTAGATAAAGGTAATTTCGCTTAACTTAGTTCGGTAAAGTAAAGTATTCCTACTTTATTTGGTATCACTAGCTTTTTGTCACCGGCATACTAAATGTGTGTAAGTACCAAATTTTAACCGATAATTAAAGACACTTCTTTTAAAAATACGTAATGAAATAATTAAACATAAGTGATATACTTATGAATATAATTTTAATTATCTCATTAAATGTTTTATGTTTGCAGTGTTATAGTAACTAACATAAACACCTATTGATACACCGTAATGTAGTTCTTTAGATAGAGATCATTCTCTACATGCTCAAGTATGAGATTAATTAAAGGTTACTAATGACTATCTTCAAAACGTGCGTTTCATATTCTACTAATTAAACGTTTTTATGAAATTTATTATGTACCGAATTACCTAATGTATCTATTTATATTACAAAAATAAACGTGACTTTGATTTTCGAAAGTTGTGAGTCTAGAACATAATGAAAAACCTTATATCTACTTCCGTTTTTGAAGATGGCGTAATGTTAAGGGTCAAAGTAAGAAAGACCTAAACACGCCGTTGGAGACGTGAGTGAAATTTCTAAGTTTAATATGACGAAGTCCATTGACGCGGTGCCGTCTAAGGTCTAAGCCCGTAGGTCGTAAACCGGCAAAGAAGCCGTCAAACATTGTTTATGCGAGCGATTCGGTCAGTGCTTTGTCTTTTGCCGCACGGCCTTCGAACGACACCCTAATAAAAGGCGTGGCAAAAAATGGCCTAATGGCTGTTGATCCCATTTCAAGGCAATAAAATGCAACAAAATTAGCTTTTGTTAAATATAGAATAGTCCGAACCTCTGACGTCGCCAATACGAGTTCTACCGGACCGGCTCAATTATATCTATTGTTTTATGGGCGTATTACTGTTAAACCTATTGTTATATTATGTTAAGGATACAACAACAGCGGCAAACATTCAAAATGAAATATTTTCATAGGAGTTTTATGCTCACTAAATAAATATTTTATACAAAGGACTCACCGACAGTCCTATACTGTCTATACTAAAAGTATACTACTAAAAGTTTATACTTTTAGTAATTATCGCAATAATTGTATTACTTACCTACCTATTTAACAACAACTATCAAATGTTTACAATAAAACGAGATGTGTCTACTTACTAAAACTCGTTATTAATAAATCAACCTAAGCAATTTTTACGCACAAATATTGAAATTTCAGAACTTGTGAAGAATTTGTCAAGTATCGTTCTTTGGCGGGCAAAATATGGACCTTGTGATACATTAAAGTCTATGGATAAATCTACATACGAGTAGATGATAAGTTTATTGTAGTTGTAGTAAACTGATAAGTTTAGGTATTGTTTCCAAGAGAGGGTAACATAAATATATGTTTAAAATTAAATGATCACTATAATTCTTATATCCGTATTTACATCCGTATGAGACAAGATTTTCTGATAAACATAATTATACTTATTAAAGTTATATTTTTAAGTATAAATCTAAAAAAAAACTGTTGTTTATCAATCAGCTTTTTGCGATTTCTACGAACTATATCAATTTCTTAGATATCATTAATAACGTGTATGTAAATACCCGTTTGAAGTGGTTCGTAGAAAATCCTTCTCTATTGCTATGTGTGATAATAACAAGTTAATGCCAATCGTTTAGTAGCTTATTATTAAACATAATTCGAGCGCTCGGGCTCAAGAACGGTTCTTGTGTAAATACAACAACGCGGCTCGAGTTGTTGGATTTAGGTACACAAGAACCGTAAATAAATATATCTGAAGTAGGTAAGTAATAAACTTTAGCTACATCTGGGTATCATGGCAATATTTTATTTATTCGTATTAAAACAAAATGTCACTTATTAGGTTCGATGAATTAATTGTAATTTCTTAGCCTATTTTATATCTATAAAAGCGAAAAGATACTCACGTTCAAAACGTATTAATCAAGGTTTTGACTAAACTACTAAAGCTACAATCATGAAATTTATACTGTAGGTTCAATCTATAACATAGATGCGCACTAAGAATGGATTTTTTTCATATTCCATCGTTAAGGGGGTTAAATAGGGGTTGAAAGTTAGTATGAAAGTCCGTCAGTTTTAAAGCAAACTCGATGATAATTAATATTCAGCTTTCTAATTTAAGATAATAAAAAACTAATCTAAGGGTTTTTCCAAAATCAACCCTTAAGGTGGTCAAATAGGGGTTGACAGCTTATTTTACAATATGCCATTTTGAAAGCCAGCACTATAAAAGTTAGCCATTGCCTTATTGGTTAGATATAGTGGAACTTTATTCCATCGTTTATGGGAAGTTAACCCTTATGTGGGTTAAATAAGGGTTGAAAATTTGTATGAAAGTCCTCCAGTTTTGATGTAATCTCTCTGAAAATCGGTATTTGACTTTTCGGTAGAAAATAATTAAACACCCGTTTCATTGTTTTTGGAAAATCATCCCTCAAGGGCGTTAAAAGGGGGTTGGAATTTTGTTTCAAAATTAAACTACCTGTAAAAACTTGCATTTTTCTTTGCTATTGGAAATAATAGAACTTTTTTAACACCACTTAAAATCTACCCTTAAGATAGTAAAATAGGAGTTGAATGTTTATTGGGAAGTTCGCAGATTTTGATGCAATGTCTATGAAAATTGTTATTTAGCCGTCTGATTAAAAATAATAGAACAACTTTTTCACTGTTTTTGGAAAATCAACCCTTATTAAGGTCGTTTAATTGAGGATGGAATTTTATTTTAAAATCCGTTAATTTAGAAACAAGGACTGTAAAAAAGTATTTAGCTTTCTGGTTCGAAATAATAGACCTTCACATGGTTCATAGAAAATGTACCCTTAAGAGGGTAAAATTGGGGTAGAAACTTCGTTTAGAAGTCCGCAGATTTTGAAGCAAAGTCTATAAAAATTGGTATTTGGCTTTCTGATTGAAAATAATAGGACACCTATTTTACCGTTTCTGGAAAATCAACCCTTAAGGTCTTTTAATAGAGGATGGAACTTTATTTTAAAATCCGTTAATTTGGAAGGAAGCACTATGAAAATTATCATAAGACACAATGAAGCAACTGAGTCACAGTTTTTAGATCAACATTTAAGACGGCTATAAAAGGGTATATGCTGTATGCCTTCCTGCTTACACACCTATATCAGCATTTTTAGCTACTCTGTTGAGTACAAATTAACCCCATTAGGGTACTATATGTAAAGAAAGTTCCTTTATTAAAGTTATACTTCTTTTGGCGTGTCTGGATAAAGAACAGAATCAGAGAGGTTTAGTGCAGGGCGATATTCCACGGGCCGTCGTAACGTATATTTTTATCATGGGACTGAATTGCGCCTGCTGAAGTGCCGAACAGCGGTTTATTAGTAACGCGCAGACCCGCAGGCCACAAGGGAGAGTCGCTGGCCCCACACCACCCATGGGTTACGGGTTGCCGACCGCTGGTGTTGAACATTAGCTTTCAGAAATTAGCTGATGAAATATTTATTGATACATATGCACATAGGAATGTTTTTGAAAATTCACTAAGGAGGTAAAATAATTATTATACGGTATATGTATTATACGGGAATCATTCAGGTTCGAAGTTATAAACGTGAAATTTCCCAAAGTGTCTATTCACAGGTAAGCACTACACCACAACGTGGACGGGTACAAATGTCATATATGATAATGCGTAATTTTATTCACATGGACCACAATTTGGTATACTGATTACAACCACTTTGGATACATTTCTTGCCGACATTTTTTTTGCCGTGGTAAAGTTGTGATTATGCGTGGATTAGTGAGGATGATGTGATAGACACATAGACCTTGCATTAAAATTTTGGGGTAGAACAGGGATACTGTACAGTATCCCCTGCCTTTCGTAAGAGACTAAAGGGGGACTTCTGAGGTTGCGGCAAGAATGGGAGGTCTAACTGTTCAGCCAGAGACCCTGGAAAAAACCACTGTATGTGAGGCCGCATACCTTAAGCTAAGCAACAAAAGTTGTGAAAGGGAGTTTTAGTGCGTTAAGAACTTGCCATACGGTTGCCACCAAAGAGCTGCCTTACGGTTCCCATTAATACGTTTGTGTTTTTTTCATATACCAAGGGATCGTTATGATTTTTGCATAGTGGTTAGTACTTTATGGATCAGAGAATAACATGAACGGTTCCTATCGTGTTAATATTATATTATTAATAGTGAAAATAATGATTATTGTATCCTAACAAGACACTTGTTTTTTAAAGAAGTTTCATTACAGTCCACTGATTAGAGTTTTAATGCATGTTTCTGCAGAAAGCTTGATCAATTTAGGTACGCAATAACGAAAAAATTATGAAGTTAATGAAATATTAAAGCTACTTTACTTATCGTTAAAATTATTAGAGGTAAAAAGTTACAATTACAGTTATTTGTATGTCAAATCATAATTTTTACGCGGGCGAAGCCGCGGGTTCTGCTAGTTATATTATAAAATTGTTAAATCTGTAGAATATATTTCTGGAATCAAAAGAACACAGAATATAGTTCAGATAATTAAAGTTCTGGATGATCATATTTAACATAGTCAATCAACAAATACTTATAGATTTTATACAAGTGGTTTTATGTTTTTTTTTGCTTAGATTTTATTCATTATCATGCAAACGCTATTTAGGCTGTTTTCATGTTTTCAGTTATTTCGGATACAGATCAAAACAAACAATCTAAATATTTTCTTCTATTAGTGTAGATAATTATTAGGCGGTTGAGCCACCACAATCAAACCACAAATAATTTTAAATATAGGTAGATATTTGTAATTAATATGGTTTTCACTGCCTTGTAAAGTCGTTGTGTATCTTGAGACATATCCGCGTACTTCATTCCGTCATATCTACGGATACAAGCTGGTATGCGGTTTGAGGTATAAAGTAACCAAAAGTAGATTTAATTTTTGCCGATAAAGTAAATGATTATTGTTTATATTTAATAAATTGCGTAATTTTTGCCCACCCTTGCATGCTCGGTTACTACTACTTCCATATTATAAAAAAAATATTGTGTTAAAGAGAAATCAGAAAGTAGGTAAACAGAAATATTTTCCTTATATTTTACATTTCCGCTTACATCATTAAGTTGCAGATCCAAATTCCGGCATATAGTAAACAGTATGTGTTATGAGAAGGTCAGTGTTATGTCACGAACGGTTATGGCGCAATGAGTGGAGTGAGGTGCACCGTAAACTTTTTCCTGTTATTTATTTTCTTTGAAGTTGATCTGGGTACAGTTAGCAACGTAATAAAGTAATGATATTTATTTGATAACGTCTTTAGCAAGTAACGTAACTATTTAGAATTATACAACGCAGATTTCCACAAAAATTGAAACCATTTACAATTATGAGGGATATGTACAGAACTCCGAGCCGATCCTTAGATGTTAGACAAAAACCGTACGGAAGTCCAATTTATGTATAATTCGCTAGACCTGGGGGCTTGGCATAGGTACAAGTACTTACAAAAATCTAACAGTTTTAATAATATATTTAACTATCACATTATTCTTACCTACTGTTACGGAGCTTTGGCATAATTATAGTAAATATTAAATTTATATATCCGTTACATGATATTGCAGTCTGTCCCGTCATTACTTGGTGATTTGAGCAGTTAATGTTGCGTTGAGAAGGTCAGTTCTAACTTGGTGGCGGTTACGGTCTGCGTCAGCCGTCAACTATAACCATCGATACAAAAAAATATAACAATTATAGTGAGTTCGTAATTTTAAATACTAAAAATTCTTCATACTAGTTATCATATAGGTGTGTCAATTTTTAGCGATACCAAAACATAGGTACATTAAAATCGGTTATTACTTTTTTAATTCTGACAGAACCGATTTCGATTACTTACTTTTAGAAAAACAAATTTCTAGACAAGGCCCAGTGTGATGTAAGTTTAGTGTCTTTACTCAAAAAAATTACAAGCACCCACATCTACAGAAGTAGTTATTAAATTGATTCTTGGAACGGTATATTATTTATACGATATGTAAATGACTACGTTTTTCTACTAAAACATTAAACTCGTTTATGGAGTGCATATTATATATGAGGAAAATAAATCAATTATCAATTACAAAAATAGAACCGTTTCTCAGAACAAGAGAAGTTGTCGAGCCTCCAATGGCTATAACAACTTTGCCCAAGTTACGTCATGGAACGGAAATTCCTCAGCTCCGCTACTCGTGTTTTGTGACGTTATGGTATTTACAGCTAGAGGATTTGCGTGCGTATGGTATTCATTCTATATGTCCTATTTTACAATTAACCGAAGTTTAAGATAGACTTAAAGTAGTTTGAAAGAAAAAATAAACGTCGGTGTCGCAGAACGTTTGGGAGATTTGAAATATTGCAACTATTTAGGTATTTTTTTACAGAAAATATGCTTGGAAGGTGGTTTAATAGGGGTACGTATAACTTATTACACAATGTTTGGTACCTACCGCACCATCTCATATCCATAACTTTATGCGACATTCCCTATTTGACTTGTTAATTTTAGATGTCAGTTTCTATAAATAAAAAAAAAACCCCTCTCATATATGTTTTACGTTAAAGAAAAATATTCATGCTAATTAATGTGGAAAAATCCACCGTTTCTTTTCTTAGAATAAGAAAGACCTTAGCCAAAGCCTTCAACATAGAGTTTGGCGGCAACAAACACGGATCGGAAATTCCACGCCACTCAGTCACTATCCGTGCGTCGTTATTCTGACGTCACAACTAGCGCTAACATTATTTTATGTTCGGATTTCTCTACATTGGAAATTTTAACAACGATACGGTACAACGATGTTAAAATAATGTTAATAATTTATTATAGAATTCTGTATTAAGTTATAACTTTTAAGGCTTAAAATAAAATAAACATTTTAAGAAGAATTAATTGCGTCTGAGTGTCACTCGCTGTTATTTTACAGATATTAATCGGATTTCAAGTTATTGAAGGAACATGAAATGGTTGCCTACTATTAATCATAGTTTTTTCCGCGCGGCCGCTCTCCAGGCAGATCGCTTACACGTCATTACAGAAAGCTTACATTGTTGTGAGCGGACGGCACCGTTTATAACGCGTTATCTTCAAATCAACACAATAACAAGTTTAATAATGGATGTGATTAATGTGCTCGCAGGATGACGCGCACTTTGCGCCGAGGGTCGAGGGAGGCGCGAGCAAACTCTGCGCAATCCCTTCACCCCTCACCCCTCACCCGCCCCAAATGACCAGACATTATTTAATTGAAATAGAAATGAAAGGGTGACAATTGTAATAGAAAAGAAAAGAAAAAAGGGTTCGCTTTTTGCGAAACTGCCGTGATGAAATATCGCGCAAGCTGTGCATCGCAACATTTGTTCTTTAGTGGATGTGCATGATAATTAGCAACATAATAATTCGAGCTTTTGTATTCTAATATTCAATATTCTACAAACTTCCATATTCAATAGTATCAATAACAGTTTAGTAAATTTACGTTGATTTAATATACGATACAGTTATAAATGATTTTAAGTAAAATATATTTAATTGTTTAGAGATTTTCTAACAATAGATTAAGGCAGCACCTTAAAAGTAAATATTTATGTTTATTTAAACAGATATTGCAAGTGGAAAAACAAATGTGTTAAACGGTCTTAAGGGAAATCATAAATCACGTTCTTAAGTTGTTTACGCGTTTACCTTCTTGTAGATTCAAAAGCGAGTGTCGAAATAGAAATCGGGCTGACATTTAGTAACTAATGATTTTGTCACAATGCTCCGTCGGCCCCTGCCGGGCTACTTGTGACTTTAAACTTCTTTGTCAACGGGAATTTTTAACACTTCACTGTTTGATTTGTGCGAATTTGCGACATCGACAAAAAATCGATTGATACGTAGCGTTTTTATTACTGTTTGTATTGCTACCTGGACCTTTTATAAATTATAGAATAGGGGCAGGATAATTTCTCGCTACCGGTCGATTCTTTACATCACTAGAGGATAACGACACATGACAGACAGACAGAAGTCAGTAACGTTATTGTGCTCAAATGCATATCATGCCGAGAGAATTATTTATGCCCATTGGCAGAATTATTTTATTTCATTATTCCTATTTATTGACCCGTAAATTCTTTCTGTGTTTTCATACCATCGACAGAATTATTCACTGTACAATATTGTAAAATGTTTTCAAAATAATAATTTGTAAATACATATAGGATTACAAAAAAATCTAAATCAATTAAATTACCATGATTATGGATTGATATATAGTTGAACTCAAATAAATAACCAAATGTATCAGATACACATACAAAGGTAGAGTTCAACATACTCGACAAGAAGATCAATAATGTTCAGCTACGAATAAACGAATCAAATTTAGTTAAGTTGCCGTTTCTAGCGTCTTATATTAAAATGATTCATTAATTTGAGTTGCGAATTTTTTACAACATTGTACTTGTTTTATACGAGTATGTAATATTCTATATCTCTGCCATCGAAACAACAAATATTTAATATTCAAATTGTAGTCGCAGGCGTAGCATTGCGGCCTGCGCGGAGGGCGGGAAGCGTGAAATCAAATTGTTAACGCGGACGTTGCGAACATATTGATATTTTAATTAGATTTACAAAGTCGCCTCCGACTGCTCCGTGGGCACACCCAACTCTTTGAGCCGGGCTAATGGCACCCCGCGGGGCTCATTCAAGGGTTGTCGGCGCCCGCTTTTGTACCATTTCAATATTTACTCGCAAATGCATTACTGTAACAATACTTACTTAGTTTTTTAAGTTTTCGTAACAGCTTCCGTGTTATCGTTTTCAAAAGCTTCCAAAATGTCGCTCACGGCGTAATTATAGAGCAGCGCGGCGCAGCAGGTCGCCGGGCGCTGCTACGAATAAAAGCGTAGGTAATTGCTTTTACATCCAAAGGTTCTTGTCGAATAAACCATATGGTGCTAAAGCTTTTGTTTATTTAGCGCTCAAATTATCGATACAAATTACCACAGACTATTACATCGACGTACTTAGCTACAAGATTTTAAAATACTCGTTACAATAATTTTATCAATATAACAAAACACACGGCTCTACGCCAACGCGCAGTGTAATATTATAAAATACTCGTATGTCCAAACATACGAGTGTATTATATATATGTAGTACATGTATTCGATTTGGGCAGATTACTCTGCTTAATTTAACATTGAGATCTTTGTGGAGTATAATATCTCATGTAGGTCCTGTCAATTGCTACATGCTGTTTTTCTTTACTGAAATGAAAGTGATAAATATTTTCCCATAAGCAGGCTGTTTTGAAAACTCAGAAGAGTCGCCCATCACCGTAAAGGAAGAAAGAAAAGAAAATTCATGTTACTGCTTGGTATGCTAGTACGGACTTATCAACATTGTGCTACTGTGATTTGTGTTAAATTGTGTCCATAAGGTCATGTAAAAATGTTTAAAATGCATTTCTGACGTACCTACTTCAGATTTGAATTTCGGTATAATTCTGTAAATAAAAAGGAAATTGTGTAATTATAGTGACAATGCATGCTCTATTCTGTTTTTTAAGTTAAAGTGCATCGTATCAACTTCGGTAGTATTCAACTGTCAAACCTCAGGATTTTAACATAGGTAGAACTACTGTTCTAATGTAATACTACTTGATTAAGGCGCTTATAGTAATAATAACAATGCTTGCGCCAATCCTTCGAGGCTTTGAACTAAACTGTATTATATAAACATACATAGCATGCTTTTACGATGAATAACTGGACTTTAATATACATAGATAGAATGAATGCTCCATAGAAGAACAAGATGGCTGTGACTACATATAGTAAGAGTGCCTACTGCTGTTGAGCTTTGGATGTAAAATGACAATTAATGTCCTTGCTGATTGAAACACAATAATTGAAATGTTGTAATCTATGTTACTATTTATACATTAATTTCTTTAATTAAGAAGGCAAAATATATCCTAATATAAGGTCCGATCACTAAAACATGGATATATGGCAATAAAAATGTCATTAAGATATTGTAATAGAGCGCTCGGCATTAACGAGTGCATTAGTATTTTTGTATTTTTACGTAAAATAACGCCATCAATTTGCGCGTATACAATGGGGACGGTGCCAGCGAGGGTCGCGCAGGTCCCGCGGCGCGCCCCACGCTGCGCTGACGGCACACAGATCTCTAATTGATACACTAAAATAAGTCATGTTGCATATAAAAGCGTTTAGTACGTTATGCCTCCTGGGCTTGTTTTTGACAATCCTAAAAGTTATATACGAACTTGACGCCCCACGACTGGTGACCTGTCTTGCACAGTTTTCATTGTAGCGATCTGCGTCAGAACGATCCACGACTATAAAAGGTAATTTAAAAACACATTTACTACATTTAATTTTGCACATGTACCTATAATTATTTTATTACTATAGTAAGTAGCAGTAATGTATAACTGATTCTGTTAAGTGATATAATCAGTTCCTATATGTATGTTTAATATTAGATATTAGATACTTATTTGTAAATGTAGACGAGTCTAGGGTTTTTAAGTCTGTTATACATATTATCTCTAGGTGTTTTATTGATTTATGTCTATGTAGTGAATAACATACCCTTGAATTAGTAATAACGAAAGAATCATTATTATCGATATTTATACACACATGAATTATAAGTATCGATATTTCCTTTTTTAGCCCCTTAGAGAATTCATATTAATGTGTAGCCCTCATTCGACGACTACCGAGTGCCGACAATAGTCAGCCAGGGGCAAGTATCTACAGAATGCGTGTAATTATTTATTTGCTCTTCGATCCCTCGCTGTGCCCACTACTCTTTCAATGGCCAAACAAATAAATGCAAAGAGAACAATGCTCAAAATGCACGGAATGCGTACTTACTGCGTGCATACATATTCGAAATAGAAAACGCACCTGAATATGCAAACATATCGGAAATTATTGTGTTTAGTCAAATTATACTGGACGCGTCTATATTTTTATATTTAAAGAGATTATCGCATAACAAAGCAAACATATGCATAATTTAAAAAATATACGTAAATACTGTTTAAATTAAACGTATTTTCTTTTGTGTAAAAGTACTCTATTAAGTCCTCTATGTTTAAATAAAAGCTATGTTTAATTTAAATAAAATAAAAATCGCGTTCACGTCATTTTAAAAATAATCTTGTACTTAGGTATAAGCAAACATAAACGAGTACTTTAAATCAAACAATATTTTTATTTCCTGCAAATACGAAATTTCATGTAGGTTATTAGTAATTCGAACTATCTGAGCGAGACCTATTCATTGATCAAGTTATTTTTTTTTATTTAACCAGTCTTCTAAAATATATTAGACATAGTCTAAAGCCTAATGCGCGTGGAAGTTTTGACAGAATTTACACTGAACAATCTTGACTCAGGTAGAGACCTTTTTAAGCTGTGTATTTTAATGAATAAAAAGCTAAAATGGTATCGGTTTTCAGGCAGCCTTTACAAAACATAAAATGCACAATAGCGAACAACAAAGCCGGAGACAAATATCTCGCACTACGTCGCTACTATTTTGACATTTTAATTTCACCCTTGCTCGAAATCCGTTTTGAATGGCGATGGGGGCGCGTTGAGCTCTCTTGATACTTGTATCAAAGTCTCACCCGGCCATGATTGACGTTTATCGCTCGGATTAAAATACAATTAAATCTAATTTTAAATTGTTAACACATTTCCAAAACGTGAACGATGACTTTACCTTGCCCTTTATATACGAATGTTAAAAAATATTTTGTCATCGGTACGGTAGTAGGTACCTAAAATTAAAACTCTTATCTGTATTATAGATATACGAGTATAACAATAATTATTTCATAATATATGTTCGATTGTTACATATTTACGTATCCTATAAAAAGAACTATGTTCTTAGTTAATAAAAGTGAATTAAAAATCAACACAACAGTATTTGACTAATGTGGAGTTTCATTACTAAAGATATATTATATTGTATCGTTACTATAAGCGAATGTGCTTGTCACGTTGACACAAGTATTTTTACTATTAATCGTCACAAAAAATGAAAGCCTAATTCTTTGATCATGTGGTTTATAAAATATAGAATAGAAGAATGTTGTATCTACGTGTAATTAATTACAGTATTTTTTACTTTTTTGTGCTAGAAATAAAATCCCATTTCTTAGTTTAAAGTACAGAATGAAATATTTTATTTGAATTTGTGTATTAACCGATGTATGAGATTTGTCGACAACAGCTAATTTGTGTCAATCACTATTCTATTGTATGGACGTCTACGGGCTGCCTTTTCCCGGAGTGGGCCATTTGCCGTAATTAAAAACTGGGCCCTCGTTTACAAAAGTCAATCGGGAGATTAATGTTCGACGTAAGCGTACCGTTTCCGAATTACACTTCTATGCTCTTTGTAAAGGCTCCCATTAGTACGTCAGTTTGTAAGAGATTAAAATCTAAGTCCTTTGTAATATATATCTACAGACGGTATTTCTAAATGAAATGTCAATCACAGTTGAAATTACTTTGATTAGATAGGTTCAGTACCTTGCATTTTCAAGCGAATTTTTTGACTTAATTTTTTGATCTAGGAACCTACATTTACCAGTACCAACTTACCACATCACATTTTCCCAGGATCTAAATTACAATCGCTTATAACTGGCGAGGGATATACTTGGATTAACCATGACGTTTTCATTACAAATAATAACTTTTATCGCTTCCACAAAACCAATTTCATGACTAAATTTGTTTGCATTTTCGATTTGCACAATTCTTGATATGCGGTGTGCATAGTTCTAACATTTTTCGTCGCCTTCTGTGTGATATAAAATCTGTAGTGAGTAAACGGGACGGCATGCAATAGTTTCCTAGGGTCGTGCCGGTCACGCGGACCAAAGCAACCCTTTCATTTCGCCTGTGACTGGTAAACGATAATTTGATTTCACGGGCATCCGATGATTTATACCGGTACCTTATCGCTCCATATTTTACCGATTTAGTCTTTTTGCCCCTACATGCGTGAGTACAACTTTATCCCTACTTTAAACATGAGCGTGACATACGATATTTTTTATTGTTAACTGATGGATAAATCCCGTCCATAAGACATTGGCGAACAATGATATCATATATGATAAAACAATTATAATAACACTACGCATAATCAATTCTACGAGAAGTCAAATGCATTTAAGCAAACCTAATGCGAGAATAGATCACTCGGATCTTCGAAACTGTAATTACTGTATTTACCATTTTTTTAACGATTTATTACTTGTAACATATTGTTAATCAAAACGCGCGGCTGCGCGTTGGACAAGTTTCCGAAACGTTTCAGCGTGTTTTTTCCCCTATCATCCTACCTAACTTCGTTATTTTTCTACTCAAAGCTTCATAGATTTGGTAAGTACCTATATAAATCTTTACATTATTACATTACATTAGTATTTTAATTGTCTGTGAAAATGTACATACCTAAAATGTTTAAGTATATGCATACCTACATAACTGGTAAATTAGTTTTTTTATATAACATTTTCTTTGTAAACATATTATTTGTAGATAATAAAAAACATATTAAACAATAAACATAATAAACATATTATTTATAATTAATTAGGTAGGTAAATAGGTACTTATTTATAAAAAATTGTCACTATTATGCATTTGTATTATATATTTCTTATGTGCGTGTGTAGGTCACTGAACTCCTCCTAAACGACTGGACTGATTTTGATGAAATTTGTTGTGTGTGTTCAAGGGGACTTAAGAATGATTTAGATTCACAATTTAGTCCGTGGGAAAAGGATTTTTTATTTAATTTTTAATTTATAAGTAGTTGTTGATTTTCGAATGTTTCACATTTGGATTCAACAGACTTCGCTACCATCGCAGTTTCAAATATTCTATCTATTTTTCAAACCCGGAAGTGATAAGGGTTGTTCACCCTTAACATTTTTTTATTTATATGTTTGCCGGGTCAGCTAGTTTATTATAAATTATGTGGCTTCTGCTTAATAAAAAAATATTTTTATTAAGCCGAGGCTTCGTATAGTTCTCAAATTGATGCATAATCAATGTATTTTCACCTTGTTCTGTGTAGCAGTAAACCTCTTTTTTATAAAGAGTAAATAAACAGGAAGTTGTTAAATAGTATAAAAAATACAATACTGTTGTATATTTTATTAAGCTTCTTCAGTACATTAAATCCTCTTAACTCAACAGAGCTTCCTTTGTGTGAAGAAAAGGAGATCCGTCTAATGTTCCCATATTTGTATAATATGTGTTTGAGTAATCAAATAACATTGCGCCTATCCTAATCCTCTCTTAATACGTTTTTGTCCACTGTTTAGATGCTTCACTACGCCCCCGTTCAAATATTTGTTTATCTTCGATGTGCTTACTTTTATCACAAAGAACTAAGCTTTTGTTCGATTTTGGAATATTTTTTTGTTAAAAAAGCTCATATTTTATCTTAAAAATAAAGCTCGCACGCCACGTGTCTGTGATTGATCGTTGATTCGCAAATCAGATGTACACGATACGGCTTTATTGAATGTCAGCGTTGAAAATTATATTCGTAAAGTCTATTAATATACCAATTAAACTATACCGAGTGCCATACCACATTTGGATATGGAAATGTACTCTTAATAATTTATGGATAATTTATCCGATTTAATCTGGCATTCAGCTTTTATTTTAATCGTGCATCGATCAATAGCTACACAATCGCGCTCCCTAAGTGTGAACATCTGTATTTGCGTATGGCGCTCCCACTCATAGTATACCTATTGCGATAAAGCCGTATTCAAATAACTTTAATCGCTTAAGTACACAAATCCAGTCTAGCAACTAACGAATTATAATTATTCATACGCAGTGGCAATGGAACAATCCTTTCGGCCTATCGCCTGCTGTTTGCATAAGTAACATTAACAATTTTTTATTTTAAATCCGATTCGAAAAATACAAATTTGCCACGCTTGGGGATATTCGGATTGTCTTTATTTTCTTAGGAATAAATTTATTTAAGTAGGTACATAAAAAGTCGATAAAATATAGTCAACTGTTAAACCCTTTATTGGGTTTTTGTAGGGTGTGTGTATAGAGCGATCAATAAAATTATCTAGCTCACGCTTCCCGTGTTCAATCGCTTGAAAATGTAAAGCGGAGCTCTTCATTTCGCGCATGGCGGAACAGATCGGTGTGACAAGTTCTCATATGACATGTACTCGTGTAGTCGGCTCTACCGTACGCATCATTTCCATCTATCATCGATATGACAGCTCACCTCACATACATCAGTGATTTTGTACAATGATATCGTGAACGAAACTAATAAAATGATAATACATTTTCGTATCGTATTTTATACCTCTAACGTCGAGTTTTGGTAGAGCCGTGTATAGGGATTGACATTAAAGCAGGAAAAGTTTTTCTTGTTCCGTGCTTTAAAGGTACATTTGGTAGAGCACTAATCTTGCCCAAAATAAAGTTTATCTACTTATACATATAATACATAATGTATTTATTAAATAACTTAGACATTAAATAATAAAGCTCATTTATTACCGATTTCTGAAAGAGCTTGTTTTTACCATAAATATCTTTATTAAAGCAGAACAGAGAAATAACATTAGCGATGGAACAATGGATTTTTCATTTCCACCAGATGTGCGATAAACGTTATCAAGAGGGTTAACCGTGACCTCATAAAAAGCGGAATTTATTACATCTCACGACCCTTGCCCCGAAACTAAGACAGCAGAGGAAATAATAGAAAAATATCGTAATTAAAATCCAACCCTTCCTGTCGTTGCGCCATTTCACTGAGGGCTAAAATTGGAGCGAGGCGCGCGTGACCGATGCGATGATATAGTGGTATTTTAGTGAGGTCCGGAGATCGGCGCGGCGTCGGAGGAGGCGGGCATGAAGCCCCGAGACGAGTTAAGCGATCTTTAATGATTCTGTTACGACCTTTATTAAAATTTGACACATGGCGCTCCTCATTTTTTGTTATTAAACGCCCATATCCGGATCCGTTACAATGCTTAAAAACATACCAATTACACAAGCTTATCCCCTTTTGGATGTTTGCTAATAAGGAATATTTAAAAAGAGCGTTTATTTGTCTTTACGATGGAATATTTTAAATATTCCATTGTAAAGACAAATTAACGTATAGACCTAAGTTAAAAATCTAGGTTGTAGTTAAAAATCTAGTAGTTGTAGAGAAGTAAATAAAATTTTTGACATTTTTTTTTTGTTGATTTTTGAAAACAGATATAATTTGACTTAAACATAAGTCTTTTGTCATATTAAAACTGAATAGGAATTTACATGAATACAGTAACCAGTATCAAAATTATTGAAGCGTACACAGCATAAGTATAATATACCAATTCAAATGTAATAAAAGTTTATTTATTTTTATGGATCATTTCCAACGTTAGCAAAGGGAACGTTTTTTGAAAAATAACTCACTCGAATAACTTTATCGAATAGTTTATTATCCGAAAATGTGGAGTATCATCTCCAAACAGTAGTGTATTATACATGTAGCATTAATCCGATCTCTGTAAACAAAGATATAAATGAATTGTGACCGAAAAAAGTCACTCAAAGATGTTTGGCGTGCACTGATGTTTCAAAATAAGTTTTTTGTGTTTTAAAAATAAATTCTGGCCATCACTAGCGATTGGTCGATCCGGACTCGCTCCATCACGTTTTATATTGTTTTGGGAGCTCTGTTATTAAGTGTAAACTGGCAGCCGCTAATCATACCTGCCACTGCTATTTCCATTTACAATTACTGAACTTATTCTCTCAAAGTTATAATGTATCAAATACTTCTTCTGAATATCTTTACTGCTGCAAATTTGCTCTTCAACGTGATTTTGTGTTTATTATTAAGCAAGTGAGCATTACATTACATTAATATAACATTTGTGTTGTATTTTACTTTACGCATATGTTTATGCGTATAATTTACGGATTAAATTAAAATGAATGACGATTAAAAAGTGAACAACCATTACATTTATGCAATATCCATTGGCAGTTTTACGCTCGACGTGCTACGAAAATGTCTACAATACATAGAATAAAATAGATTATCAAACATAAAAGTGCTCGAACCTTGTAACAAATCCCGATAACATTAAAAAATCCATTGTAAACGTATTCTAAGGTGGAATCTCTTTTATCGAATTACTGACATAGAGCCAAACATTTCAATAAAGTTGTATAAAAACTTGAACTTACACAAAAGATTAAGTAAGAATAACATTGCCTTGTGTTATTATATGCCGCCTCCATTATTTGAAATAGATGTGTAAAGTTATTTTAAACTTTAAAGTAATAGTATTAAATAACATTTTACTTTAATCTTTAGTTAGAACGGTCGGATAGAGCTAGGTGCGATATGCGAGCTGCAACAATGTTTGCTGTTTGTTAAAGTATGCGTGAACAAGAGATCCTTAGACGGCTACTGATTGGTATTCAATAGCAAATACGATGAATGGCTACTTGACAATACGTTACTTCGTTTAGATGTCCGTTTAAGTTCTCTACAAAATTATGATATTGACATGTAATCATCCTATAAGACCGATAAGTCTGGATGGATAAAGAATATTGGTAATTCAAAATGTTTGAAATTAAAATTAAGTACGCAAATCTGCGACGCACATCCGCCACATTTATATACTTCTGACTCGTTGCAATAATGAAATAAATTTTACTTAATTAATGTAGCTTGCATTAACGACCACACCAACTTAATAATTAAACAAAATTAATACTCGACCATTTAGAAAAATTAAAAGTAAACTTTTTTTAAAGTTTATTTCTATAACGTACTGTCTGGATTTAACTTTATGTCTACCTTTGATTATAACTTCATTTAGTTTTTGTTGTATAATTAATAGTAAACACATAAGAGAGTTTTTATGGTTTTGTTATTATGTTATTTATTGAAATGTATAATATAGCTTATAGATATATTACACCAAGGGATTATGACCTATGACGGTCCTTCATTTTGCCGCGATTCATGTAGATCTACGTAGAGTCTATGTTTTAATGTAAGCAAATTACATAATTATTTTCCTTTATGCTTTATGACATGTACTGAACATGCTATGATTTAATAGTAAGTAGTAAAGTCGTATGAGAGAGTGTTACAAAGACCAACCGACAACGCTGGTGGTCCATTCCTTGGTTACCTTTAATGTCCGCCACCATTCTTATCCATTTAAAGCCTCTCTTTGTAAAACTGAGGACTCAATGAAACTTATTCACAGTCATTGTTATCTAAATTTCAATCGAGTGCATTCTAGCGGACGAGTGAACTCGAGTCGGCCAGACATTGCGACGTCTTATATTTTTGTAATAGTAAACACAAATGTTTCATCCCATTTATGCTCATTTGAATCTTAAGACGCAGTAGAATCGTATTGAAGATACGAGTTATCTGATGAAGTTTATATCTGTTAAACAAATAATATGTTGTACTATTTTCGGTTGTTCTAGTCGGCAATTCTTGCACTGCTAATTTCTTGACCTAAGTCAAATAATTGTCGAATCTGTAGTTAGTCAAAATACACATGGAAAGCTCATGATTTTATGGAATTAGTAATACGTATTAAGTAAATATATTATGGAATTTCAAGTTAAACTAGTAACATCGAGTGACTAGATGGAGTAGTAACATTTTATCATTAACATTGTAGGCGACGCGTAGTAGTAGTAGCGATTTTATATAATTGTTTATTTCTTTTTTATATTATCTGTATTGTTTTATATTTTACCTGGGTTTTGTGATTTCCTTTTAATAGTTTGAGTTGTCAAAGAGCCTTGTCACGATATATTTGAGTTGCTAAATAAATTTCCTTAAATATTGCTATCTAATTTTTTCGTGGTTATAACCCAATGATTGTTTGGTCCACAACAAACATCATCTTACTTTTCATGGGTTACTTCCGGTGATTTTTACTATTATGGGACATTGCTTTGGATTAAACATGTAACTAATAAATTGGCCGTGACCTCTTACATAGTAGGGGTACTTAGGTAGGTACATAGTAATTTTGTTAAACACGAGAAATATTATAACGAGAATCAAATATTACTTTAATAATTGTTGGAGAGGTGACGACAAAACGTTTGATTATTTTAGGTAATATGTAGTGACATTGCTATGGAGGGCAGAAACAAAGGGCGGCGTCGGCGGCCGCGCACGCGCCACTTGAAGCTCGTTAGAGTCGTTAGCGACGCACTCGGTACAAAGCGACGACAATGCGAGCCGTACGTTGCCATCATGCTAATTGCACCCGAACTATTGTTTTACTGTACCCCGTGCTCGTCATGCCACGGGGTGCATACGTAGATTTGACATTTGTTTTCAACGTCATAGTGGTTGTCCTCGCAAACATTAAAAATAAACGAATTTTATCCTTTTATAAATCTAGATTATAGAAATATAGGTAATGGTATTTTATAACGGCTTTATGAGTGACTCTACAGCGCACTAATTAAGTATACAGGGTGAATTTTTCAAATAGGCCTTCAGGGCCAAATCCCAAACTATAAGGATTAGCGAAAAATGCTGAAAGGAGTTACGAGGCCGATTTCGATAAAAACTAAAACTGCATCATTAGTTTTTTAAATATCTTTTTCCTTAGCCGGGAATCGAACGAGCTCATTTTGAAAAAAAAAATACCTTTATATTACTCCACTATCTGATAGTGTCGCTTATAAGGATCAAATTCTGGGAAGTAATGTTATGTGACAAATTAAAGGAAAAGGAAAATTTTGAAGAAAATACATATTTTTCCATACATTTACATACTAATCCTCAAAGATTATAGATAACAAATGATTTATGTATAATTCTTTAGAAACATACATAAGTCATACCATTGAAGAATTTTTGGTTAAACAACTAATTATTCGATGTTATGACCATGACATACGGCTTAGTATGAGAAAGTAATAGTTTGGCGAATAAGTTACCGCCGCTTATGTCAATTTACAAATAATAATACCAGAGTTTAGATAAACAGGTAATTTGAGGAAGAAAGTGTGGAAGAAGTAAATGTGAAGAAATACTAAGTTGTTAGGTCATTAGCAGCGGTTCGTGCAAGTATAATGGATTAGGGAGGTCGAATGGAAGAGTAGGTAACATCCTTGCATTATAAATTAAACCGCTACTAGGTAGATACTTACTGGGCGTTAGTTTACTCGACCTGATACATAGTTTTCTTGAGCAACACACGACTGCTTGAACTGTCTGGTCCCATTTTAATACACGTGAGTAAATTTTGTATGTATATTTATTATATTACTAATAATACATACATAATACATATATAATATATACATAATAACCACTAGAATTTATGTCATTATTATGTCATTCTAAGAGGATTGTATATTTAAGTTCATGCACGTATCATTAAGTTGCTGTCTATATTTTTATCGTCTGTCGAATAAAATATTATCTATCTACACTTGCCTAGAATCAACTAAAACCTTTTCATTTTTTAGATTAATCGAGCTGCTCTGTAGCACACTCCAGTGGTGCGTGTGATATGCCCTGCAAGTGGATTAAGTTAATATATAGTTTCTACCTGGATAAAATAGTGAACTACTAGTTTTTGCCTGCGGCTTCGCCCGCGTTTAAAAGAAAATAATATGACATACTAACACACATAAAACTGAAAATTCGTACCTTCATTGGAATGACAGTGGCGTCATCTGGCGAAAATTGGTCGTACCAACTCTGAAACCTTCGTGGGCTCATGGACAACAATTCTGCTAAAGATCATCACTTGATCAAATGCATAGTTTACGATTCAATCCTTACTAATATCGATTAAAATAATCGACTTTTTGGTCCAAAAGATCGATTCTCCGATAAATCGATCTTAGATCGCCATCCCTAGTTCCGATGGGATTTCCGGGATAAAAACTATCCTATGTCTTTCTCGGGTTTTAGACTATCTTTGTACAAAATTTCATTAAAATCGGTTCAGTGGTTTAGGTGTGAAGAAGAAACAACCAGACAGACAGAGTTACTTTCGGATTTATAATATTAGTAAGTATTGTTCGAAGCTACAGGTAGGTAACTCATATAAAACTTAGTACTTTAACATTGTTACCTTGATTGCAAATAAGAATTTTATTTGATGTTACTTAAATAAGAAAAATAAAATAAGTACTGCGAGTTGCTTATGTAAATTCACTTGCACTCATTCATTGACAATCGTTGGCATTGTTCCTGAGTAACGAATAACAATACAATGGGACGAGGTTGTGATCGTGGTTTTACCGGGTGATTTGCTTGTTTAGTCATCATTTCATTAGTACGCAGGATAACAATCAGGTTAGCTGACGTACGGTAGAATGTGCGTAAATCCTTTGCCAAAAATGAATCATTATTATTGATTATGCATTCAATCGAGTGTTAGTTCGCAAACAATATCTACAAGGTCCATATTGCAATATGATTAAGTTTCAATTTCTATTGGGAACAAATAGAATAAAGAGAAAACATAAAGCCCCTAAGAAGTAGAGCAGGTTATGCCTGCTGTGTTGTAGTAAAATTTAGCTATTATATCGAAAAACCTAAAATTTCTTATTCATTAACGACTCTACCTGATCGTATAATATACTTATCTGTTAGAAATATTGTCTATAATTATATGTATGCTTGTATTGTAGTTAATCAAACGATAATCACAAGTTTTTAAAATAGACAGAATTTTCGCTCTTAACTAGACAATTTTTCGAGAAGTACCAACCTAATATACATTTTTATTATTTGTAGACCCAGACTCCTTAAAATTCAAATTAATAATACCCGGAAAACATATTTTTATTAATATTTACGGCTGTTGTTATAAAAGTTAAAACAAAAACAAAACAACTCACAATGACAGGTTTACGGTTGGCACACAATATTTTATTTAACAAAATAAAATTTGTACTCATAACAATAGCGGCACTCAGTAGAAATTTGTGCTCTTTAGTTAAAAGGGCTTTAAAATAAATTGACCGGCAATTTAACCGTTCATGTTGCTGTCAAAAGAGACTGCATACAATCTGTAGGAATGACAATATGTAGGCAATTAAGAAGGAGCAGACGCATTTAACAGCTAATGTGTCTATTAACAAATGTATTTGCCGTGTTCCGTCCCGCTCGTAAATTCCGTGAACAACTGGAGCAGTTGGTTCGCTTTGTCGAATCGATATATCATTCAGTTTTAAATACTGTCTGTCTGTTGTAACAAGATACTATTGCTCTGAGAAAAAAATAATAACTCTATCAAAAAAGATATTTTCAAGACTGATTCGTTATAGCTAAGTTAAAGATCTTTAAAAAATTACTTAGTATGTAGGTAATTAGGAAGGTTCTGATGTTAAAGAAGTTAAACGTTGAAACCCTTCAATGTTTATTGTACTCATAGATTAGTAAAGATTACTCACTCCTAACAAGAAAATGTACCCAGTTTTGAGAATTGAAATAGTTGCGTAAAAAAGTTTTGCCATGTCTCCGTGCTAAAATGTCCCTAAAATATTTCAAATAATTATTTATTTATTACGTAAATTACGTAATTATTACGTAAATTAGTTATTTATTCGTAAATTTTCTCTAAACATGGTTTTATTTGTCAAGGATTCAAAAAAAGAACTTACTAAAATAAGCCGTTTGTGGCTTCATTCAATTTCAAGGCGGCGAAGTATCTTTACTAATCTATGATTGTACTCCAAAAAGTTTATTAGATTTCTGTATTCTTCTACAATATAATTGTATCCCGGGAAAAAAATATTATTTAACAACTAACAACAGAATCGAAATAGATATTTAAATAAATCAATAGTGGTGTCCAAAAATATAGTTTATAGATAGAGTAGCGACTAGCGATCTTACCTATCTAGATCATAGATGAGTTTAGATATCTCACCGCCTTGTAATTGAAGGAAGCCATTAAATGGCTTAAACGGCTGACAATTCTGTCCGCCATTTAATGGCTGTCATGGTGTAATTTACGCGGAACAATGCCGACATGCGCAGTTAAGTGGTGCAAAAACACGAAATCGAAGAAAAAGTGCGGAGAAGTACCGTTTCATTCGTAAATGATCTAAAAACTAATTTTTTTTAATATTTTTCGAACACGAAAATAGATGACAGTGACAATTTCAATTGTCATAACTGATTACATTATCTTGTTAGGATTAAAGATGTAGAGTCAACAATCATAGTTTTACAACAATTACGATGCTGTAAGGAATTACATGAATTGTGTGAATTAGGTTCACTACTTTTATATGTGATTGTATTCCTCTTATCTAGTGCAAACGAACAAAAAGAATCTTGTAATAATAAAATTAAGTAAGTATAACGAATGTTTTTATTGCAAGAGCTACTGTAATATTTGTGATGAAAGAAATGCAAAATAGAAATTTCTCAAAGTTTTTCATGCTCTCAAATGTCATCTGTCTCCGAAAGCGATTTATAGGGATCAGGGCTTACGAGAGCGACATACGAGTAAGATTGCCACCCGCGCGCCGGCACGCGCGCCCTATCCTGCTCTAATAACTTAACCCCCTTTTGTTTTTATATACAAAGCTCTCAATTTATTTATGAGATCTACCTACTGATTATGAACGGGCACGCGTTCCGGCCTAATAGCATTCAACGTTTTGTATTCCTGTCAAAGCGAATCTCTTTTAGATGTTTGTTTATTTATTCGTAGGTGTATTCTGTCTTTATAGCTGGAAGTTATTGAATGTTCTGTGAAGATCTGTTAATTGATGATATTAGGTATAAGATTGCATGATAATTATGTTTTTCAAAATACAAAAACATTTATTCTAAAGTGTTTCTTGATACAATGCAAATATAATATATATTAGAAAAGCTTACATTTATGTATTTCGATTTATGTTTAGTTACACATAAATAAAATACGTACATAAGCAGTAGGTCGTTAGCTCTTGTTGGGGATAGTACTGCTGATGGTGCAATACAAAGATACATAGATAACTTCACAGGGAAACAGGAAAACGCTGCTTTATATTTTCTGGATTTAATCTTTTTGCGTCTAATACGTCCATAGTAAGAAGGATATAAAGTATCATTGATATAAAGTAGTTTTAAACATCATGTAGAAATTACTTAAGTATCATATTATGCCTTAACGGCGAAGGAACGTCACAAAAAAGTTACGTGCTGTTGCAGAGAAGGCTACGGAAAGATCACCAGAGAGAAGAAGTTTAGCATTCCATAAGTGGTCGGTGTGGTGGCCTAAGGTCCTCTCAATCTGACAGAAGGAGGTCCTCCACGGTTCGGTTTGCACGAACGTTCTTGCCACGGACGTGCAAGATGTGGAATGAATTTCCTCCTGAGGTATTCCCGAAGCGCTATGACATGAGGCTCTTCAAGAAAGGTGTAAAAAGAGCTCTCTTCTAAAGCCGGTGATGCATTGGCGACTCCTCTGGTGTTGCAAATGTCCATAGGCGACGATGACTGCTTTCTATCAGGTAGCCCTTCTGCCTCATCGTTTAGTTAATATAAAAAAGGTGACTCGTGCCCAGCAATGAAACAGTGATGGGTGAACGAACGCGCTAGAGAGGTACGAACGTTCTAAATATTTTACAAATCGGATAATCTATTCACTATACAATAAATTTTGATATCATTTTGTAAGTAAAAAAAGTTGAACCATAGTGTCGTATTAATTCCACTCAATTTTTTAAAGTGCAAATATGCGCTGGTGGAGTTTGTAATTTAATTTTTCGGCCCCCATTGTAATGAGAAGCTCCATATTGAGATTTGAAGAGGTCCGCATTGAATTGTCCAAAATTGCGTATGAGTGTCACGTTGCTCGTCATTTAAATATGCAACACAAAACAGTGTGACACATCGTGACGAGTATTGTCATTATAAAATATCAATACGAAACTTTAAATAATTAAAAATTTAAAGCGTTTAAACAATTTCAGTACTGCTCACGGAAAATTGAAGAATATAATTTAATTTAAAATGGACGTAATTTTAATTTTAAAATATATAATTAAAGTATGCAAGTAATTTTAAAATAATGTACTATATAATATGCATTTATGTAATAAAAATGTAAGCTAACTTAGGTAAATTTTCCCTACATAAATATTATTAATAAGATTAATAATGCTTTCAACATTAACGTCACTCTAGGATTGATTTGTCGTGGATATCTACCGTGGACATCATGCTTGGCAAAATATAAATTAACCGTTGAAATGTTTATTAGCTAGTACTGAACCCGGAATCCTTGGCATGTTACATCGGTACCCGTAGCTGGAGTATAGGTATAGTGATGATGTGCATACGAGTAATTTGGTTAAATACATGTAACAGATAATAGGTAAGTAATTGAGGTACGGGTAACTGCAATTCCAAATAATTTTGTTTCACAAACTGTATAGTTTGGAATCATCATACGCTGAAAGAAGAAAAACAGGACAAGTGCTTGTTAAGCTCGTGTGGAGAGGGTTCCGTACACATTTACCTTTTTCTTTTTATAAGTATTCCAGTAGGAAATATGTACGCAAAGAACTATTTTGTATGTGTTTTTTAATTATAGCCTCAGTAGATAAGTAGTTTCTGAGATAAGAGTATAGGATTAAGAGTTCCGTTTTTTTTATTTTTTCGTGCGTTGGAAACCTAAACTCCTAGACATCTGTATCTATTTACTCTTAACTTCAAAAACATCACTGTTAAACGAAATATACTTAGCTTTAATGTCCGGAGAATCAATAACGTTAAAGCTCTTTTTCCTAACTTAGGTAGGTACCTACCTACCTACTTTCTTTATGATTCCCGATATGAGGGCACTGTAGCAATGTAAAATTGTGGTTTCTTGAATTATGCTTTTACAGACGTCATTTTGTTCCGTAATTTCGCGGTCAGCAGCGTGCGGACGTTTTCTACTCAGCCAGAGAGGTAGTAAATCAAAAAACTCATTATTACTACACCATTATAAATCTAAACTTCAACCGCAAGTATTGCAACGCACATTTTATCTTGAAAATCGACATACCTAGACTTAAAACATTTGTAATACTGCAAAATATTGTACAAATAATACCTACCTATAGATAATCGGCAAGGTGTTTCTATCGTAAGATAGATACAAATAAGACTAGTACCTCGTAGTTACCTAGTAGGTAAAAGTTTTTGAGTTCAGAAAATAATATTTATATTCAACTTGGTCGCCCATAACTTCAACATTTTAGGTAGGTACTTATTGTTGCATGTTGAAATACTTATTTCTATCGATTCTAACACTAATTTGGACTTATGTCATAAAGCTAAAGCAGAGCAATTACGGTACGTACTTAGGTATATTAAGTACAAACATGCAAATATATAAGTTTTCGATGACGAAAACCAATGTTAAATTTATTTTATTTAATACAATCAATTGCGATAAAATCTCGACGTTTTATTTGTTTATGTACCTACCTATCAATCATCACAGTGGACATTGATATAAAATAAATAAGTAGACATTGGTAATTTGATGCTCGGCGAGAAGCCGGCGGCGGCTAATAACATAGTGCATCCAACAAGAATAAAACGGAGCTTACACGTGATTCAAAAATTTTGATTCATATTTTGAAAGTTCCCATAATATTTTAATTACAATAAACTTACTATCTAACCTTCCTATCTAATCTATCTTACTTACCTACGTCTTACTGACAAACAACATTTTTTTCTTTAAGTCACAATTGGGTAAAGGCAAGATAGCTAATTACGAACTTGTAAATGAAGTACCTATCTAAACAACAACGCAGATAAATATGATTTACGGCACAGATATAGGTACCTACGAGTATATCTCGTATGTACAGACATACACAGAGTTTACAGAAACGATTTAAAAATAAAAAATCCATGGGTGACAGAACTTATTGCAGTTAGGTTGCGACGGCACCATCAGATACATTAGATACTGCATTATAACAGCAACGCTTACACACATGTGATGTGAATTGAAAGACATGATGGCGTGCCGTTCTCATATAGTCCTGAGTCGTAGCTGTGCATCTGTGGACTTTAGGTAGGACTGAATCGAGTGGAATATAGCTTAGAGCTAGTTTATGGGTACTTTAATAACCTAGGGTCTAGACCAAGGATAGGAAAACTAAGGGACGCGGGCCATCTCCAGCACGGAAACAAACCAGGGAGGTAGGAAATAATAACTAAAAATTACATAATATATCACGAAATATAAAAATATCTATACAATACATACACGCTTCATCGACATTGAAACAAACTTAAATTTATACCGTATTTTCCTTCCGTTATTCCTTTCAAAGTACATAAATACTTATCTGTTATTTTATAGTGTACCCGTAGGCCGTAGGTACTTACATAATAATATTATATCGTATGCTCTTGTTACTTAATATAAGTTATCTTGTACGTTTATAAGTACGTTATTAAATAAGAACTCTTGCTTTAAGTTATTTTAAAATTGCGTCTTTATTATTCTTACAGCAAATGAGCACAACACGCTCATGAAATGAAGGATGCGGCCGCGGTTGCGACAGGAAACCGCAAACTATCCACCTAAATAACTCCGCCGGATCGCTACAACAGACCGATACCTTTTGTTTTTATCTACGAAACGTCGAAGGAACCAGATTACGAGCCATCATCATCAGTCCATTGCCTCAGTCTGATTTTGGCTCTGCTGTTTTCGGGTTTGTAAGGTGTGGTATACCTATAAGATGCTATTCTATCTTTACCCTAAGTACACAAGTCCATACCGACATATCCGGACATATCCGTAATCGACAATTTCTGATCTATACGCATAGTAGCCTCTGAGCGTCAGTAACCTTGAATTCTCATTTTTACGCCTAAAATAATAAAAATCAGGCATGTGGAATACTTCAATACTGTGTTTGTGAGTTAATAAGTTTATTTCTGTCAATAAGTTTTAAATAAACTTTTATCTAAGTTTATTACGATTACCCAATTTACCAACGCGTTATTATGATTCTAGTATCTTGTTTGTTTCTGTTGAGAAGGGAAACCTTCAAAAGATTACTAAGTGATATACGATCGTCCTTCATGGAGTCGCTGGCTAGGCAATTAGAGCTCAAACTCTTGCTGTCCGCAACCCCGCTTGCAACCCCGAAAGGCCCTTCTTAGTCGCGTCTTAAGGGCTCGAACACAAAACTGCGATGCGACGTGATGCGAATTCGCAACGCAGAAAATTGCGATGCGAATTGCTGCGATGCGATATCGTGCGGCGTAGCGTCTCTCAGGGTGACCAACAACAACAACCACTGTGCGATGCGAATCAATTCGCAAGTTCTTGCGATGCGTCGAGGGAGCTCGCAGATTTTTGCGATGCGACGTCGCATCGCAGTTTTGTGTACGAACCCTAAGACAGGCAGGAAATACCACAGCTCTATTCTGGCTGAATTATTTTTTTATTGAATCGATGAAAACGATGTCGGCAATGGTGGTCTTCGACCTTTATAACTTAGTGTCTATGCTTAATATAGAAATATTTAGATTGTTAAGCCTATGTATTTTACTAATCTAAGCCCAAATACTATAAGAAACATTGTTGTGTATTTTTTTGAAATGAGTCAACTAGCCTATTGGAATTATATTACATTGGACATTATATTGGTCTAATTAGACGAAAATCAATTAAGAATTTATTTGACTACATCGGACAAAAAGTTTTTCGTGTAGCGGTCGCATCAATCATAATTATAGACATTATTACTAAGCGATGTTAAGTAATATATTTTTAATAAAAAATATTTCTCTGTATCTACCAAAAACTATACCTACTGTACATATTTAATCTATGGTACCGATGATACCACAGACTGTTAATCAACTTTAACAGACTATTAAGAAAAAATAAAAGGTACTCACCGACAAACTTTTTTGCACGTGTAGGTTAAAATTGGAAAATTTTAGTGACAATTTTATCAAATTTTAATATATTGTTACGAATCTTTATTATTAATTTTAAAAATTATTAATTTTAAAAATTATTCATTTGACAAATTTGACAACTAACTTGAACCTATTTTTAAGCTCGTAATTTTATTAAATTGAACGCTAGACCAAAAAATAGTTTACCTATAGGAAATTGAAAAATGACCGCAGACAATACAGATGTTGTACAGGATAAGAGTTGGAATCAATTATCGATATTATTTCGAAGGGCTTTAATACGGATAATCGATAACGAATATTTCAACGCAATTTTATCGATAAGTTCAATCTCTACAAATTATTCACTTTTATTCGCTAAATAATTTGAAGGATCATTAATTTCGATTTCAATGAACTTATCTTTTACGCCATAACGTATTCATGACATATTTAAATTTTCGAATCGTATTCTACAAAGCGTATAGTAACGTATATGGTATTTTATCATAAAAAAGAAAGACAGTTACATTGACAATTGACATTGCGACTGACAATACTGACATTTATCGTTGACGTCTAATGTCATATGTCTATTACCTTCGCCTGAACCCGATATTACAGTATACTATATGAGTATAATAAATATGAATTGTTTGAGGTTGACTCGAGTTTTGGTTAAATATACATTTTAACTGTAAAATTATACTACAAAATCGAGCAAAATATGGATAAGTATAACAAGCCGAGTCTGCCTAGTCCACGATGTGTGCTCGAAGATCTGTCTACTCTGATGATTGACGAACTAAAGGAACCTTTGAAATTTTCAATTGGCGATGAAACTTTACGAGACGCATACAATAGCTACTTGAATTACAAGCAATTAAGAAATGATATAAAAGAACAACAAGAATTAAACACCACCCTAGAAGCTCTGAATAAACAATTGATGGATAACATAGAAAGCATGAAAAAGCAGCAAAGTGCTAATGAATAAGTAACTGTATGTAAACAATAGCATTTGTGTTTTTAATACCATATTATAATTGTTAATAATATTTCTATCTTTAAATAAACAAGCATGCAGTCTGTGTAATGCAGGTGGTAATTGAGAATTTATAAGCAGTGTTGTAAGATGGAAATCTACTTTTGACAGAATTTACGTTGGCACACATCTATTGCGAATCTTCTATAGTGTTCTTTAAACTGAAGTATAATATTAGTCATATCCTTTAGCAACTTTACGGGCAGTTCACCTTAATATTAAAAACTCTTATTAGCAATGTAAAATAGGTTTAAAATAAAGTAGAAGATAATAAGGCATAAAAGTTTATTTATTTTATAACACTGCCTAACTTTACAAGTTCTTCCCGGGACACTACACCCAAATAGTACAAACAGACTAAAGCGGCACTTTGTTCAGCAAACTTCTTGTTCTTCTCCCAAAATGTTGAAGTATATTTTTTGCCTTTAAATGACAGAATTGTACGAAAGAGTTTTTCTACTTGCTGTGTTTCATATGTGGGTAATTTGCATCCATTTCTGCCTGCCCAAACATGAAGTTGAGTTTTTGGCAAATTTAAGTCATTGAAATTTGCACGAATGAAACAAACCTGAAAAAAAATTGCATAGGTATGATGCATTTAATTTGTTATACAGCTATAACTGGAAGAATTTTAAAAGAAAAGAAGCTTTGCAAATCTAAAAATTGTTACACCTGAGACTTCAATGTAAAAATAAATAAGTAACATACTAATTTATGTTCTTAATTAATAAAGTTATGCTGCATGTGTGTTTTTCAAAATTAATGTTTAAATAGCTTCTATTATCTTTTCAGTTCCAAAAAATGAGTAACTTTGCTTAGTAATCTTCATTAATTATTTTATTCTATTTTCTGGGATGAACTCATGGTGTTCATGTTTACTTAATTCTTTTATGGTGCCAGTCACTATTGACTACTCAATCACTAATTCGATCCTATTAGTGATCTTCGGTGCCATCACATTAGCCTTACTACCTAAGTATTTACTACTCTGGCAATGGAATGATTGCTTTCCATTTACCAGTTTTAACATTAAAATTAAACAAATTTCATTAAATAGACCAATGCTTACCTTCATTTGTTCTACACCATCAAGGTTTATTTCTTCAATTTTTGATTTCTTGTTGGGTGGTTCCAACTCATCCGGAGTTACTTGCCATCTACCCTGTATTCCCATACTTTGATATTCATCTTGCTTTTTCTTACAATACTCATCCAAGTCCCATATTGCACTAAAACATATAATAAATAAACACAATACTATGTTCTGTCTCCCTAAACATAAATAAATTATATAATAAATAAAAACAAACCAGATTTGTTCCACTGTTTGACTTTCTAAGAATTTTCGACCTCTTGGTGTCTCTTGCAGGTCTCTAAGTATATTCTGGACGCAGTACTTTGTATTAGATGGTGAATTATCATAATCAACTGCAAGTTTAAGATAATCAGTGATAACAGTATCAATAGGTAATAGACCATTCTTTCTAAAAATAGAGCAATTCCATTCAGCTGCCCTTGCTATCATGACACTGGAGCAACCCGTCATTTCCTTAAATTTATAAATGTCACTGTGTTTTTCTATCTCTTTAGAACCCCCACTGAAAAGTGAATTTAGAAAAAATTTAAACTTGTGAATTCCTAAAGCAGTAACATAATTGATTTTTAGGCGTACAATGAAAGTATTAAACTCTACACAACCTTTACAAGATCCAGGAGAATTCCAAGTAAATATCCTTTCCTTTACATTATTTGCATGTTTTTTAACAAGTAGTCTGTATATTCTAATATGTAATTTTCACCTTTGGATTTGGCACTAGACATGTTGGTTGTGTATTCAATGAGTACACCTGTCTCAATTATTACTGTGAGGCATTATGTGTGTGAGGCATTATTACGTGTATGTGTCTATTACTTACTTTGCAATAACTTGTATAGGGACTCTCTCAGCTACATACTTAATAATGTCTGTGTTTACAGCATGTTGTGGTCTCTCATTTCTCGTTCTGCCGTGAATGCCAATAGCTTTAATACCTGAGCTGATCAATTTGTTCACAACTTTCAATGTTTCTTCTGGTGTCGGAAATATCCTAATTTTACATGTAACTGGTATTGAAATGTTGTCTACTAGAGTCTTTAGTATATTATAAGCTTTATCGGGATCTTCAAGAAGTGCAATTCCCATACCTCCTTTGATGGAGAATTCTTTTGGACAACCCATATTAATATCTATAGCGGCTACATCATTTTCCCTGCAAAGTGAGTGTACGTAAAAGAATATGTATACATTTTTTTTGCATTAAACAAATATATTTTATATACTTACACCATTTTGGCAACCTTAAGAGCTCTATCTGCGCTGCAAGTACCAAGTTGTAAGACAACCCTTTCCTTTTCTTCATCACACGTACGAAAAACTATGGTACCATCTGTCTGATCAACGAAATCTACTGTTTTGAGAATATCTGTAAAAAGTAAATATATATATATATATATATATATTGGTTATTTATCAATGAAAGGCGTAAGATGTTACAACTAAAATTCCTGACTTACCATTGTATCTTCGTTTCGAACGTAGTAATTTCCAGTCTATCAGCTCCTCCGTGTACACAATATCAGCTCCATACCGTAGAGCCAGGAGTCGCATGGGCAGAGTATTAATACGCACCATTGGTGCAAGTATTATTTTGTTATCATATATCATCTTTTTTTTATTATTCCCGAGTCATTTAAATTCAATATCCCATTTAATTGTGTACATGTACTTACACCGAAGATAAAAATCGATAATCTTATCAACAATGGACTGAAAACATTTAATAAGTCAAAAATCACATTGTTGATAACAATTTTGATAATGTGATATTGACAAATTTCACATTGACATTTGACATTGACAATCATCTGCTATTAACAATTTATAGTTCGCAAAATTTGTCTGTGCGTGACAGGAGCGCCATTGGCCATCATAATGCTAGGTTTTCAAAACTACGTAAATGGATATTTTTTACGATTATGTTTACCAATATTTAATATATTATGACAAACATCTGCTTATAGTGTAAAAGAAATCCTTATTTTGTTGACAAATAGCATAACTTGATTTAAATTTCGTAATTTTTATTTAGGAAAATTGAAAAAACTTTAATGAAGCTGACCTCAATCTACTGCAATTCTGAAAACCACCACACGCAAAGAAAAAAATGTCGAATTACATTAAGCAAAATCGTATTATATTTTTCGTTATTTAATAGTATGTATAAATCGAATATATTTTTTTTAGTCTGTAATACTTACATCGGTAATATTCATGAAGTTATAGGTATTTACCTATAACTTCATGGTAATATTGACAAAGGGAATCCAAATATTCCCAAAGTCAATGTCATTGTCAGTCGTTGTATGACATTTGTCTCCGAACGGAATTAAAATTCCTCATATTTATTTCAGCTATTTTTCTGCTGTGAAATTGAATTCGATTTAATTGCATATTCTTTGCAAACATGAAACCAACAGTTGCGGCTGATGAAATGTTTCCCGAAGGAGTCGGACCGTATATGGACTTAGAAGAGGTATTTTTGTATTTGCATATAGAAAATATAAATAAAGATTCATGAACAATCTCATATACCACTGTAATCCAAATTATTTCCTATTAAATATTAACAATAACACATCCTTTCTCGAATTTCTGTGAAATGTGTAGTGTTAGAAAATACATAAAATAAAATCTGAAGGTGGTAGAACCCTTTGTGGTTCGACTTCGGCGGCACCACCGCCACACCTATTTCTACCTAATAACAGCAGTGTTAGGCGCTGCTGTGTTCCGGTTTGAAGGGTGTGGTAAGGGAGATAGACTTTTCCGAGGCGTTCCAGCTTAGTCCTCAGGGGTAGCGGCGCATCTGTGGCCGACCTCAGGTAGGAATATCTAATCCTATCTGGGGTTGATTACAGATGTCCATGGGCGGCAGTAGCCCCTTACCATCAGGTGGACTGCATGCTCGTCTGCTACTCTTATATTATAAAAAAAAAAAAACATTTGTATTGTATGGATGCATACTCATAAAGTCGTTGAATCAGGCTTGCCATTAAATCGTCGACATGTAGAAAGAGGATGGGGCAATAAAATATAGTTCATTGACTGATCTATACAGGTGGTGGGAGATAACGTCAATTGTAACTCATTAAATTGTTCAGATTAAGGGTTTAACTAGTGGAGGAACACAAGTACAATGAGCCACTCCAAATCCGAATTTGGTGTGGCTCATTTCTAGATCAGTAACCAATGCCACCAGAAAAGGCAGTTTTAGGATTGCCTTAACGGTGGTATTGTATGCCAGCTGACATGAGGACATATTAGTGCTCGGGACTGGCAATACATTTGATTGGCTTCAGGTAGAACTTGTGCTATATATAGTTTGACATTGATTTTCTAGAAAAAACTAATTGTGAGATTTTACTGTGCAGCATTATTGTTTTATCAATTATTTAATATGTTCAGGCTGGTGGTGCATCTAACCTGCTTATGGATTTAGCGGCAAATGAGAAAGCAGTTCATGCGGACTTTTTTAATGGTAAGACTTATTTATGTATTAATAAAACCTTTATTGAAATTATGTGCCAGATTGGAAATTGAATAATTTATGAATAAGTTATTAAGATTTTTTTATCTTTTTTCCAGATTTTGATGATCTTTTTGATGATGAAGATTTAAAGTGAATGATGAAAAACTTAACCATGATTTAAATGTCCTTTAAATGACCTTTGTGTTGTAAATATTTTGTAGGATTAATGCCTTTAATTATAATTTTCGTTTAAAATCATGTGTTTCTATCTCCCATAAAAATAAATAAATAATTCGCCAAGTACGAGTCGAACACGCACATGGAGGCTTCCGTGCCACCATTCATTATTTTGTACTTATTTTTATTCATTTTATTATTTTCAACAATACTTAGTTCTATGACACAGCAATAGATGGCGTTGGGGTGATGATGTATGATATGTAAACAACGTATAATAAAATTAAAATAACTATATTAAAATATGTTTTATGGTTCTTATTTGTATTTATTATAATACCAGTTATAGTAGTAAACAGATTGTAAAAATTTCAAGTCTTCCTAGTACGGTTTAACAGTTAGATCGAAAAATGCCAAAAAATACCAGTTGGTTGTATGGAGACCCCCTTTAATAATCAACTTTATTTTATTTTTAGTATTTGTTGTTATAGCAGCCACCGTTATGAATCCTCTGTAAAAAATACATGTCTTTCTATTACGGTTCCGGAGATATAGCCCTGTGACAGACAGCAGTCTTAGTAATAGGGTTTTGTTTTTATTCTTTGGGTACGAAACCCTAAAAAATGTATTCAGTCAGGTTATAGGGGTATAAAAAATACAGATACAAAGAAACAAGAGGGAAACTTCTGGAACACAATATTGAAGCATATATAGTACTTGAACTATATTATTAAATGCTCGGCAAATAAATAAATGCAATTGTCTTTTACTGACTGAACTTATAAAAATTGTATTTCAAATATTTGTGAAATCTAGAACTCAACTGGCAAGTTCGACGAGAACAAATTCATTATATGCTACTTAGATGTAATGAATATAACATGTACTGTTATTTCTTCTGGAAGTATATTATGTTTGTCAATTTTATGCAAGTTTAACAAACTTATGATCAGCCATAAAACCACTTCGAGGAAATATGTATGTATGTCATTATTTATTTTTCATTTATTCAATTAAACTAAAAGAAACAACACTTTTATAAACACATTATTTATTTCATAATATTTGCCCCAACAACACAAGTTACATTGCACTGAAGGCTTTCATCATTCATTGTCTATTATGTAAGATTTAAGTAACAATTTTGTGTGGCGTTTAAAATAAGGAAGCATAGTAATAATGCCATAGTGGCTAATAAATCAACAACAAATTTTCACCATACACTATTGTAAAATTAAAATATTGTCTTACATGTGTATAATGCATTATGCACAAGGACCGAAATCAGAGATCACGTTATCAACCTGTCCTGTAAATTTTGCGAATAATACTAGTGGCGCATGGAGCGCGTCGTTAGTCGCTACACGTCTACGTCACTACTGTCTTCACTATATTCGTTGGCGTCAGCGTCATCTTGATCTTCTTCACCATCTTGCTCCCCTAATGGGTCATCATCATCATCCCCTCCCTCATCTACATCCTCTTCTTCAAGTATATTAGATAGAGAAGTATTTACTCCTCGACCCATTTCTAAAAAATAATTTAAACAAAACATTCTTATTAGTATTTAGGAGGGGAATTTTCGAATAATTGAAATATATTAGCAATATAAATCAATGCAAAACGATAAACATGTAAATTTTGTTAAATATATTTTTTTTAAATTTCAAGAAAAATCTCGTTTTTTCCAAAAGAATTTAATAAAAAGCAATGATTTTTATCATCGGAAATTTCATTGAACGAAAACGCAAAATTATTGATCAGTTAGACATCCATAGCTTAGATATCTTGCACATCTCTGGTGGAGTCGCTCTTAAGGTCAGGAGTTGTCATATTTATATGCAGCTAACTATGCTATACTCGTATATGAACCAGACTTTATCAAACATGTCAATTTATATACAACTTACGTTCAACATAATATTCCAATGATTTTGGTACCATACTTTTTACTTTTTCAAGATCTTCTTCGGAACAGTCTCCTTTATCTAATCCTGAAATATAAACATTATTTTTACACACATGCATACTTTTTTGTACCACAAAATTGATTCTTCAAACCACATCACATAACAGACATGACAGATTAAAACTAATGTCTACAAAAGAACCATGAGAACTATAGAATGCACAAATTATATTCTTGATCTAACATTGTTTTGTGTAGTAAATAATAAATTTTATTATTGATAAAAAGTATTATTCTTACCAAACAACAGGCCCATCCTTTTTAATATGTCAATGTCATCATGAATTTGGAACCTTTTGTTGAAGTTAAACATATATTCCGTTCTGTAAAAATTGCATAATTATTTTGTTAGATAAAGAAATACTCTGTTAATTAAGATGTACAATTATAAATTAATATACAATACAGCATATTCTAATTATAATTACATTACTATTGAAGGAGGGATTTATCTTTTTTAATATTAAAAGTGTGATGAATTAAAGTCCTCTAAGTAATCTTATGTTATGAACCACTGGTCAATATTGACCAAAATGAAGATTTGAATGACTCCATTATCCTTTGATAGTGTATAAGTTAACACAACATTTTAATAATGATTGTCATTTGTAATGGATCATAATTAAATGCGTAATTACACAGTATAGAATAGTAGACCAATTTTAGATATAGAAAAAAAATTAAAGTCAACAAATATATAAGTACTGTTTGCTTATGTAGTTCAGAGCAAATTGCAATGCAAAATGCATGCTTTAATCATTATAAGTACAAGCATATCATGAAGTATATAAGCACAATATTAACATTGTAAGAGTAGGTATGTCTGGTTAAAACTTCTTGATTATTGGAACTAAACTACTAGATATAATTTAGTAGGTATCGAAACAAATCATTATTGGAGGCCGACTGTTAGGATTACAGGATTTGTTACAATCACATTTATTCAAAGGTTTTACTTACTTGTCATTAGAAATACTACAATCAATCAAAGCTTTATCACTAGTATTTACAACTATGAATGGCAGATGTATAGCTGACGAGGGTGATGGTTTCACACCTTTACTTTCTGCCTCCTTATTTCTTTCTATTAGACTTTTGAATGAAATGTGCTAAAAACAAAATTTGTAAATCTTTACATTGTAAACAATATATCAGTAATGCATTGTTCAACAAATTTTTGCCAATAATACCTGTAAAATTAATTCTTGTAACTGTTGTGTCTTTTTTTGTATTTGCTCTACTTTTGCCTGTTTTTCCTTTTCTAAGGCTGTACATTCTTGTACTGAATTTGTTGGTAAGCCGAGCCATCGGATTTCTTTTTTCTCCTTCGATATTATATTCATTGCCATTAAAACATTTAGGGCATCATAAACTCTTCGACGAATATTCTTTTGATCATATTGCTGTAACGTTAAGATTCTCTGAATTACATTTATACAAAGCAAAGTGCCTTCTTCCATTATGAAATAATAAATACTAGTTTTCAAGTGATGCTCAAAATTTTATTGATACATATAAAACGTCGCCGTGTCACACACCCAAAACTGGCGAGGCAATAAATAATATGCAATTGGGTATAGAGGTGAAATGGCGATCATTAATTTATTTGCTCTATTCTGCAGTATTTGATAATTACCAATACTAAAGTAATGGTAAATTATAATTATGTTAATAATAATATATTGTATTCAAAAGACGATATAAAAGGCTAATTCAATATTATATAGATAAAAAATAGGCTAAGACAAAACACTTTATTTGTTGACAGATTTTTGCTTGATAGCTATCTCTATAATTTTGTTCTTATAAGCGACACTATCAGATAGTGGAATAATATAGAGGGTGTATTTTTTTTTCAAAATAAACTCGTTCGATTCCCGGCTAGGGAAAAAGTTATTTTAAAAAAGTAATTATGCAGTTTTAGTTTTTATCAAAATCGGCCTCGTAACTCCTTTCAGCATTTTTAGCTAATCCTTATAGTTTCGGATTTGGCCCTGAAGGCCCGTTTGAAAAATTCACCCTGTATATTATCTTGTAATTGTTTTTACACTTCTACATATTTTGGTCATTCTTAAAGTACCATGATTTGATAATATAAACAAAAACTTTTTTAAAGTACATGTAACGAACATATAATTACTTATTATAAAATAATCTGTAAATGACACATACTTGGCTGTCTGCGGACCCATGCATCCCCGCTGCAAATTCCAGAACTAGCTCATCAGCCACTTCGTTGTACGATGTAAAACCCTTGTTTCTAACTTTTTCACAAACCTTCATAGAAAAATGCCTTAAACCTTTGCCAACTTTATCAGCATGTTTACGCCTTTTAGTAGTACTGAAAAAAGAAAAATATAATAACTGAGTAATGAGATATAAATACATATACTAGTTCAGTAGGTTACTTGATTTCTATATGTACTCTGAACATTTAGGTTGTGAAATGGCGCGAGGACCTAAAATAAGGCGTGGTCTCCGACAATATGAGTCTCCATTTCGGTCTATTCTGCGTCATCTTCTGTCAGTGGTCTGCTCAATTAATCAATCTTCTTAAATTCGGATTACGTTAATCTACGTTGCAACAACAAAACAGATATGTGAGATAGCCTTTGCAGTATTGGCATATTTATTAGGAAAAAAATTGACATAGGATTTTGAAACAAAAAAAAAAATTCGTAATTCAAATTCGCAGGGAATGCTGTATTAGTATTCCTTGTACGTAAAATAAAGATAATTAATTTTCGCGTCTGCTGAGTCCCTACAATTAGTAATTTTGAGTGAATAATGACTGCAATATCGCAAATATTAGAGAAACATGCTAATAAAATATTTCTTTTGACAAAAACTGATTTCAATGCCACAATAATGCGTGTTACGAGGGTACGTTTTTAAGTTCGCGGAATGAGGGACAAGGAGCGAAAATAAAATGTCAAAATTATTTTTCTTTTTCTACATGTTCTCCTGCAAGACGAATGCATTTTTCAGATCTTTGTATTAACTTATTTAAACCCTCATAAAAAAATGTTTTGTCCTTGTCGGAAAAATACGAGGAAATTGCGTCCTTTACTTCTTCGTCTGTAGAAAATTTCTTTCCACGAAGCTCTTTTTTCATTTTTGGAAAGAGATAATAATCGCTGGGAGCCAGGTCTGGACTATAGGGTGGGTGATTTAAAATATCAAAGCCCACCTTATGCAGGGCAGCCAGTGCAATACGGCTCTTGTGTACGGGCGCATTGTCGTGCAACAGCAGGACACCTCTGGATAATTTTCCTCGTCTTTTTTCTTTGATGGCTTCTTTTAACCGCTCCAAGATTGTTGCGTAATATTCTCCGGTTATAGAGACACCTTTATCTTTGTAATCTATTAACAAAATTCCTTCTGCATCCCAAAAGACTGTCGTCATGAGTTTGCCGGCCGATTGTGACACCTTAAACTTTTTAGGAGGTGCTGTACCCTTTTTATGCCACTGCATGGAGTCTTGTTTAGACTCAGGTTCATAATGGTGAACCCAAGTTTCATCTCCAGTAACAATTCGATTCAGTACAATATCCTTATCTTCTCCACAGAGGTTCAAAAACGCACGGGAACATTCAACGCGCTGTTGTTTCTGAGGCGGCGTGAGCATTCTCGGCACCCACCGCGCGCTGACCTTAGTCATGCCAAGATGGTCATGCAGAATTTTAAAAATGGTTGTATCCGATACTCCAACCATTTCTGCAAGCTGTTTCTTCTTTAGCCGAGCATCTTCCAGTACTAATTTTTCGACTTCCGCTATAGTTTCCGGAATGGTCACCTCAACAGACCGTCCTGGTCGTGGGTCGTCTTCAAGTGAATCCCTGCCTTGCTTAAAAAGGTTGTTCCACTTGTAAACCATCGTTTTTCCAGGGCAAGAGTCCCCGTAAACCGATGACATCTCTTCCATTATGATTTGCACAGACTTTCCTTGCTTGGTAAGGAACTTTATAACGGCGCGATGCTCGATTTTCTCCATACTTCCAATTTTCTTCCGGATTGAGTTGTTTAATTGTCGATAGTTTTAAAACTAATGATGCAATTGTGATAAAACTTTATATTTATACTATTTATGAGTCACTTAACACGTACCGCCCTTAACGAGCCCGCTATCCCCCCTCCAACCCTGCCATTCCGCGGACTTAAAAACGCACCCTCGTAGTCTAAGCAAAGGTCAAAATCGGACAAATGTCTACTACACAGTGATCATCAGTTCTTCCATCATTTGTAGGCACAAAGTTGGATAGATCAATTATTATTGATAATATGGACCGTTTATTTTGAAAGTGGTGTAAGTCCATTTTTGAGAAAAATTAACTATCACGTATATCATACTTAATTTAATGTAATTTTTTTATATATAACTAGTCCGTGTTTAATTTCTCAAAAAAATCCCATGTTTTTTACAACTTAAAATCGGTCGGTAAATGAAATTGCATAATCATCGATTATGAAACTGGTGTAAGTCCAATTGACTAGTAAGACCAAGAATAACCTGTGAGAAGAAAATAAATAGAAATGGCATTGAGAAAAATGAATTTTGTGTACACACCACAAAATTACTATAATGGAATAGCGCAAGGTAGAAAACAGCTATTTCTACCCAATAACAGCAGTGTTAGGCACTGCTGTGTTCCGGTTCGAAGGGTGTGGTAAAGGAGACAGACTTTTCCGAGGCGTTCCAGCTTAGTCCTCAGGGGTAGCGGCGCATCTGTGGCCGATCTCAGGTAGGAATATCTAATCCTATCTGGGGTTGATTACAGATGTCCATGGGCGGCAGTAGCCACTTACCATCAGGTGGACTGCATGCTCGTCTGCTACTCTTATATTATAAAAAAAAAAAATAAAAAAAACAGGATAAATTCATTTTATATGAAATGAAACGGAAGAATTTCATTTCAAAAAAAATCTCCAAAATGCAATTAAAAAATACTAATGGGGAACAGGTCAATTGGTTACAAATATGTTCGTTGAGGTTCCTCAAAATTGCACCATATACCATTTTTTATAAAACAAAGATGACGGACGCAGAATTTAAAATTATCAATTAATTACCTCTACGTCCTGGAAGACTGTTAAAATTTGAAAAAATCGCCCTGGAGCCTTTGTACCAAAATGCCAGACCTATTGCGTACGAAAAATATAAAGATATGAAGCAGCTACTACCCTATATACCTCTGGTGCATCATGCATATTTTGAAACACTACCACATGCAGGGAATAAGTAAATTCTTGTAATCAGTATCTTGTAATGACAATGTAATTGCCGTTTAAAAAAAAAATTATGTGTTGTTATGCGTATTTGTAAACAAAATTATATTAAAATGAAGTACATATATTTTAAGCGATATTTGATTTTTCAAAATTGAAATTAAATGATTTTTACAATTGTCTAATTTTGAAAGTGGTGTAAGTCCATTAACAGCACATAAATATGTGTTATTGTAGTCTAATTAGACAAAAACAAATTTATATAAACAAATAAAATGTTGATAAAACAATAGAAACAATGCCAGACCTCATATGATTTGCCTGTATTTTTAAATCAACAAATATAGTAAGTAACCTTTAATTTTCTCGAAACAAAAGAAAATGGACTTACACCACTTTCAAAATATATGGTCCATATGTTGATAGGATGTTGAGGCGTTCATCTCATAGACAGCAATGACCAATTACCAACAAACAGGTGGCACATTTTTTTACTACTTTAGGGAATACAGAGAAAGCAATGGTACTTTTTGATTTAAGGATGATATGAGAAATCGTATAACATAAGTCCCATTTTAATTGTTCATCAAGTTTATATTATGTTCTTTAAATAGAAATCTTGTTCAAAATCCTGTTTGAAGCTTGATAATTTGGAAGGATTCAAAGTTATAAAAAAAAAAATGTTTACTTACTATTCTGTAGGAGGATCATTATCCGAATCATGTCTTTTTCTGGACGCGTGTGACATTGTAGTTGATTGGTCTGTGTTTATATCTGTGTTAAGAACTTCAACTTCCGACTTGCCAATGATTGGTACTAGTTCAGGTAAAGTTGGAACAAAATTAAGTTCCACAGGATCTTGCTGAAATAAATGTAATTATAATTAATCAGTGTTGTGTTTAGTTTCTACATATTTTCATTTAACATAAGCTTTCTCTCTTGATAAACCTATTTATCTCTTAAACACAAACTCCCTATAGGTTTAATAAAATGGTGTTGCATTGTTTGAATTAATACATTTTTAGAAATTTTACACTTCAATACGACAAAAAAATACTTTATTATTTCTGCTTTTCTGCGATGGCATTATGGCAGATGTTATAAGTCCTAGTAGGATCCTTTAGGCAGAGTTTAAGAAGGAATTAAAAAGCATGTTAATAGAAATCACATACACAGAACAGCAGTCAGGAATCGAACCCGGGATCCTCCATATTGCTAATCAGCATGGTGAGCATTGGGACACATGGACATATTGTTATTAGCCATTACTAATAATTATAAAACAAATAATATTTGAGAGTATACACTTTTATACCTGATCTTCTACTTTGATGGAGGTTGTATTGGGGGAGACTTTTTGCAAACGTGCTAATGTGTCAACAGGCACCTGAACTAATTCTGAAAAAGAGGGAAGACAAATTTATAACATTACAATGCTATACATTACATTAATATATGCTAGCATAATATAAACAGTTTTAAAGTTGCAGTAAGTAGTGGATGAGAACATTGTTACATTCTACATGTTGTTTTCTATGTGTATGTGTACTTACTAAAAGTTTTAACAGTATCTAAGATGGGAAGATAAAAAAAATATTAAATATGTTACACATTGTATACAGATTTATATAAAGGACTATTTTAATATTAATATGTACATAATTCAGCCCTTAATTTGTCCACTGCCCACTTTTATATTGTGTTAGAGTATATTTGACATATCTTAGATTTACAGTCAGTAAGACTCAACTAACTTTCTATACTGAATACACTAAATGCTATAGCAAATCAGGATGCAATAAGATACAAATATAGTAATATATTTCATGTCTGATATCATAGCAGAAATAAGTGGGTGGTGGTGCCCCATTTTGTTATGAAAGAGTATCATTTCAAAGCAATACTTGATGATTTCATCACACTAGAAAGAAGATTACCCTCCTCAGATACAGTTTTATAAAGGTTATGTTAATCAGGTTCTGATGGTAATACAGTTTTTACAGTTGAATATAAAATACAGTAAACACAGTTGAGTGGCATTGTTATGTATGACATGGCTAAGTTCAAATTTTCTCTTTTAAACTACAACACATCATATTTGGAATTACCATGGAAATTTTACATGAAATAGACTGCATGCTTGTTTGCCACTATATAATAAAGATGTTTGAATTGATTTAAGTTAGCTGGTATAGTTAGTTAGATTAGCAGGTTGAGAAATGAGTGGCACTCAAATTCAAATCATAAAATAGAATTGATGGAAGTGACACATGAAATGAACCAGGCTACATCTGAATCCATTTAGTTCAGAATCTTTTGTTCCAATGGCTTATTTACTAAACATTTTTTTCTAAATCAAGTATGTAACTATTGTCTTTAATCGGTTCTACCCAGGCATAATAGTTTATGATAGTAAAAACAGACTTAATAAAATAAATGCTACCTGCTACCTACTAGTTATCAAAAATATACAATTAATTTGAAATTACTTACTAGATGCACATTTAATTCCAGTGAGTGTTATTGGACGATACACTGGAGCCTGAAATTAAAAGAAAAAATACTTATATTTTTGTAATGGGTACTCATTTCCCACCTTCAACACTTGATAGAAGCAATTTTAGGATTCGAAAATCTATAGACAAATAATTATTATTAAGTGGCAAATATTCATCATGCAGTCTTCAGATTTTAGTGTAGCGAATATTATTTGAAAAATGCAAAATGATTTATAGAAACAAAGTGACAATTAGAGTCCACCTGATGATAAGTGCCTATGGAAACCTGCATATAATATCATAAAAAACCATTTAAATGCTTATGATACACCTTACCACTACACACCTGATCTATCCTCATAACAAAACTAGGTGTATATAAAACATGTATTGTGTATCTTTAGGTTTCTCCTGAGTTACTCTCCAGGTGGTAAGGTCTATGGTGTGACTGCAACACAACTATCATCATTCCTAATCAGTAGGAGGGCTGGTACTGCTGTACTCTAGTCTGGTGGGTATGGCAGGAGCACCAAAAGATTCCTTAGGAGCAACAACACATCCGTTACTAACCTCAAATTTTATTTCTGTGCCCCTTTCAATACAAAAAAATACTGTGTCATTTCAAAAGAGAAAGGTGGCTGCAATCATTGTATATGTTGTTGAAAAGTGAGTATTTCAAAATATTGATTTCTTTGAAATTAAAAGATAAATACTGTTTAAAAGACTACAGTATAATTCTATCACTGTCAACTTATCAGGAAAGAGGAATTTATTATGAAGGCATGCCACATCTTAGATCACACATTAGCTGATCAAATTTGGCTACCCCATTGGGCTATGGCCCTCTTTGCAAGCCTTGCAAGCCTCTTTGCAGCCTGACCATAAGGGGAAAGTCTTAGGTTCACAGAAATGAAATTGTTACCTTACAAATGTTCAAATCATAAAAAAATAGTAGAATATGAAAAGTGGAAACAATACTTAAAAACTCAAATCACTCATACAATATTGTTAGCAGAATTGAAAAGGAATATGTGGATATACAATAGAGACTTCATTTAACATGTGTAATGTATTTTTAATGTATTTAACACTTACTATTGAGCACCTTATAATGAAAGTACAAGGGTCAGAACATGAACCATCAATAAAAATCCGAGTAAATAGTTAAGCCGGAAAAATAGATCTTTAGCAAAATTTGGCATCTAGTTGATCTTTTTCTTATTTTTACTAGGTAATAGCAAGTTACTCACCTCAAAATTCCCCTCTACAGATGTAGGCACCTTGTAAACTTTTAAAGGTTTCGGTTTTATTTTGATTTGCGCAAGGGATTGATTATTTGTATTTTGCACTACCTTAACCATTTGAGGTTGTCCTACAACAAGCAAAAAACACAACAAATTATCTACTCGTTTACGAAACTGGCCATCTGGTCGATGTTAAACAATTTATACCATAATTGATAGAACAGTTTAATGTAAACAAACAAAATGTACTACGACCAGCTACGTTCAATAATGGATACAGCTGTAACCGACGCCTATATCAGAGTGATTTCTTATATATGAGAAGCTAAGAATAATTACACCTTTGTCTACAAATGAAAGGATTACTTGGAACGTAATAAAAAGGGAAAAATCAACGAAATCTAGCGTCACTTACTAACCATTGGCGTCATGTATTAGGAAATTTACTACACTAGTTTTCTGGGACATTTTCGGCGTAGTCCTCTCAATAGGGCATCCATTTACATATCTCACTAGACCAACTCTATGAAATAAAGAAACAAAAATAAACTATATCAATCCAACTTGCATTACTTGAATGGTCAAAATGGCGACAACATATTTTTAAAAATGGACAAGTTTTAAAGGTCAGGCATTGCAATGGTGGACGTTCTATAAAATAAACCACCTAAAATTTTACAGCTTCTGGCACTATTTCAAAATATATAACCACTCTGATTAATCGAACACAAAGGCGGAAAACTAATCTACTTCATGCACTGGAAGATGGGCAACGACGAGCCAGCGCCGGTCTCAAAATTTACCAGCTGATTGGATGACGCTGTTCACGTGTACTCAAAACCAGAAACCCCCGCCGCGCCGGATTTAGTTCCGGAAAAGGCGCGAAATATACTAAGTAGTAGTGACATCTGTCGAAAGTTCACTGGATAATTTTGACAGTTCTTGGTCCATAGAGTTTAAAAATAGTTCGATTCATATTTAGAAAAAGATTCACACAATAATTCAAATTATGCCAAGATCAAGTTTAGGTTATATTATTTTCGTTTTTAAAGTACATTAAATTATACCTATTTTTAATTTATGTATAGGAATTTAAGATTTTAGATATAAACAAATAAAACAATTCTTTAGATATTTCGAGTAGTATTTTTTCTATAAAATTGGGCAAACCTTCTTAAGAAAATTTAGTTAATTAATTATAGTTAACATTGCTATTACATTGTGTACAAATGTATTTAATATAACGTAGTAAAAATCTAAGTATACTTTATAATACACGAATAGTAAGCCTTATTTAAATTATTCCTTTTAAGGGTGTAAAAACTAGAATCCAAGGATATGAAAATATATTTCTTAAATGAAGATTGTCATATTGACATCAAATGTCAGAATTGTCAACTTAAATGACAATTTGACAATGATAAAGTTGGCTATAAAATAATACAACTGAAAAGTTGTTTTGTTTGCAGTTTGCTGTCGGTATATGTTTGGATTTTTCTGTTTATTTCGCGAAATGGAATTGCTATTTAATGGCAAAAATTATTAAACTAAATATTGATTCTAGAAACACTAAAACCGATAGAAAAAATCCTCTTAATTCAACATTTAAACTCCTAATTCAAAATTGTGAAGATGTGGGTGTTTTTTTTGCTATATTTGCTAATATCCTTGAACGATACTAGTTCGATAAATATAAGTGACTTAAATGTGCCACCTGAGCATATGGTGTATTTGTTTAACTCATTTCAAAGTCTAGCAGAGTCTTGTAAAGCAGATACAGAATGTAAGTTCAAGAATCATGTGGATAGAAAAGCCTGTTGGGGATATGAGGCTAATTGTGATAAAAAGAAAGCTTATCACATTAGGCCTCGTTGTCCTGGCGATCATCGGGGTTGGGTGAGGACGAAGGATGCACAGTATGACACATTTTACACCCAAGCTGACTTTGGTGAGTATTATTTAAATTTACGGTGCGCTGAAACATTTACGTAATGTTACTTTATAAGGAGTTGTCCACTTAATCCTCTATCATTTTTATATTGTAAGTTATAATACGCATGCTTAAAGGTAAAAGGGCCTATAGCTAAGGGTTAATAGGGATTTATGCTGAAAGGGCACATAAAATTTTTTTTTTTGCCATTCGGTTTGAAATTATCTGAAACGTAAAAATTTTTTAGTTCGGTTTGAAATTATCTAAAACGTTAAAAAACGTTAAATGTTAAAAATTAAACACATAAAATTTTTTTTTTTGCCATTCGGTTTGAAATTATCTGAAACGTAAAAATTTTTTACGCTTTAGATAATTTCAAACCGAACTAAAAAATTTTTACGTTTCAGATAATTTCAAACCGAATGGCAAAAAAAAATTTTTTTATGTGCCCTTTCAGCATAAATCCCTATTAACCCTTAGCTATAGGCCCTTTTACCTTTAAGCACGCGAATAGTTTGTTCTTACATCACAGATTAGTTCTTACATCATAACTTTGAATAAACTATGTTTAAAGCATAATAATTCGTATGTTTTCAAATGTTTATTTCAGGATATATTAAAGAACAAATAGAAGACTTGATGGTGATGTGTGAAGCTTCCTATCCCCATGATAGTTCCCTGGAATGTTCAAAATATCTAAGGTCTGTAATTTTTTGTAACCTATAACTCTAATTAAATTATATTGAATTAATTGTCAAGTATTATAATCATCCAGAAGATCTCTGTTCAAGGGTGGGCCAAGGGGGCAGTGGCTGCAGTTGCCGCTTTAGAAATTAAAAAATGTCTTACACATTGGATTGGCATGCCTAAGATTGGCATTTAAACCATGTGAATGCAAAAACCTTATGCAAGCTACACTCTCCTGGATAATTGATGTGGACTACTATCACCTGTAAGGATTTTTCCTTGGCTAGTGTATAGGTTGAACTCCTACAAATAAGGTTTCTTTAATAGAACAACAGCAATAGAAAACAGTGTTGGATATATATATTAACTTAAAAATCAAGTTGAAAATGAAAATTATCAGAAAGTCTTTATTATTTCAGATTCTGTAGAGGACGAAATATTGTTCTGAATTTTACTGGCCTAATAGGCCGTGGAGATAATTTACGCTATAAGATGGATATTTTAGGTCCTGGACAAATCGGTGAGTTTTATTAATATCTAAGACTATAATACTTGTGTGAGATCTTAGTCATATGGTTTCCGCTTATATTGATGTAACTAGTGTAAAGTGTGAAGCTTACTGGATAGGGGATAACTACTCTGTTTTCTAACTGTTCTCATAAATATTATACGTATGTAAGTTTAATTATAATTGTAAATATTTTTCAGTTAATAAAAGTATGGTATTGCTTAAAAAATCAGAGGTTACTGTAAAATATGTATTAAAACGTAAATTATCTATACAATTTTTTCCTTATTACTGTTACAATTGCTGGTATCACAATATGTTAGATTATAAGCGCCTACTTTAAATTGGCTAATAATCTCTTAACTGACTTAAAAATTCCATTTATTCACATCCACAATCCAACAAATCCACAAAATGTATTCCATTCTTTTATTACATCATTTATCATAATTGATGGTTATTTCTTTTTTATTTTCAGGTGGTTATTGCAATTTTTATGAAGAAAGGCTCAAAAAGGAGGCAGAACACATGAGTGCTCTGCAGTCATGGGGTCCAGAATTTATTCACTTTGTTAAAACTCAAAAGAGGCCAATTCCTGATGGAATGTGTGATGTGGTTATAGAGAAGCCAACATACATTATGAAGTTAGATGCAAGTATGTATTCCCTATTAACTTACTATGAATGATGACTGAAAACGAATGGAAAATACTATGTTTAGCATAATTATGTCCGCAGTGACAGCTCATAGTCATATACCTATAAGCCATAGCCATATCTATAAATTAATGAAGAAACTATAATTAATGAAGTAAATTATAACTTTTCACCAATTGATTTACAGTTATTTAATTTAAATGTTTTAAAATTTTGGTTTGAGTTTAAAAATACATGTAGATTGTAGTCCCACTTACAATTATATCAATAATTCATAAGCATCTGTACAAAATCTTAAGTCCATTTACAAATCACGATTTACACAAGACATATCTGAAAGTTAAAGTGAAGTAAAATTCATTGGTACTATAAAATTTGTAGTCAAAGAAATGTTTATGTATTGTATTTTTTTTCAGCGGTCAACATGTACCATCATTTTTGTGATTTCTTCAATCTGTATGCTTCCCTGCATGTGAATTCAACACATCCATCTACATTTTCGAGAGATAATCACATATTGATTTGGGAGACATTTACCTACGATTCAGCCTTTAAGGATGCATTTAAAGCATTTACCATTAATCCTATTTGGGATTTAAAGAAATTTCGTGGGAAAGTAGTTTGTTTTAAAAACGCAGTATTCCCTTTATTACCACGGATGATATTTGGCCTGTACTACAATACACCTTTGGTGAGTGAAATTGTGGTATTAACTTGTAGCCATAACAGCTATTGTAATCATTGAATAAATATCAAGTTTCAATTGGACTAAAGGTTTAAAAACCTTATAATATTCAACTTGATAGCAGTAATCTCATGACTGCACTGCTATCACAATCTAGCAAGTAAGAAAGTCTGAAGGTGGTAGTACCCTTTGTGGTTCGGTTTGAAGGGTATGGTAAGGGTGACAGACTTTTGCGAGGCGTTCCAGCTTAGTCCTCAGGGGTAGCAGCGCATCTGTGGCCGACCTCAAGTAGGAATATCTAATCCTATCTGGGGTTGATTACAGATGTCCATGGGCGGCAGTAGCCACTTACCATCAGGTGGACTGCATGCTCGTTTGCTACTCTTATATTATAAAAAAAAATAACATAGTCCTATTGAGGGAAACAACACATCTACGTTCAGCTTATATCAGTAGGACTTCTGTTCTATGTGGAGTTAGTTTTAGATGTCCACTACAGGACATGCTCGGTAGCTGTTTCTTTGTATAGAAAAATACATTATTTACAATATACAAATGACACATTATTTATGTAGGTACGGTTATGTAGGTAGGTATTGAATCTTTTCTATTTTCAGATTTATGGTTGCGAAAGAAGTGGTCTGTTTCACGCATTCTCGAAACACATTTTACATTCATTGAATGTTAAACTTCAAATACGAAAGAATGACAAAGTAAGAGTAACACTGCTTTCAAGAGGAACTACATATAGGTCTATAATAAATGAACAGCAAATAGTAGAGGCTTTGTTAAAAGTAAAAGGCTATTATGTGCAAAGAGTTGTGTATGACAAGAGTATCCCATTCACGAAGCAATTGGAGATAACTCATAATTCTGATATCTTGATTGGGATGCATGGTGCAGGGTTGACACATCTCCTGTTCTTACCCGATTGGGCGGCCGTATTTGAAGTGTAAGTTAGTAGCTTCTTTACGTATTTAATAGACGTCTAAGACTGGTTAAATTACCGGCTTTAGAAAAATGCAAGCCTTTTTCTGTCAATTACAGTGGTCTTAGTAATAATCAATAATAATTACTAAGACCACTATAATATTATTTCACCATTTAGAGAAAAAAACGTTTGTGACGTTCTTATACTTTACGTGGAAAGATCATTTTACTCTAATGGCTATCATTTGTATTCCACTTCACGTATCGCTATGAACCATACATTCTATAAAACTGCATTGTAATACACAACGATCTAACGTTTGTATATAGTCGTGATATGTACCGTTAGGGAAAACTAAAAAAGTATACTCGGCGACTCACTGCGTATTAATAAATATATTGATGAAGTATTTGCCTCATGTGAATCATTTAATAATAAGTATTTGCATTGTCTTTTCCAGATACAATTGTGAGGATCCTAACTGCTACTCTGATCTGGCGCGACTCCGCGGACTTAAGTATGTGACATGGGAGAATAAAACGAAACTAGAAGCACAAGATGAGGTGACTATTAAATAAAACTTATAATAAAAACATTGGCTTGGCTTTAAAAATAGTTATAGGTTAGAGGATTTTCGAATAGGAATAGGACTGCATTAAAAAGATTAAAAAGTCTGAAAATTTTGGTAGGTAAATAATTATTACGATTTTTTAATGATATCACAGTCATGGAACCTATAATAGGTACGTAGTTAATATTAGCGGGTTTGAAGAGTGAATAGAAAGTAACTGGAGGTACAAATTGTGATATTTTTCAGGGACACGGTCCAGGGGGTGTTTCCCACGCAAAATTTACAAATTATTCTTTCGATGTGGAAGAGTTTCTAAGGCTAGTAGAAAAATGTGCGGCGTATGTACGAGGAAGACAGGATTTTAAGAACTACGTTGCCGCGTCGCTGTTGAAGCAATCTCACGAAGAATTGTAGTGGATAATGGAATGTATGAGAAGTAGGTGTGCGGTTAACCTCCGTCTGGAACAAAATTCCTTAATGTTTTGTCGCAAAATAATAATAATGAAACAATATTAAGTCATCGAGATTTGGTATGTTTTAAACAAATAACAAAAAAGCGTAAAAAAAGTTTTTAATCACGCATACAGTATTGAGGTTATATAACCGGCTCATATAGGAAGAGACAGAGATAGAGAGAGAAAGTCGTAAGGGCGTCACGCTTTTAGGGTTCCGTACCCAAAAGGGTAAAAACGGAACCCTATTACTAAGACTTCGCTGTCTGTCCGTCTGTCACAGGGCTATATCTCCGGAACCGTAATAGATAGGAACATGAATTTACAGAGGATGCATAACGGTGGCCGCTATAACAACAAATATTAAAAATAAAATAAAGTTGAATATTAAAGGGGGTCTCCATACAACAAACCGGTATTTTTTGGGATTTTTCGATTTAACTGTTAAACCGTACTAGGAAGACGATTGAGATTTTTACAATCCATTTAGTACTATAACTGGTATTATAATAAATACAAATAACAACCATAACACATATTTTAATATAGTTATTTAATTTTATTAATAATATTATACGTTGTTTACATATCAATAATCATCACCCCAACGCCATCTATTGCTGTGTCATATAACTAAGTATTGTTGAAAATAATAAAATGAATAAAAATAAGTAAAAAATAATGAACAATTGATGGTACGGAAGCCTCCATGTTCTCGTACTTGGCGAAATATTTCCTTACGTGACGATTTGTACCATTTAACTCCTATCGCACGCCGCGTTAAGGAACATCGTTCCCATAATTGAGGCTGCTAGAACCAGAGTAGCCTAACTGCATTTTAATGATTTTCGTAATTTAAAAATACGCTCTGAATATAAAAATGAATCGCGTCGCCATAGTAAATTCTATGACTACACCTCCTCGCAAACAACTTCAGAGCGGACTATACACTTACTTTTCTCCATATTGTAAATCATGTTTTTGGAGTTAGGCTACTCTGGTTCTAGCAGCCTCAATAGTGCTAATTACTTATTGTTTGAAGTATGTGGTAGATTATAACGATTGTACAAAAATATGATCTGAGTCGACGTGCATTTGATATGTCGCTATTGAGCTGTGACAAATGTAGTATTAATTTTGTATATAATAATGTGATATATGCTACGCTTAGTTTTAAATGTTTAATGTTATGGTGTGTTTAGATCAAATGAACAGGAGAAAACACGTAACAATCAATATTTATAAATATAAGCAAACTTATATTATTATAAGCTTTTTTATGCGTTACTCCAACGTGCGATTGGTTTCCGCAACACATTCTATGCTATTTATTAAGAGTTAGTCAGATATCACTAGCTTGTAGATCCAAGTGCTCTCACCATCGACAAATACTTAGATTTTTAACATGTATCCAAAATTTATTCTTCAATGAGAGTCCATTATAAATTTCAATTTTTACAAATATTTAAAACAAATTTTCAACAAATTAATAACTTTTCCGTTCGATCCCTGAGAAGGTAAAATAAAGTTAAATGATAAAGTTGTCCCCACGCATCTAAGATATGAAAACCTTAGCGTGGATATATGAGCATGGAAACCGTAATGTTATATACAAAATTCAACATTTTGGCTACATGAGTAAACTGAAAGTGTTCTAAAGAAAATAACATATTTGCGATGTACAGTGTCTTTTCCTTCTATTTATCAAAAACAAGTGTCACGAAGTATGTCACCAAGTTATTTCTCTGAGAAAAGTGTACCTTCGCTCAGTAATGGAACATTATACAGTATAAAATTATACCTATGTGTAGCAGCGGAGTCGATGCAAATAATAGATCTTTGTCAATGGTTGAGCCATTCAAAAGAGCGAAAGTATCGTATTTCGCTTTCCTACACTTTGACTTCTCGTTATGAGTACAAAAAGGGAGATTTTTCCCTGTCACATTCTGGTTCGTGATAGTCACTCACAAGCAACTAAACGTACCTAAGTTTATCCACGAATAAGACTCGCGATTTCCGGGTGCTTTTCCGAACGTGAGAAAGTTGGATGTAGCTATAGCAATGGTGTACCTATACTTTGTTTTCAGCTATTGAAATATTTCTTGACGTTTCAACTGACGCCCACTATTAATGATCAATCTATCCAATGTTATAAAGATTTGAAAATGGTTGTTTACTACAAAGGGGCGTCAATCGATTAATAAGATTAAAATGGGTTTTGAAACAAAATCGCTCTTTCGGAAATTCTACTGTTTTACGTAAATATATTAAGGTTTACGAATATCCCATTTTTTAAGTATTCTATTATGAAGAAGAATTAAGGGTTGATACTAAAAAGCGTTGTGAACTTGAAACGCGGTGCCGCAACGTAGTGCGTCACTGTACGTTCAGCACTGATTCGCAAAGCGAGGTCCTATCCAAGACCAGGCCATTAATAATTATTCAATCAAATGCTGAAATATCTAATATAAATCGAATTTATAATGTAAATAGGCGTGATGTGTCGCCAATTTAGACCTTATTACATGGTAAAGTTTATTATGTTTTAGGGCCAACATACAGGCATTACGTTTCGCGGTAGCGCGCTTGAGTGTGTCGGCTCTTAATAATGTAGTTAATTTGGTATATACAATACAACGTCCTTATTGTGGGTCAAAAAGTCTTCAAGTATCAAAAAGTCAAAAAGGTAAATAAATATAAATATATATGCATAATATTTTTTACATAATTGTAGCATATGTCGATGTACCTATAGTATTCAATGATCTGTTCTCATGTGGTTTAGGAAATACATTAACATGGCCTACATTTTCCGTTAAGGTTTTGTACTTAATACTCATTTTTAATTATAATTTAACTGTAATTTTATTATCATAATTTAATAAATGTTATTTTTTGCATTTTTGTGTATTATTAAAATAAAACCAATAATTTATTATGATGACTAAAATCATATATTAAGATATCGTTTAAAGTACTCACTCATAATAACATAAATAAATAAGTTGTAATTTCGTTTATATACGGTAGGGATGGTAAATATGAAATTTTTGATCACTAACATAAGAACCTCGTATGTAGGTCGTAAAAATATTATATGTGATATATAATCACATACTTTTGTTTTTGTTTCCGAGAGGGAAACTTTCAAAAGGTACCCTATGCCGTGGAAGCGACACGGGGTTATGCGGGATTCTTAACGGGTTTTTACCCGGTCGTTGGGAAGAAATAGGGTTTAAACCCGAAAATGGGTTTTTATTCGGGTATTTACTATTTTCACGCATATCTATCCTTTTTTAAGCGCAATTATTACTTTGATGATGATACTGTACTAAATATGGACTTTAAAAAAACATTTACAGCGCCAAAATGCTATTTTATCACGCCATTATAGATGCAGACTTAAGTAAGAAGCCTAGCAGCGTATGCTTTTGATGCAAATTTCAAACAATGTCCACGTCCCGTTGTTATTCTAGAATATATCCAGTGGCCGCTATAACAACAAATACTAAAAATAAAAAAAAAAACATCAAATAAATGGGAGACGCTGTACAAGGACCCGCTTTTTTCAGCATATTTCGCTTTATCTATTGAACCGTAGACAGTTCAAATTTTCACAAGACATTTACTTCTATGGTTGCTATGAAAAAATATATGACAATTGGGTGGTCCGGAACCCTCCTTGTGTGAGTTCGACTTGTATCAGGAAACGTGTATGTTTCCTTGATAAAAAGTAGTATATGTCGTCCTCTGACTACAGTATTCAAAATATTTATTATAGGGTGAAATTTTGAAGTGAGCCTTCAAGACCAAATCCTAAACTATAAGGATCAGCTAAAAAAGCTGAAGAGAGTTACGAGGCCGATATTGAGAAAACTAAAACTGCATTAGTTTTTTAAAATATTACTTTTCCTTTAGTTTGTGATATATCACTACCTTCCAGAATTGGACCCTTGTAAGCGACACTATGCGATGATGGAATAATACAGGGTGTGGTTTTTTTTAATGAACTCGTTTTCGATTCCCGGATTTTCAAAAATTCTAATGATGCAGTTTTAGTTTTTAGCACAATTGACCTCGTAACTCCTTTCAGTTTTTTTTTTAACTCCTATCTATGAAAAAATGACACTTAGGTATTTTAGACAAATATAACGATAACTGTCGAAATTTATCTAACCAGATCCGAATGTATTAAAAATATTTACAAACATACAAAATATGCGCAAAAAACATAACCGTTCCGTGGCAGTCGGGTAAAAAAGTAAGTAAAACCTCAAAAATAACATTAAAAAATGTAAAAACGTTGAAAATACCGTATAAACTTCTATTACATCTATTCAATAAATATTTGAACTATTTTAAAAAAATTCTACAGATTTTATGAAATCAATGTTAAATACCCAAATAAATACCCTGTGGGAAGGTATAAACGGGTATTTATCGGGTTTAAACCCAGTACTGGGTTTAAACCGGGTGTTTTGCCCATCTCTAGTTGTGCACGACGGTATGCGACCACACATACCGTCGTCCTTCCCAGGGTCGCTAGCTCTCACTCTTGCCGCCCGCAACTCTGGAAGCCCCCGTTGAGTCGCCTCTTAGGACAGGCAGGGGATACCGTAGCCCTATTCTAGTCCCGGGACTACAGGGACAAAATGTCAGATAAACCTACGCATAATAAACTGATGGTCCTTATAAGATTCAAAACAGAAAGCCGATGAGCGTAACAGATTTAATCGCTTTTATTTATTATTCCATGAAAACACCGCTAGTTGAATTGTTGAATTGTAACAGCGCCGTTGAACGTAATCTGCCGTAATTATAGCCCGCGATATTCAGATAAATTGTCGAGATCCAATGAACGCGAGCTTCTTGGCCAACTGAATTATTGGTATGTCCTGATACAGTTAATCCTCAGAATCTTTGGGAATCACTTGTTAAAAATTAAATTGGCGCATTTTTTCAAGTAAGTACCTACTCACTTTAAATGGGATCTGTTTTACGATCTTGTGATGTTATTTACAACATCGTATTATTTGTTTTATTACTGGCACAATTTTAATATATTATTTACAGTAGCTACTGTAAAAGAAAAAGAAATAATCCCTCTTGAATTACCTACGAATTATGTTAAAGTTACTGGCCTAATTGAGACGTTAAAAAGTCAAAGGTTTGGTGTCATTGGTATTCGTGAGAATCTAGGTAACAATTGACCCTTCGTTTTTGGAAGTGTAGTTTATAAAGTGAGATTAAGTATTTATGGGTAGTGTTTTAGATTATTAAATAAATACTAGCTGACCCGGCAAACGTTGTGTTGCCATATAAATAAAAAATGTTAAGGGTGAACTACACTTATCACTTAGGGGTATGAAAATCAGATAGTAGCCGATTCTCAGACCTACTGAATATGCATACAAAATTTGGTGAAAATTGGTAAAGCCGTTTCGGAGGAGTTCGGTAACTAACATTGTGACATGACATTTTATTATGTAACGGGTACTCACGATATGCGTTTTTTATTGCCGATATTTCGACCCAGTTGCATGGATCGTGGTCACGGCGAAACTGAGGTGGAGGGGAGAAACCGTTGACAAGTACTAGTGGTAGATTAATCTATCTACCCTACGTCTAGTTCGTTTTTCTTTTCTAGGTTTCATATCACGACACACAACACTGACAATATCCTTACGCTCCGTACTTTGCACTATTTGTGACTTGCATAAACTAACCACTGGATTCCACGTTTGGGCTAACTTAAAACCATCTTCTCTATTGAAGTTCCTAGGATGTTTCTTGATCTCTATTGCTTCTCTTACTAAACGAGGAAAGTAATGAAGCTCAGTGGAGATCACCTGAGGTTTGTGTAATTCAATCCAGTGGTTACAACCTGAACTGAGGATGTGTTCGGCTACCGCAGATTTCTTAGGGTCATTATTTTTGACTGCGCTGATATGTTCCTTAATGCGTTGTGATATGGCTCGTTTTGTCTGCCCAATATACGAGCTACCACAACTACAGTCAACCTTATAGACCCCTGGGCACTGGTATGGAATAGTATCCTTGGGGGAACGAAGATAGGCCGCGAGCTTTTTAAAAGGCGTAAATATACTTTTTATGTTATATTTTCGATCTAAAATCCTCCCTATCTTATCCGTGACACCTTTCACATACGGGAAATATGCGGAATGCCTTTCTACTACGCTGGTGGTGTTATGATTCCGTTCAGTTCGTTTGGCTATAGTTACGTGGCCATTGAGACGCAGGACCTTCTCCAGGTGTTCCAACTCCTGCGCCAAATGATCACTGTCACATAATTCATAGGCCCGGTTCGTGAGGGACTTTGCAACCACCACCCCAGACACTTAGCTTCGGTTGCAAGGTTGAAAGGTGTCACGGATAAGATAGGGAGGATTTTAGATCGAAAATATAACATAAAAAGTATATTTACGCCTTTTAAAAAGCTCGCGGCCTATCTTCGTTCCCCCAAGGATACTATTCCATACCAGTGCCCAGGGGTCTATAAGGTTGACTGTAGTTGTGGTAGCTCGTATATTGGGCAGACAAAACGAGCCATATCACAACGCATTAAGGAACATATCAGCGCAGTCAAAAATAATGACCCTAAGAAATCTGCGGTAGCCGAACACATCCTCAGTTCAGGTTGTAACCACTGGATTGAATTACACAAACCTCAGGTGATCTCCACTGAGCGTCATTACTTTCCTCGTTTAGTAAGAGAAGCAATAGAGATCAAGAAACATCCTAGGAACTTCAATAGAGAAGATGGTTTTAAGTTAGCCCAAACGTGGAATCCAGTGGTTAGTTTATGCAAGTCACAAATAGTGCAAAGTACGGAGCGTAAGGATATTGTCAGTGTTGTGTGTCGTGATATGAAACCTAGAAAAGAAAAACGAACTAGACGTAGGGTAGATAGATTAATCTACCACTAGTACTTGTCAACGGTTTCTCCCCTCCACCTCAGTTTCGCCGTGACCACGATCCATGCAACTGGGTCGAAATATCGGCAATAAAAAACGCATATCGTGAGTACCCGTTACATAATAAAATGTCTCAATTCCGCGATAATTTTAGTCTAAAATCATATATTGTGACATGAGAATTTTATATATAAGATGTGTTAAGTACACATCGTAGTTGCTGACGGCAGTTTGTATGATTTGTTGTCATTTAAACTGCGTTGTTTATTTACAAACACTCGTTGGTCTGTAAAACGCCGAAGGCAAGTGGTATGGAGGCTCGTCATTTTGTAATAGTCCATTAAACCCAATGACGATTCGAAAGCCATTTACAAAATACCGCCGCAAATTGTCCTAAGTACTTATACCCAGCCATAATCGTGTAAATAAGCTAATAAGTGTCTTAGTAATTTATCGTAGAGTCTAAATATCCCATGATCCTGAAGTGAAACATAATAGGAAATTCATAATCATAATAATATTCATTTATTTGCTTTTAAATGTGGTACAATCTGGAATGGTACGAATATTAACAATTTTCCTCACTTTTCCGCAGCTTCAGGGAAGCATGCAAATTTTTAAAATTACGTTATAATTATATTAATAACGATTAAATTACATTTTATTTTACAATATAAACAAGGACGTTTAAACATGAGAAAATTATTAAATTTATTTTTTTAGCATTAATTTGGTACATATAAAAGGAGAACCTAAATGAATCGAGCGCACAAGTCGCCGCCGAGTGAGTAGTAGGTATCAGACTGAAATTGATACGATAAGAAACATTTAACTTCCTATTTACGCCAACCGTTGTCCTAGTAAAGGACAACTACCTACCTGACATTAGATGTGAAAGTACATTTATTAGGAGTAGACTAAGATACGATTATTACAGGTTCCCAAAAATAAATAAAACTAATAGTTACCGTAATACTTAAGTAAGGAGGTCTATCTACAATAGAATTGAGCTTAAGCCTCGCTTTTGCTAAATTTGTAGTAGGTAGTGGTAAGGTTTTAATTTTAGGGTTCCATGTGACTGAACCCTAAACGTTAAAAACGCAGAGGAGAAGCGGTAAATCGTAAAACAGTCGTATATGGAGGTAATATTTACAGACGGAAATTAATGACCAAAGCCCGCGCGGCCCCGGGCTTCGTGCTTATAACTTTCGTCTTAACCAGATTGTATCAATGTATAAGAATCAAACAGCTAATTGAAATAAATTCGAAGTTGTTTTAAGATGAAATCTTAAATAGGATTCAGATGTATCTTAATAAAATTGCTTTTTGGCACTGTACAATTTTATTGAAGCCTTTTCTCCATTGTGAATGTTTCACTCTAGGCGTTTCATTCACATTAGTTCCCTATATAGGTCTTTATGTACATACTTAGGTGCATTTGCAGTGTTGATTTTACATATTTTATAGCGCCAGGCACAAGGTTTTTTTGGTTTTAAGTAATGTAAAAGTGGTTGATGTTCTAATATGACCAGTATTTTTATAAATCTATCAGTGATGTTATTGGTTCACGACATCGACGATTTCGATAGTTACCCACCTGTGTTTTAGGTAGATTACCTATCTAAAAAATATCTAGTCATCTTCAATAATCCATTAACCAATCTTAATCTTTGTTTTACTACTTAAGACGGTTATGCTATTATCAAAAAAGAATTAAGAACATACGCACCTGTCGTAAGCAAGGTAAATATCGTAAAATGTTATTGGAAATATAAGCATTTCAAGATTGTCGCAGATTGCAAATTGATCGTGATAGGAAATCGCAATGGCATTTATTCAATGAAAGTGTGTATACTTGGCTAAGTGTAGGTGCAGCGTCTGGTCTGGGCGCTGGGTGGTGCCGGTGGCGAGCCCGGTGGTCGGCAACGCGACGACGCCACTGATTCATGTCGCTGATAGCAATCGTAGGCGCCTGGCGCCCAGCACTATTTTCTATATTTATCACCATTTGCGTACTATCCGCACTGCGCTTTTGAATAAACGTATCTGTAATTTCACTCAAATATGTACTTTCCTGCGGCAAAATAATGGACGTTTGTTATAAAATGTCTAACTTTAACGTAATGTGTGTATTTATGATCGTAAATATGCCTAATGCGTAAAAGCTTTGATCCTTAAATTACACCCAGAAATGCTGTGTGGATAAAACAAGCGTGAAGTTATTTTCTAATTTAATTCTTCCGCTTTATTCAACTTTAAAGGAATACTTCTATAGGAACTTTTAAATTGCTATCACTATTTACTTATCCTTTATATTTAGGTATATCAAAATGCAGGTATCTACCGTGAAAGCTCATTGAATTAAACTAAACAGTTTAATAAATAACAGGTGATTTGCAAAGTAGATACGTACCTGTTACTTTAAAAACTTGAATCAGTCAATGAATGTAACAAGCGGTAGATTAACAATGGCGAACACACAAACAGAAGGTAACAAAACGTAGACAAACATTGTACAAAAAGCTTTGTACAATAGACGTCATCAATTACAGGCAATAGATCGCCCAACATCATTTGTCCGTCCGTCCGTTACTCGACTGGGGCATTCCCACGGCTCGCGGGACGGTCGTGTTTGTTGTCGGAATATGTCCAACGAGAAATAGTAATAGAAAATTGTTTCTGATTGCACTAGCTCTCTACTTTAGCACTGTTATCTACCTTCTCACCTTTATTACGAACTATATTTGCCATCTACTTACATTAACGGCTAGCTATAGCTATAATAATATTATGTACCTATATTTTAACGTTTTAGGTACCTTCCTCACTTATTTCCCTCTCAAATAGGTGTAGAGCATATTGGGTACGTAATTTTTAATACTATTATACTTAAAACCTAGTTTGATTTGGCTTTACTTATATTTTTCGGTTCTTTTTGTTTACTTGCAGACAAGAATGAAGAATTGATGAGAAATTGATAGTCACTTGTTAGATAATCCTTAAAGCTAGTTCACGATCGAACTTCTTAATTGTTTCCTATTACTTATTTTATGAACAATTAAACATCTAGGCACTACTAAGCTTATCAACCTTAAACTCTTATAAAGATCTATTTAGGTACATCGGCACGGACCTACCTAAATAGTTCTGCTAATGAGGACTTCTCCTAGTTTGACTGGGTAAATTATATAACGTAGGTTATATAAAATAATTAAATTATGTAATTAAGTTCTATAGATACTTGTCGACTACCTACGTCTTAAAAATATTACCTAATATTTAAAAAAACATCGCAATGAATTTACGTGTTTTATCCTTTTATCCTGAGATTATAATTATGCACGACGATGCAAAACCGCTGTTCTTCCGATGTTATCGACAACAAGACCGAAGAGAAATTGCTTCGATCAAAAGATAATCTCCCCGGAACCGAAATTGATCATTGATAGGAGGCGCGCGTCCCACCGCGGCCCGCCATCAGCACCAACCCACGCCCAGCGTCAATGCCATACTCATTTTTAATTTCGCGATGTTTGTACATTTAAATTGGCAATTTATTTTTATAACACCATAACTTCATAAGGATAAAGTATCAAATTTATTAAATACAATATGGTGATCTTATAAGTGTGAAACTCGGGGGCCAGTAGATCATTATTTACACATATTAGCCACAGATTTAGGTCACCTCTGAGTGTAGCCTCATTCTATCTCTCGGTCAATAAATATCAGATTAAAGTGCCGCTATTGTAGCCTTCACGCACAAACTAGTACCGTGGCTTTCAATAACGGTTCGCACTATGCAGATTATCACCGCGGCGATAACCGCGACGTGAAAGCGATAGGAGCGACACGATGCCGTGCAGCCAGTGGAGTGTGCTCGCTGTCCCGACCGCCTGCATCACACTCTTTTGTTGGTTTCTACTAACTAAGAATCAGTTACGACACGTGTATGTATATGTAATAAGTAAGGCGTAACCAATGCACATTTATGGTCTAATAGGGGGGGACATTTCTCGGAAAACCTAACACCAATTTATAGGTATTTATTCAAAAAATAGATATGTGTAAAAAAATTTAAATTCGAACAATGTTAAATAGGAGATGTACGACGGAGATGTATGATGTGCACGACGAGATTCATCTATAGGTATTTTTAGCTCAGGGCATTTATGACTAAACCTAGTCGGATACCCTTAGGTTATTTCTACATTCTGTGGGTGGGTAGGGTGTTGGTGGAACGAGTTGAACAAATCAATGCTTTTATTTCATGTGGATAATAGTATCTAGTATCTATTTGGAGGCACGTAATTGTTTCGCCAAGTTTGAACCACAAGGCATGGGTCCACCAGGCAGGCAAATACCTACACGAATTTAGAATGTAACATGACCTGGTTGAGCTAAATCTAAGTATTTAGTTTAATATTAATGAGGTCTTTATATAAAGATATTTTACGAAAATCCGAAGTTACGTAAGATGGTGGTCATCTTTTTGGTATATATTGTCACTGTCCTACATCTAGTTTGGTCGTACCTTTTTGTGAGGAAACCTCTCATGGGTTCCTGTTAGCCGCGTGGGCAGAGGAGAGGATGCGCCGGACTCCTACCGGCTAAAACACCATTGAGTTCCTCTAGGCGCCCTTTGCCGGGGCCACGGCATGTTACATTACATTACGTGCATTTATATTTTCATTTTCATATCCCATGTCCCTGGGATGGATGAGGATTATTTGAGTAGAGCAGAATCGAACAGTACCCTTACCAGGAGTTTTTACGTTTCGACAAATATGACTGTTTTGGTATTTGTTTACGTATTTGCCCATACAAATTCCAATCAGCACCCCTAGCGGATTGTGTCAGAACTAGGAAATCGTATTGGCCCATACGTAAACAAATACCAAAACAGTCATATTTGTCGAAACGTAAAAACTCCTCGTAACGCTACAAATTCTTAAAGAGATAGGTATAAATATCTAATTCCTTCAATAAATATTTATTCGTAATAGTATCTACTAAAACTATTATTAAATAATGAAATAACATTAATAAATAATTTATATCAATCCTACTGTTTACTATGTAAAAACATAAACATAAACTTAAGATTTGGTTTTGTGATTTATTTTATATTGTGCCTCTTTAGAGTAGGAACCTTCTTGTATATAGTTTTAATAAAAATAGCTCTTATAGATGATAGCTAATAGCGACGATAGCGATGATAGCTAATAGCGACGACCTGATAGCTAATTTATAATAATTATCTGATAATGAGCCTTGGCCATTCCCGCATGTCGTGTCTAATCCCCGTGATCCGAGGAACCAGCGACAACATGTGTCAAGTGACACTAACCATCGGGTGGTTCATCTCATCTCGTTTATTTTAGTAGAAATCTAGGTCCCGACTTTATTCACTCGGGTGGGCAAAATGTCTCATTATACATGTTACAGTTATGTTAACTTTTCATTGCTCTTGACTGCGTTAATAATACCTACTACCTATTTTACTGTGTTTGTCCATGTACTGCGGCTTTTGATTTCTAAATAATTGCTTAAGCTTAAATTATTTTAAATTAGCCCGTGCAGATAAAGTTTACAAATAATCTCTTAAAGAAGTGGAATGAAATCTGCAAGGATAGAATCTACTTTTTGAATATTATGCCATTGCATTGAATCATCGTCATCATCAACTCATTACTGTCCCACTGCTGGGCACGGGTCTCCTCTCCGAATGAGAAGGATTAGGCCATAGTCCACCGCGTTGGCCAAGTGAGTATTGGCAGACTTCACATATCTTTGAAAACTTTTTTTTAAGATTTTTCAGGTATGGAGGTTTCCTCGCGATGTTTTTGTTCACCGTTTAAGCAAGTGATAAAAATATCTAATTCTAACGCGCGGATAACTTTGAAAAATCATAGCCTGAGATTTGAACCTCGGAACTCTCGATCAAGAGGCCGAGTTTCTTAACTACTAGACTATACAGTATGCTTGCATTGAATACTTTAGATAAATTACCACTGTGATGAAACGTAGCCTAGAACTTGTCACTTACATGATTTTAAATAAGTTCAAATGAGGTTCATTGAAAATGTTTGTTGTATTAGAATCGAAGCAATGCAATAAATGGCGCAACAATTCATTCCTTCGTAGCAGCTGGCGCCACTTGACGATTCTGTCATAGCTAGACAGTTCAAAAGACTCTGAAGACATAAAGCTGAAGTGACACTTCAAATAATATTAGTAATTTAGCTGCCCTGCTGTTAAGCCTTGTCTAGTTTGAAAGAACCTCATAAATAAAGTTTTCCAATACATATAGACTAAAAGGAAGCGTTCCTTTTCTGTAAACAGCTTCGGGAAGCCAAACATTCAAAAATCGTCTTTCACATTGCTGTCCTACCGGTTGGCTCGGCTAAAAGTTATCCTCTCTTCTCCTACCACCGTTCGCCATCAACATCGCTACTTCCATTTCATACACCAGCATCCTGGATGATCGCCTCCCGACGTTTGTTCCTTGAGCTGTAATGATCAATAAATGTCAGGTGCATTCCTGTTTATCCATAATAGGTACCTATATCAAAAGTTCAATTCAAAAGATTAAAATGTGAACTGTGATTTGTGTCAATCACGATTAATCTGAGACATATACAAAAAATAAGTGAATGACCTAACGTGTCAAGGTATTGGCATATCCCAATAAACACACGTTTGTGTGCAAGTAGCACTCAATTAAGCCAGCAAGGTCGATTTGCTGTCAAATGTTTTGAAAGTAAGTATTCATGGCATAAAGATTGCAAAGTCACTATTAGCTATGATTATCGATATTCCAGATGAAAACATTGAAATGTCAAGAACTCAAAATCTCAGTTAATAAACCACTTTAGCAATAAGACCACCTCTTTAAGGAATGTTTGCGCTCGATTGACCTACTGTATAATTATTATTGATACTTTTTGACCAACAAAGTAATGTTATTGAAGCTCTATAATTTTTCTAATAACACCGCATGCTCATATCGACCCCTCCTACGTATAATATCGCAAAATGACAACTTTACAGGAGAGCGTTTCAAAGTTTCGAATATGCTAAAATTCGTATAAAATCTGCATTTCTTCAGGTATCTCTATGAAATTTGGTATATATATTGCATTTTATACGCTTTATAACGATACCTATGTCGACAAAAAAACATTAAAATAAAGCAATTAATGCAATAAAAACGAAAAGGTACCTTTGTGGGTTACGATTTTATACGTAAGAGGGGTCGATATACTTAATATAAATTCAATTTAATGTAGGTACATCTGTAACGAACAGCTTATAGAACTACCCGAAGTAGATCATAGATGCGTTGTCATTCCATTCATACTACCATTTCTTAACACAATATTATTTTAATCATACTTTTACTTTTTTGCAGTAAATTTAACTTTTTAAGCAAAATATGACCATTTCAGTTGGTTTTATACAACGGAAAAGCGAAAAATTAATAAGGGTTTAAGTTTGTTCAACTGTGAATGACGGAATATTTTACTGTTTTAAAGAGGAAATAAAACTTTCCTGAACTATGATAGTTTTTAAAAGATAGTGGAAGGCCCCCTGAGGATAAAGGTGGTCGTCATAAAATATAAGTCAGCCGGATGAGATTAATCCTAAGAGATCGGAAAGAGGTGCATTGCCTAAAGGTCTAAGTTAAAAGGTTTTGTACAAAACTGTCTTTGTCTTTAAACGTAGCAGTGCTTAAAACTGTTGTTATAAGGCAGAACGCGGTGTGGCGGTGATGCTTCCAGAGTAGAACCGCAGAGGAGCCTATAACTTAAAAGATGACTCATTAAACATTAATTTAAAATAAAGTCAAGACTTGGATGCAGTTTGTAGAGTCGCAATGGCGCAGTCACATTCGCTACTTCCTGAAGGGAAAGGATGAAAAAGAGTGAAGAGCTTTACCGTATTGTATTAGTTTGACATCATTTAAGATCATAAACATCATTTAAGAAACTGGTTTCTAGGTTATTAAAATGTCTGTACAAGATAGACTTCTATAATCAGATCATCATATAGGTATATACCAGATCAGACTAATTTACTCATTCAATATCTAAATTCGTCATTCCGTTCTGCCAGATATTGCATACCATACCATGGCACCACCATACCATGGCAGGTAAATATGAAGAGCAGCAGGTTATAAGTCCTACAAGTACAATATATAATTGGACTAGTGCACGACAAAGAAGTGGCTGTATATGTATGCTATACGTAATAACTTTATGTTGCAGCGATCATTTTAATAGGCGCCCAACTTTGAATGAATAAAAATTTAGTGTTCAGCAGGAGGGTCAGATGTCTATCTATGGTATTTTACTAGAGTCATGTATCTACTCAACAATTCGATAGTTTCGATCACATATAAAAGTCCAATATTTAAATTAGTTATGTATTTGTACACAATCTACCAATTGTTGACAATTGACCATCCGGCGGACTGTGCTGCATTCTCTGGTAGTTCTATTACATCTAATACCATAATTACCAACTTTATTGCGCAGTATATATTAATAATGAAATTAATGTTTTGATGATCATTTTCTGTAAGGTACAATCTGCTGTACTTATAATCAGTTGTAAAAATATGTTTGTCCCAATTTTTTCTTTTAAAATTTAACTGCGTATATTTTGTTTACAATGCAATATGTTGCAACACTTGCAACCATGAATTAGCCAACAGAACGATTAAACAACGCTACTTCTATAAAGATGCTGAAGTGTTCGGCGTGGGTGTCGTGCGCAAACAGAAATAAGAATCCTGACACCTCAGTCATTCAATGATAGCCTCTTGACCTTTATCATGTGCACCCTAACCAAACTAAATCATAACTAAATAACTGACAGATCTAAGTGTACCCTTCTTTTACCATTTCAAGTATTTATGTTGTCTACGTCTACATAAGTCGCTTGATGGGTGTCTGTTTCGGAATATGAATGCGATGCACTTTAAAGGAGATCTCGGATGAATTGATCATTGTCAGGTGCCATAGATTTTGCTATTTCAATCGAACCCCATGCTATTAGACTTTCACCGCCTTCATGACTCATTCTAAGTAAGGATAACTGTTTGTTTGGTTTAAAATAGAAAGACTATAAATAGTGAAATATTAATAGATCTTTAAAATAAGAAAGAGGTAATTATTTAATTTAACTCTTTAGTAGGGAGGTATGTAGAGCGCAGCTGCACCAATTTCTGTTATAAGTTATTATTGATCAAATATATGTAATTAAATCGGAGCCACATAGTAAAGTTTTAAGATTTAAGTAGCAAACGAGCATGTATTTCACCTGATCAAAAGTGGTAACTGCAGCCTGGACATCTGTAGGAAACCATACCAATAGCATAGGGGACTCTACTTGAATTCAATTATAGATGCTTTGCCAATGCCGAGTGATCGATTCATGAAAAGGTCAGCTACCATCCACACTTTTGCTTCGAAACACAAGAACTGCTTCATGCTAGAAATATAGCACAGGTACCTCTTCGATCGAATTATATTGGTTCTATACCAAAGAAATTGGAGATATGTGTTTTAAAGCAAAGTAACCTTGACCGAGTAGTTACACTGGTAGTTAGGTGTCGCTCGTCACAGGTGATGGTGGAAGGAGGCTGTGTATGGAGTGCGATGCAGCGCCGATAGCGAGTGTGTCGCGCTATGTCGGGACACGGCCGATACACGAGATAAGGCGGAGGCAGCGCGTGTCCTGCGAAGCGCCTAATGGCCGACATCGCCGCGGGCGCAACGTGCCTCACAGTTTAAATTGAACGTCAAGCTATCGATTTGCATAAATCACACCGTTACCATTTTCAATTATTTGAACGTTACGTTGGACACGAACAATGTTTTTTTTTTCCTTTTAATATCAATTAATTTGCATCTCTCTAGACAGCGAGTCTCAAAGGCGTATTCATACCCACGCTATTAAATTACCGCAATAAACCTTTCAGAACCACTTAAAACCAAATAATCATTTTTCGTAATAATGCATAAATAAGCAGTGTGAGCATTGAGGGAAAGTCGACGACGTGAATAATTTTTTATTGCTCGATTCATTTATTACTTACTTCAGCTCCGAGTTCCATAAATTATGATTCTTTATTTTGACAATATTCACTGTAAGCAGCATCTTTTGAATAATACTTACTTTCAATTAGTTTGATGCCAGTTCTTTATTTTCGGAGCATTTATTTTGATTTATGAATTGATGAAGTCTCCGTTATGTAGGTACAGTAGAAGCTAGCTACTACAGGTATGTATGTATGTTAATTAAATACATCTCTAATTCAGTTACAGTGCTGGTGAACAATAGCCTCCCATAATAATAATCATACAAGCTCTCGCTTCTCGCGACCACGCCTGATTCTTTCCGCGAACAACTTGACAGTTCCGATGTACATGTATGTAGTTATGTACCTTATTTAAATATTTATGAATGCGACTCATTCTGTACTCGTCATTGAATGATAACATAATTAAGACCCAGATCGTGCTTATTACTATGCAGAGAAATCTTGATCAACTACTTTTTGTGAACAATGCTTTATTTTTTTACCTTTGATGATGTCCTAATATCCGTATCCCATCGTAGATATAGGTTTAAATATCTCAGCTCAGTACTTTACCGTCATCTCATTACTATCCCAGCTACTGCTGGGTACGGTGTCTTCTCGAAATGACAAAGGTTTAGGTCATATTTCATCGCGCTGACCAAGTGCGAATCGGTGTACTTCAAATTTCCTTGTGAAGTTTTTAAAAAGGCGTTCAGGCGTGTAGGTTTGAAGTTGGTAGAACCCTGTGGTGCTACGGCGGGGGCACTGACGGCAGACCTGTTTCCACCTAATAACGGCGGTCTTAAGCACTGCTGTATTAAGTTTGGAAGGAAGGCAATGCATCCGTGGCCAATCTCAGGTATGAACCCAATATTATCAGGGGTTGATGAGTATATGTCCATGAGCAGCAGTAACCACTTACTATCACGTGGACTGCATGCTCGTTTGTGGCTTCAGTATTATAAAAAAAGTTTTCTCACGATGTTTATCTTCACTGCTCAAGCAATCGATAATTAATTTACACGAGTTCTGTTATTTTTTAGCGAAACAATAGGAAATTGCAGTTTTAGTCCTATTTATCACATCATAACATAAATATTGGTTACGATTCATTTTGCTTCCCTCGTCGCAAGTAAACAAACGTTTATGCGCCTTGCGTCTGCTGCAGCGGTGTCATGATAATTAAAATTGACAAGTAACTTGTACAACTAGTCAACATAGTGGCACCGGGGGCATTGAGCAGGGGGCCTACCACCATCTTTTAAAAGCCATCATAGTTCAGGAAAGTTTTATTTTAATACTGCATCAACATTATTTTGTTTCGTACCACGACCTTCTTAAAACAGTTTTGTTTTATCCTGTTGAGTGATCTAAAAGAATGAATAATTGGCGTATTCCTTATCCAAGAGGAAAAGAGACATCTTCATCTTCGTCTTGATTGTGTTCCGTCATACGCAGTTGAACAAACTTTAACCCTTATTCATTTAATACTTATCTATTGTATAAAACCAACTGAAACGGTCATATTATGCTTAAAAAGTTAAATTTCCTGCAAAGAAAATAATGAATAATTTCGACCGACATAATACAAAACTGCTTATTGTAATAGGTATTATAAAAACAATCTTACTTTAACGAGGTTGTAACGAAATTTCAACGTATGATTAAAATATTGTTTTAAGAGATGGTAGTAACCCCCCAGGTCCGTGTAATTGCGGGCGGGCACGCGACTGCCCGAGGCATCCAAGCTTTACCAACTTTTTGTCGCCGACATACCTGAATACTCTTATGTCAGCGCTTCACATGGTGTAGTAGTATCACTATATTTAAAAATGTAGTAAACTGATAAATACTTCACACGCGTTATCTGAATATGTAACTGCAGTTGTCATATCACTTGTGGTGGTGGTATGGTAAATATGGTAAATATTTTTCATATATTCGAAGGTAGTAAAACCCTTTGTTGTTTGACTCTGGTGGCATCACCGCCACAACTATTTCTGCCTAATAATAATAGCGTTAAGCACAGTTATTCCGGTTTAAAGGGCATGATAAGAAAGATATACTACTTGTCAAAGATGTTCCAAGATAGTGCCTTATTACCTATATACGAGTATTATAATTAAATCCGATAATATACGATATACTTTCTATACATATCCGTGTAATGGTAAATGTTGTACACGTACACCAAGTGATGCCCCAACATAACCCTTACTTGCAATTAAGCGTTTGTACCGCGAAACTGTCGTGGTAATAGTTTTGATACTTTTTACTCTACGTATATCTTATTCGGGAATATCAACATTATATTTTTTATCAACACATGTTCGTAAACATTACTATCATCCCTTTGCAGAGCACTGTCTTCTTTTCTCAGTTTTACAGGCGTTCAAAGAACTTCCTGGATAACTTTTATGCACGTTTACATGGGCATATCAAAAGGTTCACAGGATAACAACATTTAGCTCTTAGCAAAGACGAAAAAATATAGCACAAAGTATTAAAATTAAAAAACATATTAAAATGATATGATATCTGCGGAAGTAGGTATAAGTGCGAATCTGTGAAATAAAATCAAGATGTTCCATGAAGAATTTATATGTGCACTTACCTAGTGTAGTTACATATTGTCAATTTTTGATTGCAAAGTTGTAGGTACTCTTCGGTTAACACGGAGTCAGAACTTGCGCATTCTCTAGATTTCGCAGTCAGCTGAAAATTGGAATAAAGTTGTAAATCGAAAAAAATGACATTTTTTTATTAGGGAATCAAAATAAACTATCGTACAAATTCATCGTTACAATTCAGTTTTACTCTAAGAGTGTTTTTATTCTCAGTAGGTAGGTACATTACTTTTACATATATACCTATATATATTTTATACCAAATATAATATAGAGTTTTAGTCAGATACTGTGCATTAAGTAGATTACAAGCGTGGTAATTAAGTCAGTCTTAACTCTTAACCAATGGACACTTCCGTAGACAAAAATAAAGAAAGTATCTAGTACTTCGAATATCGTTAATGACGATTTTACGATGTACCTATTTACAAAACGGACTATATAATGCGTAAGATAACTTTTACATATAAATAAACTAGAACTACGATTATGAATATATGTAGGTACGAGTACTAGGTACAGTGTGCACTGTACCTAATACTCGCATATTATAAACAAATATTAAACTAACTGTAATGTTAGTCGTTTATAGCACGAGACTAAACTATGTGCATCACTATTTCTTACAACAGAAACCTAGGATTCTTTTGATATGGCATTCCTGACGTGCTCATTAAATTAACTTAGAAGTATGCACACTAACCAGTTGAGCAGACGAGGACGATAATTAAAGTAATCATAATTCTTAAACTCAACCGTAATGTCTGCTTACGGTTTAATACCCCTAAATACCAGCTACTGTCTGACGTTTCCGTAAATAGTATTTTATACGAGCCACTTTGTGCGGATCTGCGTACGCACTCTGACGCTTTTTTTTTGTTTCGTATGGATTGCACGCTCCCGCGCACTTTTAATTTTTCGTTTGCTTTCTTTCAATTTACACGCATATATTTTCGTGGTAAATTTAATCCCCGTAAATTGCTCTTTAGTAAATTAATTAACCCCGTAAAATATTTGTCAGCCAAAATGGTTCTGTTCTTATAAGATTAAAATCAGATTTTAAGCTATTGCATAGCTTTTATCGCGGGCTTTGAGCGCGGCGACCGAATCGAGAAATTCCGTAACGAAAATAAGTAACACCTTTCAACAACTCGGTTGCCTGGAGACTTGATATCCAACTATCAAGTCTCCAGGCAACCGAGTTGTTGACTGTCAATAGAAAAATATGGATATAATTGAATAAAGTATTATTTTACATTCCTTATTATTTTATTTGATATTGGCGACGAGATGTCGAATGAACTAAAAAAATACGTGTGGCACTCGGAGACTGCCGCGGTAAAGCTAGTGCATAGCATTTTTTATGCTATGAAAACGCTCATAAGGAATTCCAGTAATACAATATATTCTTCCATAATCATCAACATTAATACATCTTTATCCACTATTTTATCATATCTCCATTATATAAGACATTGCAAATATCAGCTGACATTTCATAACTCCAAGCAAGACTGAACATTCTAAAATATAAAATAGAAAAGTATTTAATAAGTGACGTAAAGTATTAACAACCAGCAATATAAATGGATCAATGCGATGTGCCTGTGACATTTGGCCGAATGTTACAGGTACGTCGCATTTTTTATTAATAAATGCACTTTGTTTATTCATATTTAAAACACTTTGTACACAAATTATTTGTACCATAAATCATAATGGCGTTTTGATTTTGTGCTGTCAAGTCTGTCAGTTGTAATTGTACGTTTAAAAATAACAAACACTCTTTTACGTTATTTTATCAATCCAGAATTCAACATAGCTTATGTTGATAAAACATATTATTTTGATAATATGGTAATATAATTTTGAATTTTATAATGGGAATATAAAATATACTTCACACAATTTTAAGATTTCTGCACGGATTATAAAAAAATGTGTATTACTGCCATCTGTGTTCAAGTTGACGAATTAAGGTTATCAAATAAAATAATAAGGAATGTAAAATAATACTTTATTCAATTATATCCATATTTTTCTATTGACAGTCAACAACTCGGTTGCCTGGAGACTTGATATCCAACAGCCCTCCACCGCTACTTTCACTTACACCACCAGGGGCGCCGGCAGCATTTGGTCAAGGTGACGGCGCACCAGTATGCCATTTTCAGTTCTGACTTCATAATGGAGTCTACCTAATCTTCGGATGACGACTCCGAACTCCCATTTAACTCTTGGGTTGGTGTAACTGCGGACTTGTACCTTATCACCTTGTCCGAACTCCTGCGTTGGCGGTGCATTGTAATGTAATCTGGATAGTGGGGCAGATTTCTTAAATAAGGCATGCATATAGGTTCTTACCTCTCTGCCGAACATTAACTGATAAGGTGATAACTCTTTTGTATTAGGTGTACGTCTCAAGCGTGCCTTGACAGTTAACAGTTTATCAAATAAACTTCCGCTCTTGCTGATATAAAAGAACATTCAGGTATTAGCCGATTATTTTCTTTTTGTACATTCAAAAATTTAAATTTTAGCTTTGTATATATTTCTTCAAATTCGTACCTGTATTTTATTTCCTCTTCTAAATTTTCTTCTTCTGTAAGCCATTCAATTTTTTCTTGAATCGCGTAGAATTTGTTCAAATTTTCTTGTAAAGAATTCAGTCGTATATTTATTTCTTCAATGTCAATTTTTTCTATTCCCGAAATGTAATTTTCGGTTCGTTTTATTAACCCACGTAATGTGGCTCATATTTCCTTATTGTTTTTTAGTTCATTCGACATCTCGTCGCCAATATCAAATAAAATAATAAGGAATGTAAAATAATACTTTATTCAATTATATCCATATTTTTCTATTGACAGTCAACAACTCGGTTGCCTGGAGACTTGATAGTTGGATATCAAGTCTCCAGGCAACCGAGTTGTTGAAAGGTGTTACTTATTTTCGTTACGGAATTTCTCGATTCGGTCGCCGCGCTCAAAGCCCGCGATAAAAGCTATGCAATAGCTTAAAAACAATAAGGAAATACGAGCCACATTACGTGGGTTAATAAAACGAACCGAAAATTACATTTCGGGAATAGAAAAAATTGACATTGAAGAAATAAATATACGACTGAATTCTTTACAAGAAAATTTGAACAAATTCTACGCGATTCAAGAAAAAATTGAATGGCTTACAGAAGAAGAAAATTTAGAAGAGGAAATAAAATACAGGTACGAATTTGAAGAAATATATACAAAGCTAAAATTTAAATTTTTGAATGTACAAAAAGAAAATAATCGGCTAATACCTGAATGTTCTTTTATATCAGCAAGAGCGGAAGTTTATTTGATAAACTGTTAACTGTCAAGGCACGCTTGAGACGTACACCTAATACAAAAGAGTTATCACCTTATCAGTTAATGTTCGGCAGAGAGGTAAGAACCTATATGCATGCCTTATTTAAGAAATCTGCCCCACTATCCAGATTACATTACAATGCACCGCCAACGCAGGAGTTCGGACAAGGTGATAAGGTACAAGTCCGCAGTTACACCAACCCAAGAGTTAAATGGGAGTTCGGAGTCGTCATCCGAAGATTAGGTAGACTCCATTATGAAGTCAGAACTGAAAATGGCATACTGGTGCGCCGTCACCTTGACCAAATGCTGCCGGCGCCCCTGGTGGTGTAAGTGAAAGTAGCGGTGGAGGGCTGTTGGATATCAAGTCTCCAGGCAACCGAGTTGTTGACTGTCAATAGAAAAATATGGATATAATTGAATAAAGTATTATTTTACATTCCTTATTATTTTATTTGATAACCTTAATTCGTCAACTTGAACACAGATGGCAGTAATACACATTTTTTTATAATCCGTGCAGAAATCTTAAAATTGTGTGAAGTATATTTTATATTCCCATTATAAAATTCAAAATTATATTACCATATTATCAAAATAATATGTTTTATCAACATAAGCTATGTTGAATTCTGGATTGATAAAATAACGTAAAAGAGTGTTTGTTATTTTTAAACGTACAATTACAACTGACAGACTTGACAGCACAAAATCAAAACGCCATTATGATTTATGGTACAAATAATTTGTGTACAAAGTGTTTTAAATATGAATAAACAAAGTGCATTTATTAATAAAAAATGCGACGTACCTGTAACATTCGGCCAAATGTCACAGGCACATCGCATTGATCCATTTATATTGCTGGTTGTTAATACTTTACGTCACTTATTAAATACTTTTCTATTTTATATTTTAGAATGTTCAGTCTTGCTTGGAGTTATGAAATGTCAGCTGATATTTGCAATGTCTTATATAATGGAGATATGATAAAATAGTGGATAAAGATGTATTAATGTTGATGATTATGGAAGAATATATTGTATTACTGGAATTCCTTCTGAGCGTTTTCATAGCATAAAAAATGCTATGCACTAGCTTTACCGCGGCAGTCTCCGAGTGCCACACGTATTTTTTTATGTTTCGGAATCTGCAAGTTGGAAATCAATTTCTCTTATTATTTTAAGGTTTTTAAGTACAATGTATGGACTATGTCTGAATTAAATGGAAAATAAAATAAATAAATAAATGATCTATTGGTGTAACTGTAGTGAAATTCAGCCTTTTCCACTACATCATAAAGTAGTTCATGCATAACTTTTACAAACGTAATACTATGACAACATAAATTGATACTTTGTTTCCAATTTACAAACAAACTAGGGCTTCTATATGATGCTATTTACTCGACTTTAAAAAACTGCTGCAACACGTAACAAAAATATTTTATGAATAATTCTGGATCTGATTTAAATATTTTTATCACCTTCAGTACAATAATGATGATTCGTGATCGTTTCGCAAATCAAGTTTTACGAGACAGTTTCCTCAAGAAGAAATGCACGCTCTAAAGCTGAATTAATGCGGTGCTTTGTCTTTCCTTTCTCTATTTCACATACCGAGACAGTGAAGTATTGAAACAATAATGCAGGTTTTTATTACTTTCCGCCTAAATAACAAGAATATATGTATATATGTGTGTATAGAATGCATCTTAAAACTTTGAAAATAAAGCACCATAGAATAAATGTTGGGTAGTACCTACTGTTTATTGGTTATGAAATATCAAAAATTCAGTATTTAGGTATAAATAATATAAAGAAGTTAAGCTTGGATTACTAGTGGACTACTAGACTAAGAAATAGTTATTGATTAATAAGCTTCTATCATTTAATTAAAAAATAAATTAGTTCAGTTATTTAAAAGGCCTTATTAAACTTTTCCTGTGCCTATTACGTTTCAAGAGATAGAGCACTGTGATAGCAAACAGAGGAGGCTTAGTTTTTACCCTTTTTAGAATCCTAATTAATAAAAACATGATTATTATTGTTATTAATAAAATTATGTTTATTAATTAAAGTTAGAAAACATTAAAATTCTTTAGGTAGGAACCTAATAAAGTCTTGCATCCTAATAAAGTACATTCATACCAAGATTAAATGTACTTTACAAATTGCAGCGTAACATTACTGACTAATAGAACTCAGGGATTGTCGCCAATCAATCAATCCGCACTTGAATAGAGTGTGAACGTATCTAATTTGATTTATGTAAGCAAAATATTACAATGTTATTGTGAATACTGTATGCGTGTATTTACAGACATTTATTATCGCGTGTTGTGCTACAATTTATAATCCTTAAAGGGCCTCTAACAAATAAGACTCGCTTGTTTAGAGAGTGGTTATGATTTGAATTTCTGCCGGTGCGGGCTCGTTTAGATGGCCGTGCTATTGTGCAGTAGACGTTATGGCCCAAATATGGCGCGCACACCTGTTAGCGCTGCCCGATAGCCCGCTAACGCAGCCTCTATGACTAACTTAGGTGGCAGCTTACTTCATTTATGTTTATAATTAGGTCTTCTTCAAATCTCATATTTATGCGCAGGAAGTTAATAGTGGTGAAAGTTGTAATGTAAGGTTAAATTATCTGGTTCTTATACCTATATTTATACATTTGATTCTAAAGAACCTACGTTGTGCCTTATTTATCTATTTGTGTAATATTTATAACTAAATATTCGTCATTGCAGCATGGAAAATTAACTAGAAATTGATATAGATTTCATCATCATCATCATCATCATCGACCCATTACTGTCCCACTGCTGAGCACGGGTCTCCTCTCATAATGAGAAGGATTAGGCCATAGTCCACCGAACTGGCCAAGTGAGTATTGGTAGACTTCACATGCCTTTGAGATTTTTGTTTTATAAATCTCTCAAGTATGCAGGTTTCCTCATGATGTTTTTCTTCACCGTCTAGCAAGTGATAATTAATTTCTAATACGCACATAACTTTGAAAAATCAGAGGTGCGTGCCAAGGATTTGAACCTCGGACCCTCGATCGAGAGGCCCAGTTTCTTAACCACTAGGCTATCACTCCTTATATAGATATACCTACATGTAATTAAAATATGTAGGCTTGAAATGTCTCATTTCACCTGACTAAAAAATACCACACAAAGCTTTCAAATGAACGCATCATATGTGCATATATTATTAATTTTAAGCCTGCAAGGTGTTATTAAATATATTTAAATAACAATTTTTAATAACATACGACAAGATTCAAGGAAAAACAATTTTAAAGAACATGTAGAGTTCGCAGATCGTGTACGTGATGTGCACGAGCGGCGATAAGCATAACATTAACGCTTTAAAGCCGGACTCTACCGAGATGTTTCGGTTAGAGTCAAAATGTATTCTTTGAGATGTTCAGTATGACTTAAAATTAAAATTACAAGATATATTTCATAAGTGTCCACCCACGTGATATCTTATATATAAAATTCTCGTGTCACAATGTTAGTTACCGTACTCCTCCGAAACGGCTTTACCGATTTTCACCAAATTTTATATGTATATTCAGTAGATCTGAGAATCGGCTACTATCTATTTTTCATACCCCTAAGTGATAAGGGTTGTTCACCCATAACATTTTTTTTTTATTTATATGGCAACACAACGTTTGTCGGGTCAGCTAGTAATTATATAAAAAAATATTTACAAAAACTTTTTTAAAATTTGAAGTAGCCAAATAACATGTAGACCATCTAGTGGTAAGTGGTCACTGCTACGGGGCGCCAGTCTAAGATGAAATTCTAATGTGTAGTCTCATTTCAGAAATTCTGGTGCCCCACACCAACTGAATATAAAATGTGCGTCTCGATTTAAGAACTACCTATTGTAAACAACTTTTTCGTTATGCTGTGTTTCAAATCAAAGACATCTCGTAGTAGGTATTCAATTTGTTTCCTAGACCGTCCATAGGTTTTTACTAGTGAACAACGAATTTTCTCAATGCATCAATAGTATAAATTATTTTATTTATGAAATGACTACTACATATTTACAAAATAAAAAAGTATTTAATATTGTTTGAAAAAAGACAAGCATGAGAATTATTCACGTAAATTGTAGGCATAATACAAACACGCGCGTGAAACAACTCGTAATTCTTATTTAGCATTTTTATCACTATTGTATGATCTTTAAAGGTTCCGATCTTAAATCTACCACAAATACCAATATTGATCGATTGAACAATTATTTCGGTTCGCCACAGAACAGCAAAATGTTAATGTTCACGAAACCGCGGTTGCTATGATAGATAAGCTCAGATTAACTTGTAAGATAATTTATATTTGGTTAGGTTCGCTTTAGTTATGAGAGTCTAGTCTAGGCCAAGTCATATCATGTTACGATTAAACTAGTTTATTTGAAAGTCAAGTTTAGGTTGCAAACTTTACGCAAATGGTACTTAAGTCATTCTTTTTATGTTTACATATTATTCTCTGCTTACATTACGATTTCTGTAAGATTATGACAAACATAAATTCATATTTTAAGCTGTAGTCGATGTAACCGTTGAAAATGAGTATCCAAGTGACGTAAGTATGCACGTTATCTGATGAATGGCTCGTTTTCAAACGGCTTGATTGCGAGCCATATAGAAAGCTTTGTCCAGAGGTGTCCGCAAAAGGAGCGGTTACACTTGTGTCCGGGCTCTTTAATTGGATGTGCGTGAGGAAGTAATAGTGTGTTGTAGAGATGTCGATTTGGGTGCCGTTACGGTGTGTACTGTATCGTGTTGCGGCCGTGCGGTGCGGCGGCCGAGGCGCGACAAGGGCGAGCGACGGACCGTTCCAATTTACGGGTCACGAGCGGACCACTCGCGCGCCGACCTATCTGCTTTTCCTCCATAATTGAATCCAATGGCGTGGGAGACTCGACACGGCTAAATAAAATATTCCATATCTGTGCTATTGTTAAACTTACCCGTTGTTGCTATAAACTTTGTTCTAGCTATCGCACATAAAATTTACAATGTCCGCCACAGGTTACAACATTTTGATGACAAATTGAGTGCCACGTGTTGAATTAATTTGAGTTTTTATTGAACAATAAATGTAAAGAATATGGTTGTACGCTTACTCGGCGGTAAGTATTAATTTTTTCAAAAAAATAAAATATGAAAATTACAGCACAAGGATGTCTCTTCATCGGATTGATTTCAACAAGATTTCTTCGACACTGGAAAGCAGATAACTTGATATTTAGGTCAGGTATTAAATGTATAACATTGCCTTAAAGAACTACGTCAGCGTTTTTTGAAAGTGCGTCGGCGTCGGCGCCGCAGCGGCGCTGCGCACCTGCGCACGTCGCGGATCCACGCTTGATAGCACTGCGCACTCGTAGTATTGACTGACGGGGACCACTTGTTGCTGCACTTTATTCTATAGACAACACATATACATTTTTCAACTGGACGTGGAAGGCGAAATTTATAAATATATGAATTGACAAAAAATCTCGAGGGAGTTACGGGCCTGAAATGGTAAATACTAAAATTCTATCTAATTATTTTGATTTTAAAGAAAATGTTATTCTACTCGGATATCAAACAATTAACAAATATGTTATTACCAGAATTACCAGAATAATCTGGAATTAATAATACATAAAATTAAAGCTCAAACCTTATATGAAAACGTTTTGAGTTAGGGTTCGTACACAAAACTTCACACAGTGGTTGTTGTTGTTGGTCACCCTGAGAGACGCTACGCCGCACGATATCGCATCGCAGCAATTCGCATCGCAATTTTCTGCGTTGCGAATTCGCATCGCGTCGCATCGCAGTTTTGTGTTCGAGCCCTTATACACACATCTATTCATATCTACTACTAGAATATCTATAGGTAGTAAAAACATCCTATGTCTATGTCCTTGAAACCTCATATAAAATGTCAAACAGTAGCATAGCGATCATATCTGCTCTATACTTGTATTCACCGGATGTGATCAATAAAGTATTCGTGTTTGCGCTCTTAGTACCTATACTTATAATACTTATAAGTAGGTACATTAAATTGAACGTTTCCATACTCGTAAAGTGGAAGCTTTGGCTCCAAATTAAGACAAACCCCGCAACCGTATACGCTTGTATGGCGATCACATTATAAGGCGCATAAACCGCGATACGGCCACACGAAAGGTTAAGGGCATAAGACACCACGTGGGAGGTGCCAGTTTAAGAAACCTGAGATCCTGTCTCGTTCACAAATGGCGTCCATTTTCATTGCAACTTTGTCCCGAATGTAAAAGTTAGATTCTTCGACGGGCTTTAAACAGGTAGGTTTGCAATGTTTACACAAGCAGGAATTGAAATTAAATCCAGCGAGGATCATGAATATGTCGGTGAACCGGAAAAGATTTTATATCATAGTATATTTAAATTTTCTAACAGCTACAATTTTAAGGTGGTAGAATCTTTTGTGGTTCTACTCCAAAAACAGCAACGGCACACCTACGTCAATTTCTGCCCCAGAACAACAGTGTTAAGCCCTGACGTGTTCAGATTTGAAGTAGTTATTTTGTAAGAGACTTATACGAAGCTTTGCAATATTCCTCATGTTAGTCCCCAGGAGTAGGTAACATCTCTGGCTGAGCTCAGGAGGGATCACAATTCTATCTGGGTTTGATTACAGATGTCCTTGAGCTGAGTGACCATTTTCCAGCAGATGCCCTGCATCATTTTAATTTTGCTTGGTTCTAACTTCTATATGAAATTTTCATAACAAAATATGTAATTTCCATTCGAATGCTTGCTAAAAGACCTTACAATTGTCCGTTATAGCATTGAGGCAGTAGAATATCATGCGGGGAGGGATGTTTTATAAGGCAACGGGTGATTGTAGCACGACTCGACAAGGCGCGAATAGTGCATTATATGTGAGTGCGCAAGCGCAGTCGTGCACACGAGGCGGTTCATTATCGCGCGTGATGCATTTGCGCCGACGCTCGCTGCCTTCCCGCGTTTCGCGATATTAGGTCTCCTCTACAACTCTCTGTCGATTGCACTTTATGGTCTATGCTTACATTAAAATTATAATCTAATACACTTTAGAAACATTCATTGCCATTTTTTTCTATTTTTAGGTTATATACAGAGGGTCAATTTGAAATTATACGAACTGTGTGTCTAGCTTAAGGCCCAAAGAGTCAATATATAAACTGTATAAAAGTTAACTATGAATCAGAAATTTCAGTATTCAAATGTAATTAATTACCAAATCGGCATATCTTGTTTATTTTAATTGCCAATATCCGTTACTTAATTAATGAGTTGTGGACATTAATAAGTCTTAATCTGTCAATATCTCGAAATATCGATACAAAGGTTTTAAAAATTACTTGTAAAAATGAATTAAAAATGTTGAACATCATTCTTAACACACTTTACATACATAAGAACAAACATGTTGCTTTTATAATAGTTAAACATAGAAAATACGTGTATGTTAATCAGCTGTTTGTTTGTCGGTCCGGCAAAAGACGGGAGAGTAGTGCGTAAACAGTTCGTCATAAATGCTCCACGTCGCAAAATAACATCCTCTGAGTAAGTATATGGGTACGCAAAAAGGTTGTTTGTGTCATTTTCTAGGATAATGCCACGAACTACTGAATTCATTTGAGAAATTATTCTCGGAATCCACATTATAAGTGTCCTCGTAATAAGGGCTCGCAATCTTGTAAGAATATTTTTCATTAATACCGCAAAAATGTTTTCATGTATATTTTAATATTTTGCTTAATGAAACAGGACACAAGTTAATACTTTGATGCTAACATCGTGTTTAGTATTTAATAAATATATTATTTTATACAGATTAAAAGCAATAAAGTATTTTTGTGTTGGTAAAATCTAAATCTATGCCCTAGATGCTAATTGCTAAAAATTGCTAAGTTCATTAACCATTGCAGATAATGGTTGAAATTAACCTATATATTAAAAATAATAATAATGTTTGTTTTTATAACAAATGTAATTATTTTTATTCTCAAAGTTTTACGTAATTTTAGGTTATATAAAAGTAATGTATTACCTAATTGGACATTGTCAGGCTTTATAGCTCATTCGTTAGATATTGCTTTCTATAACCTTTGTTTTTTTGGAAGTCGAGCATATTAGAAATCAACTTGCAAACGGGCGGTTGCAATTTACTTTTTATATAGTAGCAGACTAGCAAACAATCCACTTAATGGTAAGTTACTCCTTCCGTCCCTGGACATCTGTAATCGACTCCAGATTGGATTTGATATTCGTACCTGAGGTCAGCCATAGATGCACCGCTACCCCTAAGGATGAAACTGGAACGCCTCAGAAAAGTATGTGTGCCTTACCATACTCTTCAAACCAGAACATAATAGCGCCTAACACTACTCTTATTATACAGAAGTTGGTGTGGCGGTGGTGCCGCCGGAGTCGAACCACAGAGGGTTCTACCACCTTCAACTTGCTTACATTGCATACAAAGCATTGATTAAAATCAAGACATACCTGAGAGTTAAGTATTACTTAATCAGGCGTTTTACCCGATGGTCGACAACATGCTGATTTGTTACTTATTTATCATCAGATAAGTGGTATAAATAATCAGAATACATATATGTATTATGGCATATGCCTATCTGGGCATCCTTTACCTATATAGGTTACGAATATATTTATCACAAATTCTTAGAAAAAGAATAACATTCCATTAATTGTGTGTTTAAAACAATATTTTCTGTAAAAGTTGTGTCGATAGAGCTTTGCCCAAAATAATTTCTTACAATTAACCAATATGAGTCGTAATGCGCAACCTATGAACATCCATGATGAATTATAAAATGCAATGAAAAAAATATAGAGTTAAGTTTATGCTACCATATGGCATGCACCATGTTCATAACACTGTTCCCAGTTCTCATTTCTATGAAAAACATATGAGATACCGGCGGATATACCGGCAGAAAGTCGAATCCAGAACAAATGTAAAAAATAAAATAAATAGTGGATATATAAGAAAAATGCCTGCTCATACAAAAGTGTTTTTATGTAGACGATTAATTACGTAATATGTATTTCTATTAAATAAATTTAATATATCGCTACGTGAAAATAAGAGTGAACCTTACATTTACCAACCGTTAAATATGATATGCAACAAGTCGTCGTTTCCTTATTTCATAATTCATGATCTTAAGGAAATAAACAACTGTAACTCACTTACATCTTGTTTGCGAGGATCACGTTAGGGTGTATTTAATTTTACACTTGGTTTATGTGGATTACCAATGCTAAGTTCTTCCTGTGTTGTAGGAAATCTGTACCCATAGTATGAGGTTTTACGTTTTTTCAAAATTGTCTGTTTTTGTATTTGTTTACGTATTTGCCATACATTTCCAATCAGTTCTGATACAGTCCGCTGGGGGCGCTGATTGAAAATGTAATGGCAAATACGTAAACAAATACAAAAAGTCATTTTTGTCAAATCTTAAAAACTCATACTACTGATGGTACTGATAGAAAATTTCAAAATAAGTAACTGTAAATTGTATCGAGGTGCCATAATATAATAGCGTATTGAAATACAATGAAATTGATAAATTATGTTACTTTGGCTTCTAAAAAACATAATGCTCGTAATCAGAACAATGTGGTCAAAAGTAAGCAGCTACCGCATACCGCATAATACTGTGGTATGACCATTAGTAACAATAAATCGATTTACTCTATCTATTACCTATAGAGTAAATTTAGGCTTCGTATTTTGGGTTTTATTTTCATTATACCTTTCGAAATTAGGTTTTGATAGTTATTTCGAATTTTCCGATTAAAAAATACCTGGAGGAAATATCAAAATTGCATTCTCAAAGATATTTGTAAAAGTCCATTTAATTACCGTCGTGTACTTAGTATTGGTAAACTATACCTAAACGTGATAGATATAAGAGTATATTAAATATTGAGAAAGTTGATCGCTGATGAAAATGGATAAAGAAACTAGTAACAACGATTTGCGTTTGGTGATGACATGATGTTTACGATTTGATGATAGAGTCGAATTGTGCCTAGTGAATTTATGTCTACGATAGTTGTAAACAAAAGTTAGATCTGTTTTCATTTGTTTTGATCAGCACTACGTTATGAGATGATGTTCAGGGTCCAGTACAGCCAGAAATTCATTACAGTTTTTTTTTTATAATATAGGAGTAGCAGACGGAGCATGCAGTCCGGATGGTAAGTGGCTACTGCCGCCCATGGACACCTGTAATCAAACTCCAGATAGATTTGGATTTATATCTGAGGTCGGCCACAGATGTGCCGCTCCTCCTGAGTACTTAGGTGGACCGCCTAGGAAAAATATGTCTCCCTTACCACACACTTCAAAGCAGAATAGAGCAGCTCTTCAAATTGCTGTTATTAGATAGAAATAGGTGTGGCGGTGGTGCCGCAGGAGACGAACCACAAAGGGTTCTACCACTTTCAATCCTAGTTATCTCCACCCTGTTTGGAGTTCAAACAGAGTAGGGTTAACCAATATTGATTTAAAAGAAAGTTAGATCGATATTAATAATCAATTATTTACAAGGTACAAGACGTTACATGTGCTAATCATTTGATTAAACTGAACGACAATACTGTGCTTGCGAGGATGGAGCGAACAATGACCTTTGATCCTGTTGTATTTGTGTGACGGAGTGTGAACATATGTTCGAATTGAACTTTCATATGTTTTCACTACGCCCCTACAGGAGGATATTTACATAATTTGTTTTCACACAAAGTTTCTATCTACTATTACCTCTATCTACCTTACGATTTTGACGACCCGAGTGGCGGAGCGGTCACTATACCGGTCTGACACGCAAAGGGTCCCGGGTTCCATCCCCGGCCAGACAGATATCTAAATGAATTTAGATTTCTGTTTCTGGGTCTGGGTGTTTGTGTATTTGTCCATGGTGGCGTATTTGTCTATGTGTGTGTCCATGGACCCACAACACAGGCTATCCTAGTGTGGGGCTGTGAGTGTAGAAAGTGTTTGTTCATACATACAATTATAATAAAACTTCATTTATAAATGACAAAGTCTCTACACGACTGTTACATAGCACACGATAAAACGAGAATAGCACTGAATCGTCAATTGTTAAAAGTTCGATAACAAATCTCGTGAGGCCAATTCACCGCGGTCCTAATTCCGATCAGTGATTTACAACTTGTTAATAATACAGCAAGTTTAAACCGCACCATAACTCAAGATCAGGACCGTAGCTTAAACGAAAATATTGATTGTAATGCTCTGCTTTACCTGGCTCAAGGTTCACGTAGCAATTTTTTTCTCAACCCGTTCGCAAATTTATAGCTCCTTTAACGGAACATCCGATTTAGCTTCAGCGCTTATTCCATTTTTCTTCAGGTTTATTTTTCTATGTACCGCCTTTGCTATTCCTACGTTACACAGTAATTTGAAACACTAAGTAATTTCCTATTTATTTGTCTGTAATTAATTCGCTTTTGATATATTTTTAATTTTTCTCATAATTATGATCACTTCATTTGTTTTATTGAAGAGTAGAATTTCTTTCGCGATATTTATTGCATAAATAAGTACTAACAACGTCTTTGTGTCCAATACTACTACAGACGTAGATAAATTATTTTTACAAGATATTTTTTCTTTGAACTGCCATTACATTTATAAAGCTCAATGTATTTGTCATTGTTATGAGCGGTGCGCCAATTGATTTTATGATGAGTTAGGTTTGGTGATATATTTCTTACGGTAGTCATTACTGTGGTAACAGATGGAGGTAATAAATACAATTTTAACACGGTTACTATGTAGTAAAGAATAATATATGAGAAGAAATATCCGCGTCGGACATAATTAGTAACGCAGGTGTAATTTGTAAGGTGATGGGCGTTCTGCCTTATTGAGGTCTCTAATTACGAAAGTTAATTTAAGAGTTTTGTATCGCGTCAATTTTTAACGATGAGTGAGATTTATTTGTTTAAATACGTATTTAAAAATTACGCTTAGGCTAATAAGACAACAAAGGAGAGCATTGTTGTGGTCGCCCGTCGCGGTGCTCAATCTTAGACGATGTTCTCGCCATTATAAAGATTAGATCATTATGAGTTGAAATTGGCCGTAAAATCGTTTCGATTTTGAGGATGATAAATCATAAGCGTTTAATCTTCGTGAACCTGTTTGACATTCAGTTACCTGTGCCCGTGATTGCTTGGAAGGTGGAACAATAAGGTCTGCGAGCAGTAGACGCGCGCCCGCGCGAGGTGAGCTCCGGGGTCACTGCTCTGACCTGCGCGTGGGCGCGCCCGTTTCCGCCCGCGAAACCAAATCATTCAGCTCCATACTCCTAATCTTAAACATATAGTACCTACTCATCTCATAAACATAACTAATTGCTGTCGATTTGCTTTCCTAGGCTTGAGTAACGATGACTACATATCGTTGATGTGTTACTTATTCTTGCGTGGGTATTTTCTACGTAAATTTTAAACGTTCTTATTAACGAGTGCGTAAAATCTATTTTGTATGGTTTGTTACGGTATCTTTTATTTTATCATTGCATCAAGCTACCCACTGAAGTGATTAAACTTTGCATTGCTTTGAAATTTTAAAGATATATTGATCATTAGCATTATTTTATCTACACGATACTAAATTTGTTTTGGTGTGACTTTCAGAAAAGGTTAATTTAATAAATCGTAACGATATTTAAGTGTATTGTAACGATTAAAAAGAATAGTATACGGGTAAGAGGTCATGATGTGTTACATAAACAAGAAAGATTTTTCCGGTTTCATTGTTAGTTAGTGCGTGCATTGTCCGTAGCACGATCTACAATTAATAGTTTAAAACAATCGGGTTTAGAAAAGCTCCGTTAGTTCACTCCATCTGCGTCAAGAGTTCCGTGCCGAAATATGTTTATCGTCCATCGCTGTATCGAATATTCGAAAGTCCTCTATGAGCTGTGGAGATGACTCGTGTTAATAAGAAGATACGTATATATTAATAATAATTTCACGTGCAATACTGTCTTAACTTTTACGTAATTTTATTGTAGCTTCGTAGTCTTTTTTTATTTTCATAAACGCACGAAAAACTCAATGAAAAATGTTTTATACTAAATATATTTCATTGAGTTTACCATGACCATGGTCATTTCATTGACCTGTACCAGAAACAAGAAACCTGGTAACTTCATAAATGAACACCAAAAACGGCCTGGATCATAGGTCGGGAACGAAGTTTAGTATAATTTATGTCTTTTACGCAGATGTAGAGCCAGTGTACTTAGCACAAATAAGGGATTATTTATGTGATACCAGCACCATTGACTACTGAGCTGGTATCTACTGATTACTTTCTGCTGGTATCTACTAAGCATCCTGTCAGCATGGTCCAAAGTGTAAGCACCGAAGGAAATAAACAGATTTATGACCTTTTTCCGAATTCAACCTAGGCTACGGCACTTTAATATATATTTAAATTTCGCAACGATTTAAAAATATTTTTATAGGTAGGTTCATACTTAAGACACTAATAAAGTAAAAAAAATAATGTCTTTCTTTGTGTAAGATAAATTTCAATACATACTCACTCATACCCATACCAAAACTGTTATATAATTCAAAAATATCAAGAAGAGATAGCTTGAAATGATCTCCTTATTCTATTTCCTTACAACATCCGAACCGAAGATAAATCGCCGTTTTAGATGCAAAATCGATTTTCGCATACTTTGATCGACGCGATCAATCGATTTGCCACGACTACGAAGCTTACCTTTTCGAAATGTAAAGTTATAAACATGTTTAACAAACGTGAACTTTGACCAATGTTAACAATTTTTCTTATTGGTAGGAATACAAATATGTGGTCAATAAAATTAATTGATCGCTGTAGCCAATGGGCCCCTGTATTGACCTCAAATAGGACTGGGTTCTTATCTGAGGTACATCACATTTAGGCTGTAACGTAGGCTTGTGATTCGAATTGGAATGTTTTGTACCCCATTGTCTTATTTGTCAAACATACTCTTCGTCTAGTACCTATAGAGCAATGCAAAATCTATAGCGCAGAAGTTGGCAAAACAGTGATACCATGGTTACTTAACATTATAATTAAAATATATTTTTCCTCACTTTGCAAGGAATTGTCAACTGTGTTTGTACGGTGTCGAGAAACGTAATACACTTTAGTTGTAATTTTATTATCGAATTATTTTTTAATTTTTGTGTGTGAATGTTTGGACAACTTGACTGATACGCTGCCGCGTGTCTAGATTATAGTGATTTTATTTCCGTATAATATAAGTTTCTTGCTAAAATAACGTGACTTTGCCTTGATTGTTTACTCATACCTAAAATACTTTTACTAACTTTGAAATATTATTCAGACATAAAAAACAGGTCACATTAATATGAAATAGCTTTGTATATTTTTAAAGAATTGTTCGTTTACGACTTAACCTTAAATATCCAGATTATGAAGCAATGGGCATAATATATGATAATACCCAATTAATTGTCATTAAGTAACTAAATAATTCAGTCATTAATAATCCAGGGCACCGTGATCTCTTATTTGTTATCAATTATGTGACTTTAATTTAATGCGGCGCATTATTCAACCTACGACATATCTAAAGCTAAAAAACTTTCATATATGCCTTCGTGGTAAGCGTTTACACTCCAATATTTTTTGGCATCAGGCCATTGTATGCAAATGAAGAAATGAATGTTTTCACTGCAACAAATCACGAGTAACGGTTTCCTAAGTGAAGATTTGTCGGCCAATAATAATTATCACCGGCTTGTAAGAATTCCTTTGCATATTGGTAAGTGATAACGCTCAGTTTAATTTATGAAAATAATTGATATGTAAGTAGGCACGGGATTATTCGTGTGCTGGAATAATAAGATGAATGTTGTCTTACATACGCACGTATAGTGTTACTGAAATTATTTTCTTTATGTTAAATGCTTCAGTTCGTATGTACCTACTTTATATTTATAAGCAAATTGTAATCTACTAATTGATGTTATTAATCTACAAAGATGTACCTTTCATTAAAAAATAAGTAATATTTATGCACACGTTATAATATAATTTCTAAAGGTTAATCTTTAATCGACTAAAACGAATCTGTTGCTTCCAAATACTTTGTTACTAGATAATTCCTATTTCAATTCGACAGAGTAGTCGATGCGCTGTCGATGCGGTATCGCGGTTTCATCGGAGATTCTTTAGAATCTGACGGTGCGATAACGTGAAAGAAATCATAATTTCGTCAACGGAAAGTGATGTTATGGAAGCAGTATGCTGGTAGCAATGACTAGCGACTGATTCAATTAGTGATTGCGCTCACTTGTCGCCGGCGCGGGGAGCTAGCCGGAGCTCGCCGCGTCACGCCGGCCACTCACTGCCTGACGCGATGATACGATCTACTTTACAGCCGAGACAATGTCGTGATGTTTTAAGCTGTGATCTAAAAAGCAAATGGACGAAGTTTTTAGGGTACCATTAGTGGCTCTTTGCTATCGTTTAACCTCCGTTACGGCGAAAATTGCTCAAAATATGATCTATTTTCATGATCAACTCTAATCATAGTGTTAGTGAACCATATTTACTCAATTATTTTTAGAACTTTCTTTTTGTTATGCTATTATAACGGCTTATTTCGAAACATAGTACCTAAATATATGCAAAATTTTGAGAATATAGGTAGGTACTTACAATCCCCCGTAATATCACTAAACGTATGAATTTTACCACTAATGGACATAAGAATGTAGTTAATTTACACAATTTTTGGTTTATTAATACCGAATAGGATTAAGTACCTACTCTTTCCACCCATTTACTTAAAAGCTATTGAATTGATTGAGATAAGATTTTCTAGCTCGTATAGTCGTAAGGTAATAACACCTTATAAAATACGAAAGGCGTCACGCGAGAAGTAACAATTCTTTTCATATCAAAAGCTTAACTGAATAAGGGAGAGTTAAATGCTTATTTTTTCACCATTTTTCCGTGGATGAAATAAATAAAATTGTGTACCGGACGTAAACACAAATATCAAAATGATAACTCCTTTACGTTACTTCACTAATGAAGTTTTGTTAGTTCGTCTCACAAATCTTGAATAGCCTTAACCTCATCAGGGTAAACGTAAATTTGTCAAGGAAGATATATGTACGTTGGGTATCCACCGACGTCGATGGCCCAGTGCAATTATTGTCTTGTCACTCCACCGGAGTTACGCGCTCCATCCACCCGGAACATTTGCTTTATGTGAGCTTACTGCTCCTGGGAATCTGTGCTATGCGCTCAACCATACGTCGGTTAAAGTTCACATCGACTAGAATTCCACAAATAAACAACTGAGATTAAAATCAGCAAAATACTAAAACATGCGGCCGTAACCATACCGGCCGAATGAGATCTTCCATGATTGATTACTGTTCTCGTAATTTGAACGTTTATGACTAATACCAAAAAATAAGCCATTACAAACCTGTAATAAAGATAATAGTCAAATAGCAAACTACAAAGAATAATGCTATAATTTACTTTTGTGAGCAGGTTGTTCGAGAGCTCGCGGCTCGTGAGAGCACTCGTGGGCGGGACCATTTTGACTTTTGGTAATTACATTCAGACACCTTAGACGGACATTTAGATGAAATAGGCAATTATATTTCATCACAAACTGTATTTTTTTGCCTATTTGTCTAGGCGCCATATTCGTTACGCTATTTAAAACGGTCATAATTAAAGTAGGTGTAACAGAATAGGTAATATAACGCTTACTAATTTGGATTATTGTAATATGTTACTTTGTGTTGTGATCGGCACAAAAATAATATGTAAGATTGTCATAGTTGGAGATCTCGAAACAGTTCCTAGAAACTAGCGGAAAGATATCATCACATATTATTTATTGACCAAATAAATGGAACACCGACGAGACTGGGATATTTGAAATACTAAGACATAAATTATTAGGCTAGAAATCACTAATTGCGTCGTTATATCGAGACTGTGTCGATCTCCTTTGTTTTAAAATACGAACAATGGGAAAGGTCAATGTGGAACCGTTTCGGCTTTTTGGCTCACAATATGCGCTTTCACTAATAAAATGCTACCTGCTCTATTAACAGAAATGTGCCAGACATACAAAAATGTAATTTATTAGTACTTTAATATTTGTAATTTTGTTTTCTCCGGTTTGAAATATCATACTAAAATATTAATACTTTATGTTGGGTTAACATTTTAGCAATTTTTTCTTTGACCATATTTGATTAATTATCTTCATTTACTTTGACTGAAGTAAGTTATTTTAAATATTAACCAAGAATATATTTTTATAAAAATTACAATATTATATCAAAAGATCATTTAAAAAAAATATAGATATCTACTATTTGATGTTCTTATTTAGTACGAAATATTAATAATAATAATTAGAAATGTTTATTATATAAGGTACTAACAAAATTTAACTGAGAAGTCTAATTATTCATGTTCTTGTTTGGTCATTTTATTACATTTGTAGTTAAAAGTCTCGTAGCCGTCACGAGTATTTCGTGCTTTTATGCCCAGCTTGGCAACGTCCCTCAGCAATCACGTCCCGATTGTGATTGTTCTACGGTTCTCACTTCACATGTTAGCGTGATTTTACTTAATGCAATATGGCTTGAAGATTTTTCTGTAATTGTGAGCTATTAAAGCTACGAATGAAGGTTATATTCAGCCTTCGTGCAACAATCCGCTTGTGATATCTCTATAATGTTTACTTTTATATATATACTATTATATATGTTTTCGCTTAGTATACACTGTATACAGTACTCAACATTGTGTTGACAAGATTAAGTAGGTACTTAGTTTTGTAACTAACGTTAGTATACCTGAATCGTAAAATTTGATACTTTTGCACGACTCATGATGCGAAGCATCAGAGAGTGCTTTACGATCGAAAAAATTTTTTCGCTTCATTTTGGCGGCTATTTTTATTATTATAGCCTTGATAGTTCACGGAATCAAGATATTTTGCATACTATTGTCGAGATAATTTAATGGAGATTAATTCCATACTTTTTAAAAATTGATTTACTGCAATAGAATTGGAAAAAAACACCAAAATAGGTCAAAAAATTTTCCTGTCCGTCATGTGTGAAACCTGAAAACACTGTAACTTGTGAAAAAATCCATCATTTGAGTTATTTTTTTTTTTAATTCTAATCGACGATTGTAGGTCACTGAATGCGAATGATTAATTAATTCAGTGTCGTTTAATTGCACTTAATAAAAAACGAAAACTACAAGACTGTATATCTATATATATATCCATGTAAAATTAACATGGATGGTGATATATCTATATCTATAGATATTATGTACATTTTATTCCACCAGGGGCGCCTGTGCATCACTTTCCTAGTACAGCTGTTTTTTTTTTTTTTTTTTTCTTTTTATTTTGCACGACTCATGTTTTTTTTTTTATATTTCATAATTAAATGAGCATTATGAGTCGTGCACTTTTGGATTTTCCAAACTTTATTATATTGCTTTTAAGTGACGTAAAGCGTTACGACATTAATACGTCAATACCTACATTTTTATACAAGCTGAGCAAAACAACAGACTTGCTTGTTGTATATAACGACCTATAGTTTGTCAACTTGATTGTCGGCCACTCGATCCGCATGATTGTTATACTTCTTATTTATATTTCCACAGAGCTCACAGGTACAAAATGGTGCAGTACAGTTGTGTGTTGACATCTCGCTTGCTTGTTTTGCTACGGCTGTAGCTACGAGTGTCGCCGGCGGCCGTGGTTCGTGCTAGGGGTCGCAATACCGGACCATCTAAGCAAAACCGGTATTTTCGGTACTGACCCCAGACAAATCCCGGTATTCCGGTTTTTTCGATATTTTCGAGATTAAGATAAAGTTACTAATTTTTATTAAGCATTTTACTATGTAATGTTAATTTAGTGGAATTCCGAAGGAAAATAGGTCCTATTACTTAATACCAAGTTAATTACAGAAGTTTATGATTTATTAACGACGTTATGAGTTCCGAATTCATCATAAATGAATTATATAAAAATATATGTGGAAAGCTGGACAAAAATATCTCTGTAGTCGTGCACTCTTGACTCGTGGCATGATGATGACAACTGGTCAGTCATCCACAGCTGCCTTGAACAGACGCTATTGCGATCCTTCGCCACAGCCTTCTATGCTGGCCTTGCGGCAACACTCGACGAGGGAACACTGTGTGCTAGATTTTATAAGGTCTGTTCAGCGAGTAGGCGATCTGCCGCGTGACCTCTTTCCATCTACCTTTCACGGAACTACAACCGTAGTACTGAGTTCTCGTCCCTAAATATGCGGCCGAAATATTTTAGTATTCTAATCCAGATAATCGTAGATCCAGAGAATAGTATTTCTAGGGCATCAATTTTACGGCGATCTTGCATCCGAATCGTCTACGTCTCTGCAGCGTAGAGAAGGATAGGAAAAACTAGACTTTTCATAAGTCTTATATGTAACCTAACGATAAGGCAGACGGGCTACCTGATGGAAAGCAGTCACCGTCGCCTATGGACATTTGCAACACCAGAGGAGTCGCCAATGCATCGGCTTTGAAGGAGAGCTCTTTTTACACCCCTCTTGAAGAGCCCCATGTCATAGTCCTGAGGGAATACCTCAGGAGAAAGTTCATTCCACATTTTGCACGTACGCGGCAAAAATGAACGATCAAACCGAACCGTGGAGGACCGCCACGGGTCCAGTTGATGTGGATGGAACTTCATCCTTCGGCGAGAGGTGCGATGAAGGAAAGGCGGCTTAGGCACCAGATCAAACAGTTCCTCAGAACACTCACCATTGTAAAGTCGGTAGAACTCGCAGAGGGAACCTATGTCCCTCCGCAGGCTTAAGGGTTCTAACCGATCAGAGATCGCTGGATCATCGTCGATTCGCACCTCGCGTTTCTGTACGGAGTCAAGTGGTTTAAGCTGGTATTGTGGTGCCCCTGCCCAGAGATGCGAGCAGTACTCTATGTGGGGCCTCACTTGCGCTTCATAAAGCAGAAAGAGTTGGCCCCCAGTGAAGTACTCCTTGGCTCTGTTCAGGACGCCCAGTTTCTTTGAAGCCAACTTGGCTTTAACTTCCAAATGACTCCGATACTGCACGTCACACGAGATGTCAACTCCCAGAATCCCTACACTTTTACCAATGGTGAGCGGGGTACTTTGGAACTTAGGCGCATTGTCATAATTGTCATTGTTATAAAATATTTTGAAAATATATCATCTTCCTCTAAATGTTCCTTTTATTGTGATACACTCAAGAAATATAGCATAAAACTATAGTTACTGCACTTCCTTGTCGACCCTTTTGTATGAAGTGTAATGAAAATAGTGTGGGCCCAGTGTCGTGGTCACTGTCCATTTTCCCAGACGCGATTACATATGGTATGCAACATGTCAACCTCGAGTTCATCCATTGATCGAAACACTTCAATAGGAATATCATCTATATTAATTGCTTTGTCGCGTTTTAATAAGTTAAATAGCAGCGCGTACTTCATCTTCGAATATACATAGATGGTTCTTTTTGTATATCATTTTTTGGCATATGTTGTGTATAAGGTCGACTATTAGAGAAAAGTGATATGAAGTATTTTGCCATACATTGACGATTTCCTTAATTTCGGTAACAATCACACCATCAGAATCCTCAATAGCCCATGTTCTGGGTTTAAATTGATGGGTTATAAATCGGATTTTTTAAGAGATCTTTTATTTCAAATCGAACCTTTTCTTTAGCTCTCCGACGAAGCAATATACAATACGCCAAGTCTCACCTGACATCCAATGCTGATGTTTGTTGATTTTCATAGGTTGTGTCGATTGTAACGCTTGTTTAATATGGACTTTTGCATTGTGCCAGAATCCATTGGAGTCAATTTATATGACTATAACTTTATTTGTTTTATTTTACTAAAAACCGAAAATACCGAATATCCCGGTTTTTGTGAAATTAAAACCGGTATTAATAAGACCTAAATTTGGCCCGGTATCCCGGTATTTTCGAAATCTCGAATACCGGATTGCGACCCCTAGTTCGTGCGGACTGTGATCATGCCTCGGAGCTCACTGTACATGATCCGTTTGGCCGCAGCACACTATACTTCTCGTTGCTTTGTACAGTTTGGATGTTCTATGGTTTAACTTTACAAAGGAATATAATGAAGTAATAATATTAGAATACATTTAACAATGTGTATACATAAGGTGCATATATGAATTTAGTTTTACAGCTCTAATGGGCATGCTGTACAGACTTAGGCTCTAATGACAACTTTGCACACATTGTACAATTATTACGGATATGTTTATAATAAAAAAACTAGCTGACCCGGCAAACGTTGTGTTGCCATATAAATAAAAAAATGTTAAGGGTGAACGACCCTTATCACTTAGGGGTATGAAAAATAGATAGTAGCCGATAGATAAAATTCGGTGAAAATCGGTAAAGCCGTTTCGGAGGAGTACAGTTACTAACATTGTGACACGAGAATTTTATATATAAGATATACAAATTTAGTCAAATTTATTAATTCACAAAGTTATGCAAAATCCATAACATAAGACATACATTCATTAAAAATACCGAAAATACGTAAATCTATATACGTGGTTATCTCATAATGTCACAACACTCAAGGCCACACCAACTGTTCTAGTAATTAAAATAATGGATTAGTAGAAGTCGTAATATGTTAGGCTTATTATAAATACAATTTAAAAATTCCCGGAATGATTTATCAAAAGCGTACCGCGACTCGTTTTCGTTTGTCGGCTGGTTGAGTAGCCGCAGGTTTATTTGTATACCTATTAATTTTAACATAATAATTATTTATTAAATATTTTATACTTAATATACATTTTTGGAGTTTTTATACTCTAGGTTTCTTTAAATTGAAATTATTCTCAAATAAGACTGAATTTTAAAATAATTTGTCACACATTATAAAATGGACTTAAAAGTTTTAAGCTAAAACTATGTATGATAATAATTATACAGAGTAGTACTAAAAGTTTCTATTTAATAAGTCTAATTTAAGTAGAGGTATTGCTACTGCTGTAGACTGATGTTGTTCAATCTAAGAATAGCCTTGATAACAAAAGCAAAGAAAACCTTTAGAAGATGTTCACATCAAGTTTAGAATTATTTAGAATATGTTCATAGGAATGGCTTTAAGACTACTTTTATTATTTTATTGTTGCCATTATTGCTATAAGACAGAAGTTGGCTTCTAGCTGTAACAAGATAATCCCGAAAACTACCTACATTTCTATAACTTACAATCCTAATAGTAACACCACAACTAATTAGTTACAGAAACAGTTTAACTTCGAATAAATCGTAACAATAAGGCACCACCATAAGGTACCATCGGCAATGAAAAAATGGTTTTGTTTTAAGCGTATTATGCAACTTTGAGATGCTTTACCGATAACGCAAACGTGACTTAGCTAACCCTGTTACCTAAGGTATATGCGGCTTCATTTCGGTTTTAATACAAAAGATCTTTGTAGCTAATGTTGGAGCCATTTGAACGTATCATTAATTTTAAATTATGCATCACTAAAAATTAACATATAATGAATTGCTTTTGTATGGGCTTGCATAACTATACTTGTGTTTAATTGTATATTATACGGTGATCGAGCTCTATACCTACTTATTTTAATAACTGAGGAAGTAGACAACTCTTAAATATTAAAGTCATGAAGATAGACATTTGAAGTTGCTAAAGTGAGTAATTTACTTACCTTAAAGTACCTTACCGTGAGTAAAGGTACTTTTAATGTTCTCGACTGAATTTTGTTCTGAACAAGTTCAATGCATTACCATTAAAATAATACTTAATATTTGTATACTAAATACTTTTGTCCCTCACTAATGGCCTTTCCGATTAATCAATAATCATATTGCAACACATATTTATCTACTTACTTATTAACATAACAACTTTCATAGTTTCATGTACTTTTATAATATTTACGTAAAAGCTCTACATTATAATTAAGTTTCCAGCGATCTTACATAATGTAAAGTTTACGAGCAGCAGATCATCTTACATTTATTGGCTTAGAGAATCTAATAGCATTTAGATGTTCAGGAAGGCGTGCTACGGTTTTATCAGGCGTGTAAGCAATTCTAGTAGCGGGCGCTTCTCGCGTTTCGTTCCGGCTACGTCGGCCGCAGGTAACCGTTGCAGTTGCGGTGCGCCGCCGGCCCGCTAGCGCCGACACCCTATACTAATTAAACAACCATCGACACGTGTCGGGTTCGCGGCCGCCCATACCCACATGCACTGCTTTCTCTCGCTGACATCCGAGCTCGGCTTCAAAAGCGCAATATTATATTATGATCTTACAACACAGGTTAGTTCTTGACTTCAGAAAGTTCGTATCGATGAAAAGTTCAATATGTTTGCAATTGATTCGGTAGACACAACAGAAAAGCACTGAATATCATTTTGACAGAAAAAAAATCAGTTTATGTTTGACCAACGTTTGTGAAACATTAAAGAAAGAAATGCATACATTTAAAATATGATTTAAATACGGATATTTGCACTTGTATCCATCCAACATACTAATGCTCTATACATAAATTATACAAATAAAATTTATAGAGGTATAATATGGTTATACTTTATTAAAGATTTAATATTATAAGTATGTAAGTAAGAAAGTATAAGGCACAATAATAAGATTTCGGTAAGAATTTGATAGCTGTTATAAGTAAATAAAAAATCTCCTAGTCATCCTTCTAATTTCTTCGGTACCATATTTTCTCTATTTCTGCTAATTTTTACTTTATTACACACACTCGTAATACGACTTCTTGCGGTTTAATGTCTAGTGTAGTGTTGCGCAGCTCGGTGCTTTCATATCTGTATCTATATACCTAAGAGTTTCAAGAGCAAAGTACTAAGAGTCGAGGGCTTTCACATAAACCGTCGTTACCTTATTAAACGGCAATGAGGGCCGGGAACGAATCGCGCGACAATACAGCACGCATTGCGATATTAGCCTGATCTGAATCTACGGCTCGATAAACATGACACTCTGTAGCAATGTGCACTGACCGGTAAAAATTATACTACGATCGTTTTAATGTGCCTCTCGGTATATATCCTACGATCGATGCTTGTGATACAGACCACAGCTAGTTTAGTACTCCAAGATAATAAATTCAGTATGTGTAAGTGTGTTATGATATATACGTTTATTTGTATCATGTTTGATCGATTAAATGTTGTTATTAATTATGTTTTCTTTCATATTTTCGAGTAATTATTTATTAAAAAGATAGAACAAAACTATGTATGTAACTATGATATAATATTGCTCTCTATGGGAAATTCTTTGGTATCCAGTCAATTATATATTATTATGTACTATCATTTAACTGAAGCTGAAACATTTTGTTAAATATTGACTTTACCGTTTCCTCGTACACAACTTATAAACATAAAACCAATAAAAAGTCTTCATACCATTACATATACTATAAACATACTGATTATACTTAATAAAGATAATGCAAAAGGTCCGTGAATAATAATCCTAATTACAGTCAAAAAGCATCAGCTAGTATCAACAATCGCTTCAATTTAGTCATATGATACTTAGTTGAGATAATTGACCGTAATCTTCGTAACGGTTCAGTTGAGTTGCGATGTATTCAGTTCACTGTTTTTGAAACATGTTTCTTAATAATGGGAGTTTGTTTTGCTCTGAAGTTAGTAACAGAATAGATGTCGATCGAATGTCTGAATTCCTTAAGCAACAATAATAGCTCACGCCGCTGCCGCCAATAACGAGGGCGAATATTTTTGAATAACTAACAAATATTCCAATATCGAATGGAACCATCAACGCTAACTAACGAATAACGTTCAATACCTAATGTCTGTGCACCTTCGTAGTTGGAACTTTAACCCGTAAGGCTCGAATTATGCATTCATCCGCCAACGTACGTCGGTTTAACTTTTTCCTTGTATATTCATCGCAATAAATGCAAAATTTCACAACATAAATTATCCATCAATTACGGTTGTTCATCACGCACTTGTACCTGAATATCGACGGGAGAAAATATGTAAGTACGTAGATTAATTATGTGCATATATTTTCCTTCTCGGAAAAAACAAAGCTACGCATTCATTGATATTTAACGTAACATCGTTACGTGATTCAGATTTCGATATTGCATACACCACGGGATATATTGCATAAGTCCCAGTTTTGCATTTTGTTTATTTTCTCATTGTCCTTAAATATTACTACCATTTATAAGATTTCGCTGACGACTCCATCCGTATCCGCTGCATGCAGAGTATTTAAGCGTCTATAGCAAAAATGGCTAGCTATAAATGGCATCTTTTGTAATTTTATCCTGTTCGTCTAATTTTACGTCTACCTGTCCGTACATTACAGGTATTTTATTCAGAGAGTATGGACACTTTATTTAAATGAGTATGTAATTTGGAAGGTTCATGTCTATCTATACCGTTACATATTGTTATGCTAGTGCAATTTTTAAATTTTAGTACTACCTCTGTCAAAGAGATTATTAATTGACCGGGAAAATTTTTCGTGATGCATGTATTTTGGTTTAATTTTTTAGGTTAAAAGGAGCCGATGTTACATATAACTTACTTTACTTTATCTAAACACTCGGTTAAGAGCGGATCGGTTGCCAAGATTAGGTACCTCATACAGAATCATACTGATTACTACGGCTACAGGCATTTTTAAAATGATAAAATGTTTCGTATACCTACCATATTTTTCCGCTACCGTGGCGAAGTAAAAAAACTAACATTTAAGTTTAGACTTACTAATCATAAACTTTTATACAAAAAAGCGTTCATCAAATTTGATTCAGGTGTTTTTGTATAACCAGGCTATTATGAATTTCAGAAATTCTTAAATACCACAAAGTAGGTACGCACCGAATAAAAGGTTATCCATTTATTGTACATTTGTAGTTCTAGGTTAACACAAGCTGTATAAATGGTTTTATACCCAATTGTAATATCTACGAGTTAAATCATTTACGGCCAAATAGGCGAGTGCCCACATAAAACACAACACGAAAAAATGTGTTTCATCATAAATCACAGCCATAAATATTGACCACTTTATAGTTCGTATTAGGTAGTACCTCCTCACATTCGTTTTTCAATGAGATAATAAAGATAAAGGTTTTATGTAATTCGAGAGAACTCTTGCCACCCAAGGTTACATGTAATATGATTTACATCTGTATTAATCATTTTTTGTCGTTGATACGGAAGTATACCGCCCGTTTTCATTATAAAATTAAAGTGGCAAAAGAGCGTGCTATGCACCTGATGGTAAGTGGCCACGTATCACGTGACGAACTCAGGGTACAGCAGGGGTTCTACTTGATTGATCAAAATTGTGTTGCTACTCCTAACGACTGAGATAATCGCCTAATGTGTAAATTACCCAGCATCCACACCCTACCACTGAAACACAGAATTACTTCATGCCAGAGATATGTGGTGTATTTGAACTTCATTTACTTAGGTAAATGAAGTTCAAATACACCACTACCTTTAAAATTACAGTGTATTTTTCCGTGATTAACTGTCAGCTTCATACGGTAAATCGTGTACAGACATTGTTATGTAAGTAGTTTGTAAGACACCACACAAATTGTGTCAATCAAAGCACTTTGTGGCTTAGTAAAATTTTCTGGTCAGCGACAGTGGAATTAATACTCTACAAATTTTGCATATGTTCAGTAAATCACGGTGTTTATGAGTCATTCAAGTCGGTGCGAGACCGCGCGACCCCGCACTGATTTGCAATCTCGACTGCCCGTCCTGTGCGCACTCACAACTCCTTCTCTCTTTACATTTCAATGCAAATGAACTATATGGAAGCTGATCCAACGAATAATAATTCCCAAAAATATTGCGATACGGTTTATATAGCAGTTACTCTCATTTGTGCCAGTCTCGATAACTTTTCTTGGACGTTTCGTCGGAATAATTTCATATGAATTAATTCGTTGAAAACACTAAGCTTACCGATATACTTAAATAGAAATAATATATGTCATGTAAAGAACGCTTTAACTGGCATTATCTATACTTTTTTCTTCCCAACTTTTACGATAATGAAAACAACTGGATCCCTTTAACCACACACTACTCTGCGCATCGGGCATTACACGTGCGTTGCAAATTTAGATATATCTTACAAACTGCCTTATTATAAAAAAATATAAAAGATTTTTAGGCGACGATTAAAATGTTACTAAATATTACTTTAGCTCGGATGCATATCGTCGCAGCGTCTTTGTAGAGCACTTTGTATGTGCGTCGACGTTAGAGCTTCCAGTTTTGGGAACGAGCACGCACTGACTGCCTTCATGAATATTTAGATGAGAAGTGCTTCATTAGTCACTTGTTCTCCGTAGGAAAAGGGCGTGTCTGGATGCTCTTTCATATTCCACGGACGATTCTTGTTCGAAATTAGTAAAGGGGATACAGTCTTAATAACTGTTTTTGGATGGAATGGATTATATCTAAAATTTCATTTTAAAAGCATTGTCTAACAAATCTTAAGAAAACCTATGTCATCCTTGCAATAAATGTTTGTATATAATTGTGTTGTTTTTATAAAAAAAAATATTATGAACCCAAAGTAAATATAATACATCTACATTTATTATTTATAAATTAAATACAAAACCACATTTTAAAATAACATTAATTAGCAATAGTATTTTTATGAAATACTAATAACAATTAATACTAATAACTTGCGTTAACAATGCCTTCTACTAAAGTATTAAAACAGAAACAAAACAACATGATGATTTCAATACTTATATCTATTTCGTGACTGCTCGCGTGAACTTTCACACTATAAAAATTCATCATATTAACTAGGTAGGTACGTATTAACAGATACCGTCGCGAAATCAACTCCATTGTTCCCACCACAAAATGAAAGTTCTCTATTTGCATATTATATATATCTTGATTGGTATTCATATTCCGATATATGTAATTGTTAAGCTTAAGATTCATCTACTGGTACAAAAATTGCTTCATGAATGCATTTCGAATGTCATTTCTTATGCTGGCTTGGAACGTATAAAGAGTAAAGCTTTATTGTTTAGTAAGCTTTGGCAAAAAGGTTTTGTAACAACTTCGTTAATGCTTTCGCCCACGTGACTTATGCATTCTTAATTTCACTTGTCTCTTATTAATACGACGGCACAAGGAGACGATCACTGTCAAGGATATAAAACTCAGCGTCGAGACGAAATTAAAGATTTCTTTAATTCGCTTGTGCTCATAACATATTGAACAGAAAGGTAGAGATAGAGGCGAGCGAGACTCGTGCCTTATTGTTGTTGAACATGATGAGCTCTTGACGTTTGCTTATTACAATTGTGAAAGTAAGATATTTAAGCGGCTGAACGTCGTACCGTTGACATGGACAAGTCGCGCGGCGCGGCGTGGGCGCGCGGCTCCTGTTCGCCGCCCCGACGATACGCGCCTCTCCATCCTCCCGCGCCTTCTCGCCTCTACCAACAATCCCATTGTACGGCCTATTTGCTAGTAAAGCTTTATCTGTGCACTCCAATAAGATAAACACTTACCGATAGTTTAATTAACTTCACATTAGGAATGCGATTGAGTTACATTCTGTAGAATCGAATCAATTATACGTTCCATATGTTTTCAAGATAAAAATTGAGGAACATAATAATGGACAAAATTCGGAACATACTGTCAGTCATCGTACGAGAACAGTCGTAATATAAAATAAAAGCGGAGGATGTTCATCAGACGCGAGGCCATAAAACGAGCCCTAAAATGTTAAACGACTGCTCAAAATTGGTGGTAAGAAGAAATTACAAAATAAAAGAATGGGATTACGGTACTTTGACTGATATTTTGAGAGAGTTCGTCTTAACCTATATTTCATTTTATGGGTGAACGATTTTTACAGCCTCGCGGACAATCCGAATGACTACGCCTTTGTAGAAAGTTTCAGAAATTATTTCGAAATGATCAATCAGTCCAATAAACCTACATTTTGAATAAGAAATCTTAACGCGCATTTATTAGTTTATAACGATAAATTGAACTGTCTTAATTTGTAACCTGTAGCCTTAATGGCTATAGACACCGAGCTCACGAGTGTTAAGTTTATTAGCGCATTCGTAATGTGTTCCGTTAAAGCACTTCCGCAGTCGGTTTGGTATTTGATTTAGGCGAGGTGTTTACACGTAGCTGTCTTTGGGTCAATTGGAATGGAGCTATCAGTGGTTACAAATCGGAGCAGGCTTGTGACAAAGCATGTCGGTCGGTGATCGACGTTGTCGCACGGCCCTCTATGACAAACGCAACGCTATGAGTGATTGTGTGCGTCCGTCGCTCGGCACTCGCTCTCTTTGTGCTCTCGAATAATCCGCTGAGTCGTGATCTGGAGTCTAACGGTGCAGGTCTACGAGCCTATTGAGTGCGCTCTCGGTAATAGACACAATTTTTCAAGCTTTCACATAAGATCACTAATACTTGCTAAGCTCAAAATCCATCACATGACTTATTATCTCCGTACCGAATCTTATTAGATTACAAAACTTGTTAGTCCTCTGTTAAATACTTTTTACGGTTACACAGACGCAAATAAGTTTTAAAAGTAAGCAGTCATTGTACTTAGAAGTTTGAAAGAAAATGGTTTTAACATCTTACAAGAATCTTATCTAAGTACTTAAAAATAAATAGCGTTAAGCTTTACGAATCACGAACCAAATGTCAACTGAAATCATTGACCTCCGATCAGACAAATAAGAAGACACGAAAATGCCAAAGAGCCGCCCCGATGTCTAAAAGGGTGGTAATATATGTTTTTTCATCACTTTTTGGTGAGCATGCCTATTTTGTCATTGTTATCCTATTCAGTTTTGTAGACAGTATAAAAAGACATGCATTCATCTGATTAATAGTACGGCTTACATAATGGGATTTGTGTTAACATTCGCTACCTTGTTCAATTTATTAATTCCATTAGAAGATTTATTTCATTTTTGATAATCAATATTTCTATATTAGTGATTTTATTAATGCACCTACTTAAGCAGTAATCGTATTTATGACAACAAGGTTTATATTAAAAAGTACACTTATTAAGGTATTATGGATCTATAACAACATCGAAACGAACATGATAATAATTAGATATCGTTATGTATATGCCAAAATCTACCTAATTCTATATAGGTACTACTTGCTTTTCTAACAGTAACAATGTAGTTTTAGGTATTTGTAAAGACATGTAATACTATCTTGTTTACAAAATTTTGTACATATAGCTCATCAAGACTTTTTAGGTATATACCGCTAAGTTTATTATTATTAAAAATTGTATTTAGCCTATCTACCTATACAAATCACGACATATGGTCACCAAACCTTTCAGTTGTTTATAATTTTTTTCATTAGTACCAAAGTTTAATTTAAGAACTGTGATTTACTTTTGTTTATTACCTAATTCAGTAACTTCGTCATGTAGGTAGCACGCGTGACATTTCACACTGCGGTTTAGTCGATTTAAGTTAAAATCTCAGGTCTCACCTGCACACAGCCAGCCACCTGTTAACTGCAACTCGGCAGAATAAAAAAAGGAAAGAAGCGAGCGCCAGCCAATGCAAAAAACAAGAATCCAAGACGACACGTTTGGAAAATAAAAAAAAGCTCTCGCCCACCAGATGGTCGCCCCGACGCGCCGAGAAACTCGCTTTGAGCAGGTTGTGACTTACCACGCATATTCATTTGCACTTATGAATGCGGGGAAAATTGAATAACAAATCTGATTAAAGAGTACGAAATAATAATACTATCGAAGGATATGCCTAGAAGGCGGCAAGGCACATAAAGCCGCTATTACAATGTAAGAGTGCACAATTATAGCGCTTGTAATAAATAAGCAAAACGATCGTTCTCGATATTCCAGTTCTTTTTATATTTATACTATTGTAAGGCTTGTAAATATTAGTCACAGAAACGATAAATATCAAACCTTTGAAATTTTTTTCATAACATTTAATTAGAAATGTTCGGCAAAAGTGGATTGCACTTAGGTGGACCTAATAGAAAGGTCACATTTATCTAGCTTTAATCAATTCCAAATAGGACTCTACACGTAAGCCGTAAAGGTACCTGCTATCCTTAACTACTAGCTAATGCCGACGACTTAGAATGCCTTGTATTGCAAAAGTAACAAGACTTTTTATGAAAACAATTATTCAACGTCGATCGATATCAAGGAACCATTCCTTTTAATTAAAAAAATAATAATACAGGTAGTTCCCTAAAGTAAAGATTGAAATACATAATATAATACTTTATTATTTCTACCTTTACTTTAATATACTATGGCAGAAATGCAGTTTAAAAAATAAAAAACCAACAAATTAAAAAATACAATATTTTAATAAGTCACTCTTCCAATAAGAGGAAATCGACTAAACGCCTGTTCGGGCAATATTTTATCACACCTTTTGAAATAGATCCAACTGTGCTCATTTAACAGAGCTAGCGAAAATTAATTGGCCATATGTTTTCGTTACATTCTCATTAAAACGGGCGCTTTGAAAAGATATGACCCCATATGGTGCATCGTTTTTTTGTATTGCAAAAACACGTCAAAAATGTTAAGCCGACAAAACAATCAAACAACAAACAGGAAAAAACGGACGTAACAACCTGTTTCAAATTTAAATAATGTGTCAAGTCATCTCATCACCTTCGTACTTCGTTTTTTGTGAGTACACCGTTGTCGTATGTATTTAACTTTTATACAAAGTTACAAACCAATTTAAGAAAGCTTTTTAGGTGAGTAGGTAGTTGATATTTGAATAATGTGAGTTGACAAACAAAAATTTATTTTTTAGCTTTTGGAGACCGTACGAACATTTTAGTGTGTACTTGGTGAATTAACGCTAATAAGAGGTAGTAAGTTGACACACACATAAATCAAAGGATAGTGTTATTATCAATAACAGTAATGTTGTCGTTCATAAATAAATAGACGTAGTTCTTCTACGTATATTTATAATTTTAAAGATTTTGCCCTCAAAATTCTAAAGTAAATAATTGTAATGCAAACAAACTAGTTAGTTCTATAACTCACTTAGTAGTATCGGTGATATCACACCACGCTAATGTACACGTGTACGGTAGCGGTATATTGAAGAAGTAACCGCTGCATTTGATCTTGTTGTGACAATTAATTGCTTCGGCACTACCTGGGAAATTGGCCCGCCTCCGCAATTAGTTCCCAGTTCCCAGCTTACTAATGCCTGTGTAACTTATGGTCGACGATAGCAGCCGTCTCATGTCGCTCATTAATGGATAGTTTCCATTACTAATCGACTTCAAACAACATTTCACTTTGTAATTTAAGGGGTAATTATCGCATTTGGCCAAAGATTAGCTCTTGTATTTGCAACTCTAGTCTCACTAATTTAAGTATTCCTTTTTAGGTTAGCAAATGATTTGTTGTTTTCGTTAACAGAAGATATTGTTTTGCGCTGACAAAACGTTTTATGTTCCGATCCGACAATTATGACTGTATCAACTAAAACTGTTAGGGGATTTCAATATTCAATATACCATTTAGGTTCGCAATAAATACCTTTTATAACTTTCCTTAGCAGCACTTTAGCTTTGGTGGTATGTTTGTTATTCGGTCAATTATTGAAATAAATAATATAAAATTGGGAAACGGACACAACATTCCGATACCCAGAAGTGGTGGGGAAGATATTTGGAACCTTTAATTTTTTTGCTTTTACATGTTTGAATTTACACTATTTTGAGCTTAGCGATCACCAAAATAATTCTTTAATTACAGTGTCCGAAACAAATATCATAAAACATATTTTTTGCTGTTGGTTAAATTGTGAATATACTATTTGTTGTACCACAAATACTTGACCAGTTTTTTTCAATATTTTTATTGAATAAGTTACACTTAGCTACATTTAAAAAAGATCTAATGCATTTCTAATTAAGGCCTTTTACTACTCGTCTCAAAAACGTTGCATATTTATGATAGCTTTGATATACATTTAAACTAATAAATAAATTCTGATTAACATTTCAAAATACAGGTGTACCTAAAGCTTTGTATAACATTAGAACAGAGTTAGTACCTGCGCGAATGTGGCGCGTGCGCACCTGTGCCCGCATGCCCGCTTATATCTAAATAGAGAAACACAGCGTGTTGTCCAGCCCTTTTTTCAAAGTGCTATTCTATAATCAACTATATTGAGACAATAATCAACAAAGGTTAAACAAATTCCAGTAACATGAGGGTTAGAATGTGTTAAAGATAATAATCTCACGACATTCGAATTATTTTACTAATGTGACTAGATGGGTGCAGTTTATTAATACCTAAAGATCCCGATTTAAAATAGTAAGAGCTAATGGAATATAAATTACATGGATTTCACTTAGATATGAAGACGCACAGTTATTAGTTTACAATGATATGCATAAACGTATTAATTTTATGTTACTTCCTTTAATATTTTACAAAAAAATAACTTTAAAGTCCTACCTGATCCATCCTTCGATTTTTCGATGATTCGTCCGTAGATGCGTTGCTTCCCCTATGGTGTTGCTTTAGAAGACTCACTCTACTACTACCTTCGAAACTGTAACTTTAGTCGTCTCTATTACGTCAAATTATTTATTCCAATTCGAGATTTGATATGATGAAATACTAAACTGACTCCACTTGTATATATCCAAACACTCGAGTTGTTAGATCAGCACTATGCGACGTAAGCCTGTCACGCCGTCCTATCACACGGAAACCTACAGAGCCAAGGGCTTTTGTACACGACGACTTTTTTGTGGTGCAGTCTATCCGTACTGATTTAAATAAAAGAGTAGGTACATAAAAAATAAGCTGTTCATTGTTTGCTCAGGGCTTTTCCGGTAATAAAAAACATTTATTTTTAAACTTTCACGACTCGAATTAATTGTAATTAAGTAAGTATATTTTGCTAGAGTCTGCACATACTTTAATGCATTTGTGTTGCTACTGTGTCGCGTTTTTATATGTACCTATTAGCACATTTTGTATAAGCAGACAAAAAGACACTGATCGAGATTGATTGTTACCTATTTACTTTAATGTCTTCTGTAGGCATGTCGTCTGTACTATGCCTCCATATCGACGACATCAAATTCTTTATATTCGTATGATCACATGTTTCAGTAAAGTCACAGCCTCTAATTTATTAATTTAATAAAATAAGAAAATGTAATATGGTGTAACGTCTACCATTTGTATTTTTCTTATCAACATCTCGGCATGCATATTTAAATATCTCAGTTCTATATAATATCTAAAAAGTTTCTCGTGATATCGTTTTAATACTCTTATTACTGTTAATTAAAATTTGATTGTGATTTGTATTCTGGAGTATGCAAGAGCTTATAATCGCAGCGATGAAGACGTCGGCGTAGCGAGCCGCAGGCAGTTGTAACGCGGCGTGCTGTAGAGATGGCGTAGTAGGGTTCACACACGATAATGAAAATTGCAGTTATATTTAAAATATACCAAATATTGTAAAAATAAATGCTCGGTATTGAGAAGCTTCTATAACCCCATTTTTATCACAACTTTTCCTGTAGTAAGGCGTTACGTCAGAGTAATTTTAAAGTGTTTTCACGGCAAAAAGATTTTTTTCAACTTTATATTTTTTTGATTGTGCCCCTTTTAAATCTAATCTGTTTGTCTTTTTATTATAGAAACTTTTCATAATTCTTTTTAATTAACGAAAAAGAATGCAAATTTTGATTATAAGTAAGCAGAATTAAATTTATTAATTAAACCTGAATTCAGTTTTCAATGCCATAATTTTTGAAACTGTTCATATTATATTGGTGTTCACATCTCGATAATGGTTCAGCAGCCCTAGAGGGGTATCGGCAAAGCACCGTCGGATGTTATCGTACTTATCTACCATATTGATTGCGCCCGTGTCGAAAGACTCGCCGGCCAAAAGCGACGCGAGCGCAGATTGAAACCCGAACGTGTCCGATGATTGATTACTGCGTAATGGACACTGACACTCCGGATCGATTTACTGAAAATACCAATGTGACAATGTACCTACTGTTTAAATATAGGTAATTTAATAATGCAATTGCAGGGCGAGATGTATACCAATTATTTTCATGTGGATGTTTCTTCGTACACATGTGTCAGATCGTTAGATTAACCGTAATACAAAAAAAAGTTGTTTCGTCTAATTTGGTTAAAAAAATTAAATTCGTATATAGCGTAATAAAATAAATATACATACAGCCGAACAAAGAACCTCTTCCTTTTCGAGGTCAGTTAAAAAACGAAATGTTAGGTATCATCTTGATGAATTATTTTTATTGTATGTATAAAAATAATTTATATGAGGAGTTTGTAGGTATCTACCTAAGGAATTTCGATTAACCTGTACCTACCTACATATCACTTTTCATATTAATTATTGTCAAGAATTTGGGATGCGTACCATAATATTACCAATTACCAAAATTTCACGCTCTTATCGATCTTTATCGATGTTGTAATGAGTTTTAAAAGCTTTTTGCTTCCAAGGAATTCAAAATCTCTGCAAACAGGCATGATTTTAATCTAAAGATTGAAGATGTACTTTTCCGTTTTAAATGATTTATGTTCGTACTGAAATCCATCGCGATAAGACACACATTCAACTACTCGTATACCCAGGGATATGTTAAATTCATTTATTGAGTGTTCGATGTTTTTCAAGTTAAAAGGCAGTTTTAAAAAAAGTCTCGCGAATTTTGATGAGGTTAATGCGTTGTCGCGGCGCGGCATATTATTAAGAATAATAACAGCGATAAAGCTGTAAATTGCGTATGCGTGAGGTCGAAGCACTCGGCGCGGCGCAGGCGTCACGGGAGCCGTTTGCCCACTTGCCCAGCGCCAATTGATTGATAATGCCTGCCATCAAATCACCGAAACGCTCCACGCAAATGCACTTGTCAAGAGGCTTCACGATTGACCCGAACATTTATAACCTGCTCGACTGCAGTGTTTGAGCCTTTATCTGAGTTGATGTGTTTACTTTTATGTTTCAATTCTTCGATTTTATGGACTTGATTTTGATTTCAATACCTACATAACATATTATTTTATGGGAATATTTTTATAGCAGCGTATTGTATATTATGTCCTCAGCCGACTTCACTTTGAAGATATATCTTCGCCCACATTATTCATGCCAGTTTTAAGTGCAGTGTAATATTTCTTAATCCATCAGCTTTCTCAACTATCTTGTAGCGCTCTGTTGCTTGGTATTTAGCAAACCCAAATTAGCGAGTGTTTTGATTGTTGCATGGTTTATGTGGCAGATAGTCGTTAAACAATAATTGTACCTACTACAATTATTAAAGTGTTTATTCAAAGATATTAAAATAAATATAAATTTTGAATAAAAAACAACATTAATAAAAGCGGTTAAACTATAATTAAGGACGTGGTAGTTCAGCCTCAGATTATACATAAAATGAAGCATAGATGCCGACACACCGTTAAGCAGCCTCAGATTATACATAAAATGAAGCATAGATGCCGACACACCGTTTTAATCTTCGGCAATCAGTGGTAAAAATCTATATTAAATACCTTCCTATATCCGGATGCAATTGATACTGCATCCGGATATAGGTAGGTATTCTGATGAGGGTCCGGGTAAAATCAAGCATGTATTATGAAGATCAATAAACAGATGTGTACTAGTAACCCTATAGATCTAACGCTGTTAAATTATGTTCAATAAGTAGCGAAGAAACTATGAATTTACAGAGAGGAGATATTAATTGAAGATTGGCGATATATCTAAGTCTAAATACAAAGAGTTGCACATGAAGTTGATCGCAGTAGGTGCATACATGTTGGTACTATTAAGTACATATCGGAATTGGGCTTTTCCGTAATCACGTATCTACATACCTGACTTTCGTAAGTCCTTTACCTAGCGATCAAATCTGTGATTTGACCCATGATAAGAAACGTGTCCGAATAAGCTCAGAGTGCGCTTCGACTCCAATACCGTGCTTATTCGATGTTACCTTTTCGATCAGAGCGCATATAAGACCAAAAGAAATTACCTACGTAAAGATGTATTTTGAATCATTTAAAATTCCAGATTTTAATTGTCTATATGAAATACCAGGTACATACATAGATACTATGTAATTTCCCTTTAGTTAAATATTCATATCCTATCCCAAGTTTTCCGAATGAGTCAGTTTCTTGTAAATTAATTCGCAGACTGTTAGAAAGGTACTTATAGCCGTCAAATTAGAAAAAAGTCTACTGTTAAGGTTCGTAGACTATCGATGGGACCTTTAGCCAGTGTCCAGTAGGTATCGTTAACTATCGGCTAGAACATACACGGCAGTGGCGATGTAACGGCGCGTGACGTCCACCTGTCGCGTGCGAGGCGCGTGCAGCGCCAACCGCCGCGCACGCTGAACCGTGGCCAGCGCACTTGCTGCCGAAACCACCGACCGTGGATACGGGCGCACACCTGACGCCCGCGCGTGCCGTACGCGTTGCCATCGCGACCTCCACGTATACTGCAAACTTGGTATGTCCGCTTACTTCGCGCATATGCAAACATAGAGCTTTCTTATAGAACACTTGGAACTCGGACATGACGATTATAATAAAAGCAGTGAAAAGCTAATATCCAATGATATTCAACTACATACATAGAAGTACCTAATAGACCGGATATGGGAAGGAAAAGTGTTATTTATGACTTATTACCAACCCGTACCTACTAAGTTTTTCTAGAATATACATATGTCAAACGCAGTGTCCGTGTGAAGCGGAAAGAAAAATTATATATGAAAATCTTGACTTCTTGTCCGCTTGCTATTTGCTTCCTAATTAAATATATGTATAGGGATATGTATTCAATTCCGTGCTAAAATATAAAGCTCCAATACTGCATGCCAATAGGTGACCGTATTTACTCACCGTCACTTGACCCGACTGCCTGGTTGCTATATTTATTTTTACACCAAAGCTTGCCAATTATTTTTTTGTTCCGAATAAATAGAGCCAAGAGAAACCAAACTAAAAATAACCAGTAAAAACAAATTTACCGTGACGGGCTGCCGGGCGAGTTGAGATGTCTTATGTGTCATCAGATTGTAATTTATGACAGTATCATTTCAGAAATAAAAACAATTAAAAAAAGAAGTTAAGTAGGTATTTCTTAAAGTTTCGGTAAAATCATCTTAACTTATTACTTAAACTACGAATATCTCGCCACTTGCAAGATGTATTTTAAAGTTTCAGGAGCACAAATCAACTTGTTACCCGGTACCTACTCTTCAAAAATTTCTCACGAGTAAACATAGATGACGGCACTTCTGTTAGGAATCTATAGTAAGTAGCTAAACTTGCGGTTTATGCAGGTTAAGAGGCATTTCGTACAATAAACGGTAATAAATCGCCGTGCGTGTGCAAATGTCACCGCGCTATTGGTGACTGAAAATGTCATTGTGTTTCAAGACAGTACAAGGCCTTAATGAAAGGAAGATATTTGTATTTACATCGGTAACAAACGTCAATTTAATTAATATAAATCTTTTGTCGTAATACTGATTAATGACGGACGATTCGAGCTCATTAAAGTCGTATCGTTCAGAGTGGAACGTTTTGTTTATTTATCGTAAAAATAAAACTGTAAAGGTAATTTTCTTTATTATTTTAATTTACGATTTGTTATAATCATAAGAATAGACAAATATTGCATCTTAAACGCTACATATAAGCCCAGTGGGAGACATAAAAATATTGAGGATAATACCAGCCCGCTGGGTGGGCACGGCGAACAAACAACTAGATCGCCTACGCTGCGTGCAGGCAAAGGTTATCAGCGACCGCAAGATTACGTAAGACACATTTTAGGATATACATGGTATAACGTAAAGCTAGTATATACATAACTATAGCAATGATAGCTTCGTTGTTTTGAAATTCGGTCTCTCAATCTGGGGATCCAAAATTCGAATCTCAGACAAGAACCTCTGATTTTTTGAACTTGTTAGAAATTAATATTCAATTATTTTAATGGTGAATTCAAAACATCGTGAGGAAACCTACGCAACTGATAATTCTTTGAAAAAATAAATCTCAAAGATGTGTGAACTCTACTAATATGAACTTGGCCAGTATAGTGAACTATAGCGTAAACTCCCTCACGTTGAGAGGAGACCCGTGCCCAATAGTGGGACAGTGGTGCGTTGACGACGAAAATAAAGATGTATACAAGCATTATTAATGGGTGACGTTATAAAAACATATACTCGTGTCCGGCACGTGCCCAGGGTACATCGGCGCGTGCGCAGCCTAGCTCGACAAGCGCACTTCGCTACGCTCCAGCGCCCTACACCCTCTACCCCTATCGTGCCATTACTTCTGTTACATTATTCTAACATACGTCTAACCGTCATGTGCACGACAGTTGGGTACTGGGAGAGATAAGACAATTGAATTCATCTCCAGTATTGTCATTAATTAGATCAAGAGATGGCTGATAGCGTAATTTGCTTAATTGTGACTAGGTACTTCAATATAAACTTTTTTTGATCATTCAATATTTGTGCTAAGAACCAGAAATGGTTGTTAAAAATGTACTAAGTTGTTTACCGTGATAATCGGTGTAAACATTTATATATGTAACAAGTTAAAGTCCTTGATAGAAATCTTGGTTTTATGGGTCATGATTCATGAATCTCAGATTGGTATCAATAACGCGATTAGTGCGTATCATAAAATAGCTCCAACTCATTGTGACCCAGAGTGTACGTACATCGGAATCGCTTGCTTCTGGCTGTGTATCTTATATGAGATGTATAGTTTAAATGAGGATAAATGAGTTTACGAGAATGGCAGCAACGATAGCATATAAAACACGTTGGCTCGCGGAAGGTTGCGGTGCAGCGGCGAGCCGGCGCAGGTTACGCGGGGGCGGCGGCGCGGCGGCGCGGGCGCTCGGTCGCCGTATTTTATTTATAATTACGGACGACGACCCGAGACCCGGACCTGTCGCGATTTCACCTGCTATTATTGCCATTTTATTCATTGTTATTGCGTTTATTACGTTGCTTGTTACAGATTTTACTGTCTGTAGGATATAACGAATGGCTCTTAATGATGAGAGTACGTGTTCGTGCTGATTTCTCCTTATAAACGCACGCGTAACGATTGCATCCTTAGTTAGTGGTGGCAATTTAATTGATATTATTAAGTTTTTAATGCTCTTCCTGATACACAATGTGAAAAGAAAGTAAAATGAAATTTTTGCGTTAATGTTTAACTTTCTTGTAATAAATGCTTTAGTCTCATTGATATATCGATAACGACTTTATTATATGTGGAATAACTTAATCATAATTTACGGATGGAATTTTTCTGAACAGCATTAATATTGCAGTGATAACCATTCCTGAGATTTTTAAAATTATGTGCATATTAAATTTAATATAACATAATAAGAAATCTGTCATACTTCAAAATACTCCATAAAGTATTTAATGTCTACCACCTCGTATTGTTTTTGGATGGATTGGAGATTGTAGTCCTATCTCTTATTCACAGACGAGATTCATCCCTAACAATAGGACACAAATGACTCAAAGCTAAATGTATTCTGGATGCTGACTTCAGCATATTTTCAATACTCCTATTGCTAATATTTATTTAATCGACAGGGTTCAATCGTAGAATCATCATCGCTACACCCATTTCTTGTGACTTGGATTTCTAACGTAAGCAAATATTAGAGATGGCAATGGATTTGTAACAACATATTCAACATCAAGTAGTTTTGGCTTTAAGTACAATTTCAATTAAAAACCGACTAAAAGTCTTTGAAACTTATGACGACGACCAAGTAATACGAAACCGACCTTAAAAGTATTTTCCAATAGGTACTTAATAGTCTTTCTTTACGTTTACAAAATCCTTGGATTACAATGGACTTGCAATTCGCTATATACTTCAGGTAAAGATACTTTTGATTAACAAATAAAGTGAGTGACGAATTGGGCAAGAATTTCGATAGAATATAGAGGCGATATAAAAGGGATAGCATGTGAAAAGGTCTTTAAGTGTAGGTAATAATGTGTGTGTGACTTATTAGAAAACGCAGTTTAATTTAGTTCCTTAGTCGCGTCTGTTCGTCTACCACACAACAAGGCACCTTATTAAAAGATATATTATCATATTGCTTACACTTAGGTTATATTACATTGTAACATGGATGACTCCTAAATTTTAACTGTCACTAGCATTGTCACATGTGCCTTTAAGTTATGACCATTGAGATCTAGAGTATTAAGATGAAGTGACAAGGAGCGGAGTCGTCATTTATAATGTGGTATCATTTCGCGGTGGGCAATCGGTGAGTCGGTCGGAGGTGAGGGTCGGGGCACACGCTCGCCACCTACGCGCGGTACCGTTACACACCGGTTAATTTTTGTATCGAGCCGGGATTATTGTATTAACGCCCGCGCCCTCTCGCTCCGCTCGGTAACAATGTGCGCACTAACATAATAATATCAGGCGACTTATGAAGTTTCACTTCCCTTTCTCAAACGTCGTTCATGTCATAAGTTAACAGAGTTCGACAGCGATCCACTATTGATCTCATTTTGCAGTACCGAAACTAAATTATTGTATTAGTATCAACCTAAATAAAGGGGTTTGAAATTTAAAACCAGCTACGGACTTGTTGTAGTTATTTATTAATTATATCAGTTAAATTACTATTATTTCGCATGTGCACATATAATTACTAATCATCCATTCCATCTGATGATAAGTGGATACTGGCGCTATAATCAAGCTGAGATAAGATTAGATTCCTACCGAGATAGGCCAGATGCGCCGCTACCCCATAAGACTAAGCTTGAATGCCTTGGAAAAGTACGTCTTCCTTACCACATACAAATGAAACAGAAAATAATATTACTCGTATAGTTATATTTAACTATTTGTTAACAATGATCTTCATTTATATACTCGTACATTCGATACATGTTCTACGCATTGTTTATATCGACTTTTCTATTTTAACGAACTCGATACAATGCAACTATAAACAATACATATCGTAAATCACTATTATGGGTACCACAAACACAAAGCGTTTTACAAATAAGCCATACACTTTAAAGTGGCTTAAATATTGAAAGCACGAAACAATTTTTAATATGTGTAGATTAATCATTGAAGCTCGTTGATGTCTTTTGTAGGGGCACTCTTCAATTAGCCATGAACACGTGTAAAAAAGTATTAACGGCATTAATATATTAATGTTGGGTCTTAATTACTTAAAAATACAGGATTACAAATGTATTTTTATAGGTATTGATCCTTAATTTTATTTTCCCAGTATCAGTTTTCATCACTCATGTAAAATGAAAAATATTTTACGAAAACGATAAAAGTAAAATAGAGAAACAATATTGAATCGCACAAAGCTTAGGGGCATAAAGCTTCAGAATCCATTTACATGAATCTGCAAAGCATCGCTACTAGTGAATAATCTTTTCACAGGCGTTGAAGCGCGACGTGCGACGCCCACGCGCGAGCCAACACACCATACCTTACGGTCTTGTCTGTGGTTATTGGCACAGGATCATACGATTTATCGGCGTGCGTCGCGCCATTGCTTCACGGGTACCATCTTACTTGACTTTACCGGCAGTTTTGAATCGCATTTTGTTAAAGGAAATGAAATTGAATTAAAAAAAAACGCAGTTACAAGGAAATGCAATTTAGTGTAAAAAGAACCATTATCAAAAGCTACATAGTACGAGTATCAAAGATTGCAATATTGAACCCATGATTAAACATGCATATAAAAGAGACACTACCCAGGAAACGACGATACATTATACACAAACTACCAAAGATTTACTATCAACCACAGAAGGATGAATTTACCAAAAAATGAAGCTAATTGCACTGACAATTAAATCTTCCCTATTTCCAGCCAAAAGCCCAAAAGCTAAAAGTTGATTTCAATTATACATGAGTAAAATGAAACTCGTATATCAGTGAAACACTATAATTATTGCTTTATTCCTGTACTAATAATTATAATTAAAAATAGAGTTTTTTAAATAAAATAAAAACATTTATTTATCCATATACCATTTTTGTCAAACGTAAATACGCTTACGAGTCTGTAACACCTACCCATAATGACATACGATCATAAATAAATTCACAAACGGCGAATGATATTAAACATGTTATTATGACATGGAAAGCAAAATCACGATGTACCAGATGTATCGGTGTAACGGGCGCACGTGACAATCGATGTGTTTGTGTTTCTCGTGCATCATTTTAATACGAGTAACAATACTTATATGTAATAAGTTAAAATAATTTTACATAAACTGCACTTAGAATCAGTGCACCTGCTATTTGTATTTCAAATTTATTTCTGACAGAAATCAAACCTGTACCCTTAGTATAAGTTCTTACATTTTTACAAAAATTACTATTTTTGTATTTTAGTTTACGTATTTCACATACATTTGCAATCAGTTCTGATACAGTCCGCTAGGGACGCTGATTTTTGTAAAAACGTAAAAACTCATATTAAGGGTACTCGTATCGCTATATTCTCATTATCAATACCACAAAGTTTGTCATTAAAATATGAAAGTGCTTCGCAATATAAGATAGTAATTTAAATTCTGATATAGTGTGAAATTCGTGTATGTAATTTGTTCGAATTTGTGGAATTTACATAGGACACAGACGTGATATTTTAGGGTTGTGCTGAAGTTAATCATTAATAGTTTTGCTATTTAGAAAATAAGTTCAAGCGAAGATTAATTTTACAAATAGACTTTGAAAAATGCAGTTTCTATAAAACCGCTGAAAAATAAATTATATATTCTAATTATCATTAATAGAGGAAAAGCATTGCAAACTCAAACTTCTAAACAGACTTTTAGTAACTTTGTACCAAAAAGTCAATTTATATTACGCCATATATTGATATTGTACATCTGCATACACGCACACCCTACTACTTTCAACACTAAGAAGATGTATGAAACAATTTATTATCTGTGGCAAACTTAATGGGATTATTTATTCGAAAGTTAATTGATAATAATCTACCCGCTAATACGTATTAGCTATGAAGTGGGACTGTTGCAGATATCATATAAGCACAACTGAACGAGTATAAGGAGTATGTGCTTTAATAGCTTTAGTTTATAATTCAACTAACTCGTATTGTATTGTGTTAGTACTCAATAATTAAAGTAGGCATATATTGTTGGATGAAAAGCAAGCATTACCTTTGGGTTTATTTTGAAACATTCACTTCAGTACCCTTACCAGGAGTTTTTACGTTTCGACAAATATGACTGTTTTGGTATTTGTTTACGTATTCGCCCATACAAATTCCAATCAGCGCCCCTAGCGGATTGTGTCCGAACAAGAAAATCCTATGGGCCAATACGTAAACAAATACCAAAACAGTCATATTTGTCGAAACGTAAAAACTCCTGGTAAGGGTACAGTACCCTTAGTATGAGCTTTTACGTTTTGACAAAAATGACTGCTTTTGTTGTTGTTTACGTATTTCCCATATATTTTCTATCAGTTCTGATACAATCCGCTAGGAGCGCTGATTGGAAATGTACGGCAAATACGTAAACAAATACCAAAACAGTATTTTTTGTAAAAACGTAAACACTCATACTAAGGTTACAGGTACAGATATATTATGATTGTGAGTCTACCCGTCTATTTATAAATAGATCAATTAACTATTACAATAATTTGCCAAAAGCTCTCGCAAATTATAAATCTTTGTAAACCCCACAATAGGCCTCAGACTACATTTATTTTTTATTGACCATCCCTAAAAGATTTGATTACGCTTAAAGGTTATGGTTAGGAAGGAAAACACAGGATACTTGTTCAATACCTATCTATTGTTACATTGACCTATGCGAACAGAGCTATAGCATCAAAAGACACTAAATCTAAGGAGATTATAAATTGTAACATTGTCATATCAAGAGTGGGTTAGGTAATTTATTGAAAGGTGCGCATTGAAATCACGTTTATTTGTGCGCACGCGCCGACGCGACGTGCGACGTTACAAATCATGCTTATCGGTCGGGTTCGACTTGGTCCATTGCCGCCGCCAGCCCTAAATCTAGACGGATCTAGATACTCACCTACTCATTGATTCCTCTGTGCATGCGGCGTCTTAATACCGAAGCTAAATTTCCATTGCTTTACCACAAATCACAATGCCTTTATTTCCTTTATCGCAAATTAGAAATACCAAAGCAACTATGAAAGCATATTATTGCATACTTAAGAGATAAAATGAGAAACGTGTTAACAACGAATTCATTGTTTGTAGCATTAAACATGTATTTCAGACGTTATCTCGTTATTATCGCAGGTCCTCTAACAAAATTGCTAAGTGAACTTATTCAAGTTAGACAATAATTAAATATAACAAAGCTCCTTATGAACGAGGTCGAATTAATGTCGAAACCCGTCGAGTTATCTATAAGGCGATCGGTTATAAGTAATAGAAAAGTTCAAAGTTCTATTAGACTATTAAGTGTGAACTCTAATTGGTATCGCGTATCGGCGGTCAATCTCGGATTAGATAATCACGATGCAAATAGGAACAGAATTAATTAATGAGAATGCATTGGATTGGGCGCACCGCGGGGACGTGGAGCACGCGCCGCGCGGCCGCTCGCGGTGGCCTGCTGACCAATCACTGCGAGTCGCATGCGCACTCTCTAAAACAACTTCACTAGCTATTTCTAATTGGCACTCGTGTAGGCTGATGTGGATATTCACTGTCTTTTAGCGCCAACTCGCAATCTACACCGGCTAACTGCACCCTTATCTTTTCTCGTCGTGTAATTTTAATAGGTTTCAATTAAGCTTTTTGTTACGTTGCTACTCTCTATTTTTATGCACCCATAAGCGGTTTGTGTGTATCTTTTATACACGAAGTGTGAATTCGAAACGTTTAGTTTTATCCGTACTTTTTTCAAAAGTCGAAATATTATGTGTTTTATGGTTGAATAAATTATACTGAATAAATAATATGAATTATTTCATACATGTATTAACAAATCTAGTACCTTAATCACTTCAGATTTTCTTTATTTTTACATTTATGATTATTTTAGATTTATTCCCGGAGTATCGATCAGATTCTACAATTCGTCAACAGGGGGCGTTGTTCAAAGCTCGGCAGTTACATTCAGATTACACAATACGATTCCGACTCGATAATATCTTAATTCCAAACATTTCGATTTAAAATGTTATTCAATATCAATATCTTAACTTTTGAGAATCGTGCACTTGCGTGACAGGGTTATAGGTTAATGCGGTGCAGATCCTTATCTTATTTGACAACTTTCTTATTAGCAGGGACTCGAAACATTGGCTTACAATCATGACATTATTTAGATCGCAAACCATTTATGACCGTTGTGCAATAGAACGTACCTTTATTACTATAATTAACTGCATTAATGGTATATATATTACTTGCGTTAGTAGTAGTAGTAAATTCATTAGGATGAATGTAAGAGACAGACAAGACTGTTATACATTGAATCAGAATAAGGGACATTCATTTGAATGGATGTTTATGAATTGATTTGATTTGTATTTAAGTTTATCTGTATACACTTTAAACAAATTGTTTACTTCCTCAATAGTTCTATACAAACTATAATGGAGCTTACAATCTCTCTACTATCCACTGTAGGTGATGATTGTGATGACAAGTCTAATTCAATTGACGTTTACCTACTAATTAAAATAAACTACGAAGTAATGAAAGCTGTTTTACATACTCAAGTAAGAAATATAATTGAAACAGTCAAATAATATATATTCAGTAGTAATTCATAATTAGTTTTATTTAAAGTTTCTGGAGTTATTAATTTTATTTAACGTATTGGACTAATTGAGAAAGTTGCATTTTGATTATTCATAATATTCATCGTCTTAAAATTTTACCGTCAGTATAACGATTTGGGCCCTGGCATTGGTGTCTTGTGTATAAATCCACAACTCTATACAGGAAAGTATGGAAAATTCGATCCACCAGTATAAAAAGACACTGCGCTTACGCATACCTAAGTAATGACTTAGAGACAATTAAATGCTACATTTTGTACCTACTGCCATTAAATTTAAAATCAATTGAACATAACACTTTTAGATTTTATCAATTTAACGAACAACGCTGTTAATTAAAGAGACCAATTTATTCATAAGTACTAAGTACAGCATGGGTAAACATGAGAATATTTCCAGGAAATTTGAGATGGTCTCGTTTGTCAATGTTGGTTAGAGAAAGTTGACATTAAGATATTGGCTAAGTGGGTGGATCAATGTAAGCTATGACCATAGTCTATAGCAAAAAATCAGATGAAATAAGCAGAGATCGTGAGTGAAGCCATCAAAGCAAATACCAACTTGTGTGTGCAAGGAATGATTCTTTGTTTGTGAAAGCAGTGACTAATAAACAATGATGTTAATCGAAAGCACTCACTAATTGTATGTAGACAAATATTTGCCATTGTGATCGGTCTTTTCCATTCGTAAATATCGATGAAAGTTCGATCCATTTAAATGAGCTGGGTGCCGTAGTTAAGTCTGTCGTATGTGACACCCTTTTATTGAGGTATTTTAAATACTATATCCGTATTTAGTTATTTATTTTTAAATCTTTGCTGTCTGTTAGAAGATATTTTTTCTTCTGCTTTTTAACGGGATTTTACAAAAGCGACAATTTGTACCATATGTGTTCTTAGTCACTTCTGAAAGGAATTAAATAATAAATACAATGTATAATTTTAGGCAATGTTTTATTTTTGCGCGTGGAGGTAACAGAAAGGAACGCAAATCATTATATTAATTTTAACTTTACAGCCTCTTGTGTAGGTACTATTTGAATAGGTATACCTTCTTAAATAATAGCGTCTAATGACATCATACATATTGTTATAACTTTCAAAGAATATATTAATTGTTTATATTTAAGGCACTTTGTACATGGCTTAAGATATGAATATAGGTAAATATAAGTGTATAACACTCGGCAAATGCCACATGACTAGGTATGTCGCAGCCAGCGACTGAAAATATCTACAAAATAACTTAACCTAAAGTAAACTTATAACTAGATTTTGTATTTTACATTGGTCCTTTTACATCAATACTTATCAACTAAATTACAACATATGCACACACATTTTCTTGCTTATAAACTTTACTTTGAATAATTTAATTTTAAATAATGATTATCGTACTGACGTAGCGAATGTTAGTAATTTTACATCTAATTCGAGATCGAATGTACACTGTGGTGGTCAGTCTTCTTAATAAGCATGAACTGTAGCGGGAGGTAAGGCCTGCTGCGCGTGCGTCGCCTGCATTGCTTCCGGCCGGTACTCGTAGGGAGAGGAGCCGGGGACTCCGCATCCGCCTTCCAGGTGCTTGCTCAGCAAGGACATGCGGGAAAATGTTTTCCCACAACCCGAGCACGAGTACTTTTTGACGTCCGAGTGCGTTTGTAAGTGTGCGCGCAAGTTTGACCTGTCGGCGAAGGCACGGCGGCAATGATGGCACGAGAAGGGTTTTTCGCCCGTGTGAGTACGAATGTGCCCCTGCAACAACCAAGGCCTCGAAAAGGCTTTGCCGCACAAGTGACATTTGCACGGTAACGTATGCGTCCGGATATGCATTTTCAGTGCTCCCAGCGACGTATAGATCTTGGCGCAATATTTACAGCTAAACGATTTTCGCGCTAGACTACCTTCGGCCGCAGCGCAGTGGTACTGTTGGTGTTTCGAAAGCCCGGAGTATGTAGAGTAAGACTTAGCACAATCTGGGCATTGGTAACGAGGACGGCGGGGTGCCGACACGGAAACTCCAGAGTCAGACGACACTGAACCGGGTGACCTCAAGTCTTCAGGGCAAGGTGGTGGAGAGCAAGACGAGGGTGGCGACGCGGGCGAGTAATGCGCATATAACTGTGGATGCGCAGGAGGTGAAAGCGCGGGAGCAGCCGGGTAGAGTTCTTCTAACGGGTAGTTTGCGTAGAGCGTAGGCAAATAGGCGTACTGTGGTGTAGGACGGGCGAGTTCAGTCGGAGCAGGCTCGAGTCGTGCCCGGCAAGCGGCCAAGTAATCGAGTTGCTGCTGTGGCCACTCACGGGGCTCCATCTTCACTGCTGCGGCAGCCATTGGGGATGATGCTTTGCTAGGATAATTCCCAGTCTTTGAAAGGTCTTCCGGTTTTGTACTTAAATTTTCTGGTTCATCATTTTCTGTGTCACCTGTTAACAAATTGAAAATTGGATTTAGAATTATAAAATCTCGGTCACTTTACTACTAATATATTTTTACTATGATTCTGGGACCTAACGTTTCTATTATCATTATTATCAATTAAAGTAATTATTGTTTATAATTTAATATTATTTAAAGTTAAATTAACATCTCTGACAATGTCAGGCAAATATGTCTGAAATTGGATAATTAGCCAACAGTATATTTTAAGTAAAATTTAGTTGATACTAAAATTTTAAATATAACATTATTTAACACTTACAATTATAATCATAGTAGAGTCGTGTAGCCAGGTGGGCGGGGTGAGGCGGTGTGGTGGGCGGTGTCGCAGGCCGCTCCTCCCGCACCAACACCGGCCGCTTCTTTAGCGGACAGTGCGCATATTTCTTCGTCATCAACGCACGAGTCGTCTGAGAATCTTCCACAAGCATCTTGCACTTTTTTCACAATCACTAAATTAAACGTCTTTTAATGTGAATCAACGTAATCGTATCACAAGTTCACTACGTGTAACAGTCCAATCATCACAAAGTTGCGTCGGAGTCGTAAGCCGGTGTGGTGTTCGGGCGCTCAACGTACGCATGCGCTCGTCGGCGTCCGGAAACTGAGTGTGGTGCGGTGAGGGAAGGCCGCGGTTTATAAGCGCTCCCCGTCGGCTGCGGCCAGGTGGCGGCGGGTAGGCCGCGCACGTGCGCCGTACCCAATCGGCGGAGGGCGCGGGGCCGGCCAATGGGGCGCGGCGCGGTGCGGGGCGGCGGCGGCACCTGCGCCTCCGCACCCGGCCGCATCGCTCCACACCACTCCGCAGTGCGATATGCCCAGCTTCACCACTGTTCCGGTACAGCCAGGCGAATGGCTCAGCCCGCGATCTAATTTTTTGCGCAACTTTTGGGGTTAAGCACCTTTGAACTGAGCCATGCGTCTTTGTGAAACGGTTCTGTCAGCATTATAATAACTGCGATCGAGCCGTCGCATTTATTATTAAATCTGAACCCCATTCAGTATTTTTATCGTTCTTTGTTGTTAGCGAGGTAAAAAATTCAATCGCTAACGAACATGCATATTTGTAGTCCCTTTTGCAGTGGTAACGTAATTGTACGCAGGTAGAGATATCCAACAATTACTGAGTACGTTTAAATACCATAGGTATCTCTAAACATGAAATAGAAACCCCAGTTTCGAATTATGTCGCACTTCGTTCTAGTTAACATAAAAGGTATGTCACATGAGACTGCTATGATGACACATGAACTTTGCCTAGGCGCAGTAGCAAAACAGGACGATATTGCTTGATTGACCTTGTGCTCATTACGCTAGTTTCATCTTCCTTTAAAGTCACTCACTAATCAATACATACTGAGCCTACATATATCTAGGTACTTTATTATTGTTAGATAAGTAAGTAGTATCTGCATTTTCAATCTCATTTGTGATATACAACCTGGTATCTATCCGAATTAAAGCGTTCTACAGTAGTTACCAAGTTCTTTCAGTGTATAGATAGCCATGAGGCCTTAAGTAGGAATAAATGCACTGTTGAATATATGTAGGTCCCACCTCTTTTGTTGACCTTACCGTACATAAACCAAAAGAGTAACTTCGATGAAAGATGCTGCTGCTCATTTCTCGGATTAAATTGTTTGTCTGTTTAATTGTTCAAGAGAAGAAGAGGAGTTCTAGAACAACATGACATGCTTACGATGTATCTATCACTATAAAACACACACAAACACATTATAGTTAACTCTGTAAGTTGACGATCAAGGGAGAAGACAAAATATTACAAAAGTAGAGTTTCTGAAATTCGACTCGTAGAAATTGAGATTTATTTAACAACAAACTTTGTTTGAGAGGATCCAAAAACTTGCGTCAGTCAAGATCATACTAAGTCTATAACAATAAATACCTATCCAAAACTAACCACTTGACTACATATAAACAAATGCGGCCTTAAATTCCTCATACCCATTTCATGAAATTGGTATGTCTGGAATTTATTTTATCTATCTATATGTGTTTATATTGTTTCCTAAAAAAATAATAAAGGGAAAATTCTTAAAGTCGCTACTTTTACTTTTCGTCAACTATAAAGGTAGTTATTTAGTCCCAAATTATAGAGTTAATATTAATAAATATACATTTAAAATCTCTACACAATTTTCACAGTAAGTAAGAATATAAAGTAAGTAAAAGGAATTACGAATTGGGATCCTATAAATGGAACTTTATTACACTTTGACTGAATAATATCAAAAAATACGTATTTAGAACATTTCCCTCAATTGATTCTAACTTATTTCATGAAGGAACTGCAAACTGACACATTTATCGATTAAACAGCATGTGTATTATCAGCAAGTGGTCGACAATAAGAAAGCTAAATCAGCATAAATCGATGCTGGTTGCCTTGAACGTGTCTTCCTAATGAAAATGAATACTGATTGTATGAGTCTTATCGATGATTCTTTCTGAGCACATATTCCATAAGTATCTACATTTTAATTAATCATGCATATTAAATAAATTTGCATACTGCATATAATGTTATGAATACACCGTCGACGTCATTTTCTTTTTCTTAACTAATCCCAATTCCATTATTATTTCCAAAAATACATACCTATGTAGTGTTATTAATTAAAAAAAAATATAACCCCACACCGCATTAGAAATAAAATTTTATACTGAATCCACCAATCTACTAGTCGTGTTCTTGTACGGTTTGGCCAGAATACCACGAAATTTACTGATAACTATTTCGTCGAAACGTGTCTCTGCTTTTGCGATAATAATAATTTACCAATCTGCCTAACCGGAAAGTGTCAAACCCGTTTGTAAGTTATAAAAAGATTTCCTTATGTAGTATCAGATCAAACAAGGGACGGACTACCCCTTCCCAACGCGGAAGTACAATGTCCATAACTCCTTTGTGTTCATTTTATGCAACCAGCGTTAATTCCCACAGGCCACGGTGTTCCCTGGGTAATTTGGCATTCTCACAGAAACGGGTTTCTTGTGATTTTATCAAATCTACTTCAAGGGTATCAAAATAAATGAATGGGAATATTGTTTTTTTTGATAGCCAAGACTTGGCTTTAACCGCTATCACACTTGGCAATATTATGTGTGATGTAGAGTTCAGCCTCTTACCTAGAAAACGCTTGGTGGTTTTTGTTATAAACAGTTTTATTTCTTAAATAAGATTCAGTTCTTAAATAAGAATTTACACACAGCAAAGTACTTATCTATTTACTTAAAAAATCTGAATTGCCAAATTTACATGTAGGTAACTATTTACATAAATGCCTCCTCAACCGTATTAAGATTGCTGACTGATGATCATGACTTATCACTTAAAACAAAGAAATCCATGGCCATCCGAGACAATGATAGTAAGCGCTATATATGCACTTTGCATGTTCAAAGTTCAAACTTGAGCTGATAATCCACATCACGATGACGAACCATGTGCGGTGAAATTTACATCATGAGTATCATGACTCAGATTGCAAATGTGTCAAGGGACCGACATGGACATCAATTGCTCGATTAATACACGACGTGACTAATCGTATTGATTGGCGATCAATAACAATAATTACAGTTGTAATACCTACTTATTTTGTTTAAATACGGGACTGTTATAAATGAGCGATATCACTACGCTTTTATCAACAAACAAAATGTCAGTCATTACTTAATTGATTGAGACTTGTAAATTGTGAATGAGTCCTTATCACAATCTACGCTTGGGAAACGTAAACAATTCAACGGAAGACGGTCAATTGTAAACATCGTACTGCTTGCGATGTTCGAAATATTATTACTCATAAATAACAATATTATATGACGATAATGAGTTTGTTTACTTATTTTGACACAAACATTATCTTAAATAGGCGCTGCCCTTAAATCGTGAGTGGTTCGTTAATTAGGTAATTACTATAACATTCGAATTCAAAATGTGATATCACCTAAACCTGTAAACAAATTACCGTAATGTGAAAATTTTAATTGTATTGTTTTTTATTGTGTCGTTGATAGCTAAAGTTAGCGTTATTTTTTGTCAATAATATCAGTCATAGTATTTAGTAGGTTAAATCTTTTTATTTGCATTATACTTTACATGCACTTTTAATTAACGAAACAATTTACAGCAGATACTCCTTAGCAACAAACAAGCGCTACAGTGATAATGAGAGGGCAATCGTTCGGAGGCGTTGATAGGTGTCAGATGGAGTGTCATCAGTGGAGGTATGATCGCGAGGTGTGGGGAGTGGCGGAGGGGGCCGTGGCGGCTGCGTCGGCCAGGTGCGAGGTCGCGGGGGCCGGGGCGCGTGCGTAACGGTCGCGGCACGAGCTGCGCCTGCGCAGGGGGACGTGCGCTATGGCGGAAATAGCGATGGACAGGGGCGCCGCGGGCAGGTGGTGCGCTATATGCCAGCATTGCCAGCCCTCGCTCAATGTCACACAATTGGCGGTTAATTCCTGCATACATAATTATGATATGAATGAAATCACTGTTTTGTTGCCTATTTACAAATTAACATACACACTGTTTGACTATCTATTGAACAATGTTTTGTGTTTAGCAGATAAATAATAAAAAGTAATAGTAGCTCTTCTGAAAACTAAAATTTTAGGTTTAATGGTCTTAAAGTAACTCCTAAGCTGAGATGATCATTTGAATCATTATTCAGTAGGTATGTGTGGAACTGTCAAGACAGTAAACGATTTTACTATAAGCTTTTACCCGTCCTTATGACGCCACTTTTCAAGATTTATTTACTATCGCCGTCTGAATATGACTTGAGTCTTACCTTAAATAAACCTCAGATTTATAGCCGAGGACAAATTCCAAGAATAGCGATCGACTTATCAGAGGAAAACTCTGACAGACTCGACGATTCTCGTCTTACGATATATGAGTGCAGTAACCGGCTTGAATAGATGTCGAATAGACGACGTCTACTGAGGACGACGAGTAATATTTATTCCTGAAAACTGTCGCAGTATATCTGCGGTGTATGAAGCAAACGTAAACGTTAGTTAGGGAAATGGTTTACTTTCTAGTTTCTCCTGACCTTCTTGAATGAATTGAAGTTTGCTATCATCGTTGGAGGTCTGAGTTCGAATTGTAATGAAAAATCAAGAACATTTTTCAGAGTTATCGTGCGTATGTGTGTGTAATGTGAAATCTATAACATTATGTATTAATAAGTTTTGAACGTAACGTTATTCTATTTTGGTATTTCTGTCTTGGTGGTACATTCTTCTTAGTTTAGCACCAGATCTTATTATACTTGAAGTTGTTAACATACTCCTATTCGTACATACATATGTATGAGCATAATCAACTGTAATAGCTTGATTATCAATTTATTAAATCCACCAAATCCAACTCTTTTGATACATGTACTAGGTACATGAAAATATATTATTGTTTGAAGATTTCCTGAATCTTTTGAGAATACTCTGAATATATTTCCAAATATATGGCACGCGTAACAATTTGTACTTGGAAGTCGTTGTGGTTTATGACTTTGGCCGAAGAAATACCCATTCCTACAGGAGGCCCGTCGTTAGCACATACATATAATAATAGGTAGGTATGTAAATATTTTTTTCTACGAAAATTATATAGGTGAGTATAGGTGTAGCAGAAATAAGCAAGACAGTCAAATATAGACAGTAGATTTTTGTTCACTACCAGTTACATATTTAAGTTTGCCAAAAGGCATCAGAAGAATCAGAATCATCAGAAGAATTTCTATCATAAATTCTTACACATGTAAGAATTTATGATAGGAATTCCTCAGAAGATGTAAAAAAATGTTTATTAATGCAATTTTTATAAAGGTAAGACAAACAATAGCAAGTCGGTGCACAGAATTAAAAATCTCCACATATCAATTCCAGTTTTACAGAAATCCAAGTTAAATTCAGAAATCTTACTTACTTACATTGTTTAAAATCAGTTCATTTGACTGTCTCCTACTTTCTACTTGGGTGAAATTTCTCTCAAGTTCTAGATATTTTCGAAGTGCGAAATAGTTTCACTTTTTAGTGAGAATGTATTTATTATCTAGGTAAATTGTATTCCGCGTTGAATTACACCTAATATCGTAGGTTAAGATAAAATTATTATGGAGTAGATTTACATTAATAATAATTATGGATAGTGAAGACACTTTAGAATTGGTTTTTCGTCATTCTAATTTTCTTCAATATACAACTACAATATTTTATATTATTGACTAAATTATCTTTATTTCTTCTTGTTTTTGTGGTTTTTCCGATTAACTTCTAAGGAATGGACCGACAGAAAACATTTCTTTATTTCCAAGTAACGACCGAAAGTTCACGACACACCTGAGCCATACCTATAATTCTTATTGTATCATTGTTTGTCGAGCGTACCTCCATACATAAACGAGACAAAGGTGTAGGCACCCACGACCGTAGTCCGACCCTGCATTGAATTGAATCAGTGCACAGCTATGCCAGCAGCTGGCTGCGCCTGCAGAATCACATGTCTGTACCCGAATCGCACATCTGCATCGCTCCAAACTCAACGTCTAAAACGACATAACACTCACACCGAACCCTACGAATTCCAAATGCATTCAACCCAATACTTTTCTAAAGTAAGCGAAACGATTAGGGTCTCCCCCATTCATTGTTAAGCGTGAACATCGTAAAATGTCTAAAGCGACCTGCCCCGTCCAGGTGGCGGCGTCGTTTTGGTTCCAGAGTGTCGGTATTTCGGTAACGTTCAAAAATCATGTCGCAAAGCAAAATCGTGCTTTATGGGTAGGGAAATATGATTAAAGTTATATAAGGTATCGTGTTAACTTCTTTAGGGTTGAATATCCTTCGTCAAAGTTCAGAGAACATATTTCGTTTTTATTTCAAATCTTTAACTTTGCAGGTAGGTGAGTAGTTTAATTTTGAATAATGGCATAGCAGTAGAGTTCTATATAAAGCATACAGGGGCCATTCAACGCTTTTATAAACACTTTTAATACAGATGGATTGAATATGTTTATACAGGGTGTATTGTAATTTTACTTTTTACATACTTAATTAGAAATAATTATATGACGAATTACGTTAATCAGAGTCGTTTACATTACTCAAAAAATGAATCATTTGTTTTAATATTTGCAATTAATTAATTTTAATTCTATCTGCTTCCATAGTTAAATTACCATTAAACGGATCATTAAGAATTTTGCGAATATAAAGACAATTGGATTTATGTAGCCTAAAATTAAACGTTAATTGAAAAAATATGTTTTAGTAACTATTAATAATTGGGAAGCACGCATGCCCCAGACATTATAAAAAATAATAAAAACAAAAATTTCGAAAATTGGATGAATGCGCAAACTGGATCAGCCTGTATAGCGGCAGGCGGCACAGCTGAGATTTGGGCACACGCTAAGCGGCCGGTGCGTCACCGCGCCACCGCGCACCGGCCACCTTTCACCCCTCGTACTTTGCGAGTTGCGCTCTTCTTACATACCGCATGCCTATGTATAATAATCTATAAATATATTCTACAATACAATTAATACTAACGTTAGATATTATAGTTATAACTTTAAAAAAATGTGTTTTTCATTTTCTTTCCTTTTTCTGCAGGTACACTTAAGCTGTAAGATAAAATCTGTAAGTAATCCATCGATCAATCATTTTTATGCAAATGTTTATTATATTTTTATAAATCTACAATAAGGAACAAAACCTTTACTCATATTTGTTCTCTTTAAGAATTTGTTGTAGAGTCACTTTACAAATACATTATAACATTCCCTTGCACCCCATTTTACCCCAAACTGCAAAATACTGTTAAAACTGGATTTTTTATGTAATCTCGGCGAAACACAATGACGAAGAACTGTTCGGTTCCCACATTTAAATATTTTTTCACGATCCCACCGTTATTCGCATTTTTTGCGTTTCTTAGTAACGAAAAAGTATTTATAGTGCAATCGCAAGGGGAAAGACCTGGGGTTGGTCCAAGGCAGCTGCATCCACGGGGAGAGCAGGCTCTAACAAGTACATCACTCGGGATTATACACCCGTGAGTGATCGGTAACGGTTCCGCCATTATTTTTAAACCTTGGCATCCTTCTACATTTCGATGCATAAACTTGCATCGGGCGAAGCATTATAAAATAATCAAACTTATTAATTAATTCCTCATATGGATTATAATATTTTCTGTATGTGTATTAAGTGTTACTCTATTAGTTTTTTTGCTTTTTGCAATAAATTATTTTACGTTTGCTAAGTTCATTAACATCTTAACAATCCTGTAATTTAGAATGGAATTCATAAAAGTTCTGACAAGATCTTGCATAAACATAGAACTGTGAAACATATAAACAAAGTGTACCTCTTTGTAAATTTAGTATTATTACGTCCTTAAAATAGATATCTATCTAATAAATACACGAGAAGTCAACTAAAGTAGACCGTAGAGTCGTTGTCTTACTTTAGACTTTCGCCCGCATTGCTGTAATTTAGCCGTGAACGAAATATACTCTAACATGTAAATAACAATAACAGTCGCAAATCGAATAACGAGTAATTATCTAAAGCAAGCGGACACACCCGTTCCGGGACACCTTCTCATTTATTGAAACTTGTTTGCACACCCAAACGGTGTTGGGTTCACGGAGGGCGAGCAATCTGCGGCAGTGATGCATAGTTGCAACCAGTTTATTTAACGACGCCATCTTTTGATAGTTTTTTTCCGTGTACAGAAATTTATCAAAAGCGCAGTGAGGGAGCGCGTGCGGCGACGAATGCGAGATTGATGCACCTGGCGCGCACCGTACCGGTACCGTCTGCAATTGCACATTGTTGTGATATGTTAGAGCATGATGAATATGTACATATATAGGAATGCATTTGGAATTGTAATTTTGTTAGTGTTATAATCAATAGCGCCGAATTATTTTGGTACGATTATACTTTGATTAAGTAAATTTATACTAAACACCATAGATTAGTAAAGATACTTTGCCGTCTTGAAATTGAATGAAGCCACAAAAGTCAGATTTGTCAGTTATTTTTTGAATTATTGACAAATAAAAACATTTTTTGAGAAAATTTACGAATAAATAACGAATACTGCGTAATTTACATAAAAAATAAAATGTATATTAAGATCACCTAGGCTCTACGTATCTCCACGTATATAAAATAGTGTAGTACTTTTACACCCGTTATTGATAGTCAACTTATCTAATGTGTTGCATAATCAGAATTTGACAATGTATGCCCACTAGACACCAATTTTGGCCTTTGATAGACAAATTTTAATAGATAGATAGATGTTTATTAATAATAGACGTTGCCTTGGGTAAATAGCAAACCTGTTAAATTATGTTTTATTTTTTTTATTTTGATGAATTATGTATTTAGTTTAATTGAATAAGCTTACTCAATATTTGTTTAGTTATAATGTAATGTAGGTAATAGATAGAAGTTCAAAACATAAAACCGTTATATCATTAAACACGTTGCAAGCTGTTGAATATTGTAGTTGTAGAGGTGTATGTGGCGGCAGATTTATGAATGCCGTAATGATAGGTATGTAGGTGTATCGTGGAATATGGTTACGGTACGGGCCGCAATCTATGGCGTCGCTGGACCACACGGCCGGCCATCTAGTGCACGACGTGGAAGCAGTAAATCTGAACAACGTCAGTTTGCACAGCCATCGCGTGCGTGAACAGTGAGGCTGCGACGCTGTGGTCCTCGTGTAAGGTAATGTTGATACGTGTCACACTATCGACCGCCCACTAAGCACCGCTTTGTGGTCGTACTAATTTAGGAACCTGCTACGCGCCAATAATCTATTACCTGTTTTTGTTGTTACCCGACTGAGTGATTTCATTTAGAAACAACTTTAAATACGTTTTGTTTTAATTTAAAGATGTTGTTAATCATATTTATAGATTTAAAAGTTCACATAGAATATGTTTAGTGTATGTTCCCATGCAAACCACAGGAAAGAACTTCATTTTTAATGATCACCGTAAAAGTAACGTAAATGTACCAACATCGATTTGTGGCTGTGTACGCAATATTTTTACAGCTTCATCGGAAATACATAATAAAGACGTAAGCTGGTTTGTGGTAAAAGATAGCACTTACATAATAATAAAAAAGCCATTACCATACGGCCTTTGCGATGGCATTTAAGTACTTTATCAAGCGCAACACTCGCTCTACGAAATAGGGTTAACGTGACACGATCGTGTTACATTCATTAAACCACTGACCATTAAATACGAATTAGTTAAATCAGATAAGATTAAGATTAGATTTTAATAATCTCGTCGGGTATTTTTTTCTTTGATTTTTTGCAAATATCTGATTTCGTACGTGTTTCACTTTAACTAATAACAACCGATTACTGTCTTACTACTGGCCATGGGTCTCCTCTTAGAATGATACGGGTTAAGCAATAGTCCACCACACACTTTTTAATTTTCTTAACATACTCTTAGGCGTACAGGGTTCCTGGCAATCTTTTCCTGCACCTTTAGCAAACGATAATTATTTTCTAATACGCACATAACTTTGAAAAATCAGAGGTGCGTGCTTGGGATTCCAACGTCGCACCTCACAATTGAGAGGTCGAGTTTCAACCACCAGGCTATCGCCGCAAAACGGCATAATCGCCAACAAGAAATTACGAGTTCAGCAATCGACGTTCTAAGAAACAAACTGAATGTGAGTGGAGGTCGAGCCCAGTGAGGCGGGTGAGCCGTTTGTTGCAATGGGTGCCTTTGTCCGCGAGGCATCAATGTCGCCCTCGATGCCGCGGCATAACGCGGAAACAATGCGGACCACATTCGTGCATCGCGACCGCGACCGCGCCGTGTTCGTCTGCGGCCCGATGTTTGCGCTCATAAAGTGTCATTATGGTAACAGTACCTCATTGTTGTTTTCGGCGATGCCCGTCTCTCCTCTCTCCCTATTTTCTCCGCTCGCCGTGTAAAGCCCGACGCGTCACGGCGAGTTATAACCAAAATGGGTTACGACCGACTCTTGCGAAACTTTTACGGGCGAACGTCTCCGACGAAATCTCGTTTCATTTAATGGCCTTCGAATTTTAAGGGCCAATGAAAGGTAAATCACGTTGACGTGTCTTGAAGTTAAATTTGTGATTTGACGTGGATTCCCATAACTCAGGTTCAATTCTACATGTAGATATATCAAAGGAATTATTTACGTTTTTTTGTAAATAACAGTTAAAGTTCATGTTCCTCTAAAACGTTTGATCACGTCTTAATATCTCCGTATCATCTTTCCTTAACATATACCGACGAGATAGTCATTTGTAGCAAAGATTGTAAGGTAAAATTATGTGTGAATTATAAATTAATTAACACTTGAACGAGCAACAAGCGGTACCGCATAGCATGTGGTTTTATTGACCGAGCAAAGGACAAGTTTGCCGCGTGGAGTTAAAATCCGTAATATGGAACAAATTACCAAACATAAAACATAAAAGAGGTACAAAGAAGTCACGTCATCACAATGGACGGGTTTTGTCCGTAAGGTCTGTAATTTGTTGGGCTTGGCAGTTTTAAATATTCATAAAGTCAATATATTTCATAAAATGATTTGACAAGAAGATTACTAACCCGCATAGCTGTTGTATTAATTTAAGCATTCGTAAGCTCTTACTTTTATATACGTAAGTATTATTTAATTGTTGTTTGATGTGTATCTTATAGATAAAGACAGTAATAGGGATATCGGAGTATTTTTAAATGAGAATTCGTTTTGAAGTGTACTGAAGGATAGCCTTACGCTACTGTGACCACTTAACATCACGAGAATAGTGCTAATTAGATAAGCACATACTTGAGTACGCTATTCTTCACACGTGTACTTATTATATTGTAAGACACTAGGAAGAACTTATTTTGCTATGTCGTTAGGAATCTTAACAATGTAAAATACTAAAACGAGTTTCACCCAAAACTATCAATCGGCATTAGAACATCATAGCCAAAAATGCTTTGACCCTCTTTCAGTAAAGCTACGACAGCATAGAAAAAGGTGTATAGGTACACCCTAAATCTATTACATTTAGCCTTTTCTAGTATATCTATATCGGCACTTTCAATGTCACTGAAAAAGATCAACTTAAATTTAAAAATATATTGAAAAATGTTAATTAATGACTTTTAGCTTGATCTACGTAAAATATGTCTGATGGCTTAATTATGGATTTATCGGACCGTAATTATGAGTAAAAATAAAGTGTTATAAATACTTGATATTGGAATAAAATAAAAAAAACAGATTGGAAACGACGAAAAGAAGGGGTTCACGAAAAAATTTTACATAGTAGTGCGGTCATGCTGTAGGAAAAAAATAAGAACAGTGTTATATGCTACTTAGGTATGATTAACTAACCTAACCAATACTATAATTTGATAGGAATGAAGTACAAGTACCTGTTTATCTATTTTAGGTATTCTACTAAAGGATTCCTATTGCAATAACACCACTTAACCATTACATAATATTTGTTTGTCATTGACCGCGTTAGATTTCGCGAATCAGGGTTTTTGTTTCATTTCGCGTTGAAAGGAATCTGTTATCGATGCCAAACCTGTGCAATCATTGTTTTGCCCGGTGTCCTATGACTCTCCTATTGCATAAAAATGTCGCACTGCAAAAAATATTATGTAAAATTGTTTACAAATTGCGCAATTGTGGAAACAATACCAGAAAAATATATCGAGTTCCGTCATAACATCATAAAATGTTAGGTACTTACATTGCGTAATAATAAATCGGTATGAATACGAGAATCTGTCTTAGTTAATGGAGAACAAAAAAAATTTGATATAGTTTTAACAAATGCATTATTTTATGTATGTTTATTTGTGACTTCGAAATTATTACTCCTTTCCAATTTTTCCTTCAAAGAGTGATGAAATGTCGCAGAAATGACTGATTGAAAAAGATGGAAAGAAAGAAAGTGGGACTGTAAAGGATTTTTCCGTTGTTCAATTGAGGCAGCTCTACAGTAAAGCTGCTGTGGTTTGGTTTTGTCAAGTGACCCACGATATACATACTATTATTACGAGTCCTAAGACCCGAGGGGTATTTGTGATGGAGCTCGTGTTACCTATTACCAGTTTCCATGGGTGGCAGCGACAACTAAAGCTCAGGTTCATGTTCATCTACTGCTTTCATTAAATAATCTATGTTTATTTAATACTCATTGCATTATTAATCATACTGATAGTTTGTCACTGCAGTGAACTGGATAACAGATGGTCTGGGTATAAAGATCAGTTGGCACTTTTTATATCATGGCATGGAATCTTTCCAAGGCGTATAAATAATGTACTTACCCATCTAGCCACATTAAGCAAATATTCTTTCTTTCATACTTAAACAATACAACTAAATGAAGAGGAAACATAAACAACTTTCGGTTAGAATACTTTGATCTGTTTGAACTAATCAGAGACCTTATAAGCATTGTAATTGTACTATTGTTTATGAGTCATAAAACAATGATTATTGAAATTCATTATGAAGATGTCAGCCGATGATCAAAGTTTAATAAGAAAAGTACGCTTGAATGAGCAAATATAATGGCCTTAGTGATATGGGAAACAATGGGCTCTTCTGGGCGCAGTGTTAGCAACGAAAACGCACATACAGATTGCCACTTGACTGGAACCTGACTCGCTCCACTGGCCTCGACGTTTTGAAATATGTTTTATTATTATTCCGTGGCTTATAAGGTGCGGCGTTTAGTACCGAATGGTAAACTTATAGAATAAAAAATGGGCTAAAATATTTTTTATTTCTAAATTAAAATGAATGTGGGCATAATCTTTACTCTTTCATCTTAAAGCAGTATTACTACCAAATAGTTAAGAAAGTAAAAAAAACCTCATTTTTTTACCATATCTTTATTTAATTTCGTGACGCAAATTGTTAAAATAGAATATTAAAGAGGCAATGCCTATATTATGTATGTTAATTATTATGTCGTTGAAGTTGATGTTAGGTACATGTATACTATATTGTCATTAACTCTTCTCACATATTTACATTAACCTGATTATAATTTTTCAAAACGACCAACGCATCGACCGAGATGATTTCTATGAAGTAATAATACCGCTCTTAATAACATACATTTAGACTATTTAAATGGGAACAGGTTGTCCCGGTGAGGCATAGAAGTGTTGAATGGAGGTGTAATCAGCGCTATTGAGTGGAGTCGTCACCTGCGGAACTCGTTGTTATTGTGAGCGATTGCTGGCTAGGGTCGCCATAAGGAAAGTTATCTTAGGACAATTAAATTGAAAACCTCCATGGAATTTTCAAAATATACGCAAGAGTACCTACTTATAATACTGGTACACAAATATTTAAAAAATAACATGTGCAAATTGGTGCAATTAAGTAGTTATTTTATTATTTCTTTACAACGGTCCACCAACTTACCAATTATGGCAAAACAACGTACGTTCAAGGCCTTTCAGTTGTGACGACATTACGTCCAGCAGTAGGACATACAAATGGCTACCAGGTAATCAATTAGCAAATCATTTCTACCAATAATTAAATCAATAATCAATCAAACAATCATCAATAACCAATCATTTAATCATTTTTTTATTTCTGCCTCATAACAGCAGTGTTAAGTGCTGCTGTGTTCAGGTTTGAAGGGTATGGTAAAGGAAACATATTTATCCGAGGCGTTCCAGCTTAGTCCTCTGAGGTAGCGGCGCATCTGTGGCCGACCTCAGATAAGGAATGTCTAATCCTATCTGGGGCTGATTACGGATATCCATAGATGGCATTAGCCACTTACCATAAGATGGACTACATGCTCGTCTGCTACTCCTATATTATAAAAAAAGCAGATCATGGTTATAATGTTCACTTATGAAATGGACATCGAATTATAAAAAAACATTTTGTGATACTCATTCTTCATTTCCGGAATGTCCACATCCAAGGACTAGGATCATCTGCCCTCATGTTTACCCTACAGGGAGCTGAATGACGCCGCGGGGCCGCACTCAGTCTCTCACCCATTCAATTCGTGAAAACCGAACACGATCGACAATACGATCGCTGGATTTGTTAAACGACCGGTTCCCATATCGCTTGCTAACTAGTTTTAATAAGTGATTTGATATCACAACATATTGGGTCAAAGTAAGGTCCTTAGCAGTAGAAATGTTCGTAGGGATAGTGGCGGACCCAAGATTTTCGTTTGGGAGGTGTTTAACCCAAGTATGCAGTCTCTAAAATTCTCGAAAGCTAGTGTAAAGCGTTCCTACCCTTTCACATTTTTTTCCGCCCCCAAAAAAGTTACGGATTAACTTAAATACATAATTTTTGATTTGGGGGGCTTAGAAACTCTGCCTTCGGAAATTTTGCCGCCCCTAAAAATCACGGAAGGACTTAATCGAATAACATATTTACCGGTGTAATAAATATTTAGTGATGTTTCGAATATTTTCTATCGGTATTGAAATTATGTAATAGTTTTCACTTAAATAGATCATGAAAATTAGTTTAGAAGGTTGTAGCTATTTTCATATAAGACGCTTATTTAATTCTTAGTATTAATGTAAATAATAAATATACGTACATGCAAATATCCTCCCGTAATGCATTCAAATATGAACTAGCCATTCATCTCTGTACTGTGTACACCGGACACGGGGAGCGAGCCGACCGGAAACACTTGTTTGTACGGGTCACGGCAACGATTCTATTGGAATAATAAAATACATACTTGTATTTCTAAGGTGGCCCTCTGGACCCTCTCGTAACACGTGCAAAGAACGTAAGAACACAATGATTCCCCACGTCTTCTCGATCTGGTTCTTATTGCGTCGTTGCTACCGATGTTCCTTTGTCATGGTTCTGCACTTTATAAACTGAAACTTTTAAAGAATTGTTGATATGACTTTGATGCGAGGTTTGCTTAAGGGCATTTCCCGTTCCCAGCGAAGGGACAGTGGAACTCCTTACATGAAACATATTTAGAAAATTAATCAATCAATGTTTTATTTAAATTGTACTAAACATTTCATCATCATCATCATCATCAACCCATTACTGTCCCACTGCTGGGCACGGGTCTCCTCTCAGAATGAGAAGGATTAGGCCATAGTCCACCGCGCTGGCCAAGTGCGTATTGGTAGACTTCACATACCTTTAAGATTTTTTATAAATCTCTCAGGTATGCAGGTTTCCTCACGATGTTTTCCTTCACCGTTTAAGCAAGTGATAATTAATTTCTAATACGCACATAAATTTGAAAATCAGAGGTGCGTGCCTGGGATTTGAACCTCGGACCCCTCGATCGAGAGGCCGCGTTTCTTAACCACTAGCTAGGCTATCACTGCTATTAACATTTAGTAGCATAAAATTCCAACAGTTGTGTCTGTACTACAACATTGTTGTTAGTATATCTTCTCCCACGTCGCAGCCCAAAGTGTTCCAAATAGTTCACAGACAGAACTGCATGGTTATTAATCAAACAATAGGCATTCCGTGAAACAGTGTGTCGGCAAGATGCTTGATAAGAGTCCGGTAGCGACGCGATGCAAACGATTCTCGGTGGCCACTGACTCAGAGGCAACGAGCATTTCATGTTTATAGTTGAATGGTTTTGAATAATTGAAGAAGTTATTTATAAGTTTCCTCTTTAAAAGTGAATCGTGTACGCGATCGTAGCCGGATGCCGCCACCCTTCAGAAGGCATGCCTTTACAAAGGCATTTAGTCTATTTAAAGACATCCTGCTTAGTGCGGGGGCCCGAGTCTTCTCGCACGTGCGTCAAGTGTCCTACGCCTGCCGACCTGTCAATTACTGTCACCCTCACCTATCTCCGCACGCTCAACGTCTGAACTGATAAACTAAGTTTACGTCTAGTTTGCATCAGTCAGAGGTCCGCTCATACAACAACAAAGGCGACCATCATCAATGTCTACGTCCACAATATGTAGATACCATTGGTGTTTTACTCAAAGTGACATTTCAATGTATTCGAAACGTGCAATCTGTTACGTTAAAGTCAATTATAAAATATTTTACTTTGTACTATTTTCTAGAAATATTACAGGTTCACGGTGCCCATGCAATAAGTGGAACATGCTATGATCGTATCAGAGCAGTAAAGTTCATTCTCGTTCTGCTCAATCGAGCGAGGTATAACTCAAGAGGTCTAAATTTATCAGAAGATCACATCGAACAATATAATGGAGTCGAAACAATACACTGCGATTATACAGAGCAGTGGAGCGGAGATTATGGCGTTCACATGAGACAAGAGCAGGCGCGGCCGCTGCCAAGCGCGGAAGCTAATGGTTTGGACAAAGGTAGATTGGTACTTACGAGTACCTTCCAGCGCATCTTACTGTCCTTTAATCATTGTTCATCATGAACTCTATTTTAGATAAGCAACGTAAATATTATTTACGTCGTAAAAAAACAACGTAATTATTTATTTACGTTGCTTTTTACCATAGAGTTTTCTTCTTGAAAAATGATTGTTTACTTACCTATCTGATTTATTGACTAGCCGCGAATATAAACATCTTAAAAGACAGAATGTAAACATCTTAATCTTTTATTGAATACCTACAAACTTCTATACCTTCTTTTACCAAACATGTAAACACATTACCATCGTAGATAATACTTACATACTCTTTCTAGAGCCCCGACTTCTTTAATATTTGTTTAATTATGACAACAATTTAACAAAATCTTAATAGGCTTTCCAATATTATTTTCACTTTAAGGAACCAAGTTAAAAATAAACTTTCAAATATACTCGCATTGTCTTCTCTTGTTCCTGTGCTTCATTGAAAAAAATCTTATTTTCGAGCATTAACTGAAAAGTATAAAAGGAAGGTCAAGAACATGTGGTTCCGATATTTTTTGAACTTGTGAGGGGAGCTGACAAATGTAGAGGTCGTTGCTCCGTTTCCTAAAGGGAGGGTTGTCACCGACGCCACGTGAAATGTCGCTTTACGTGAGACGCGGAGTACAGGAGGGCTCGGAGTTCCGTCAGGGGATGCGCACGCGCAGGTGAGGGGTTACAAGTAACATGAACACGACAAATATAGCACTGACTGGGTTTTCGGAGACGCCAACGAAGTAAACGGCCAATTAGAGCATCCAGTATTATTCAACATTTTTAATTATACGCTTATTTTGCATTTACTCCAAATTATTCGAAAATTAGATTTAATTAATTTGTAATTACCATAAACCTTGAAGTTTGCAATCCACGAGTCGTTTCATTATATTTAACAATCGTAAATAATTACCAAATTTAATGCCCTCTTTTTGTAATGTAAAAACAAACGCGGCAAACTCCTGTATGGAATTTTGATCGAAATTTGTATGTAAATATATGTCATGGTACTCATATGGTACTCATATGTTAGGAAATCTGAACATAAGGTCGCGTGAATACACTTAAATAATATGAATACATAAATGTATGTACTTCATATATAAACATACTAGCCGTTACCCGCCCGCTTCGCGTGGCATAAAATACATGCCAAGTAAAAGAAATATTAAATTGTGTTATCTAGCTGCCTAATTATTTATCATGAACGGATTTTACGAAATCAACACACCGTTAACTACTTAGGGTCTTATCGATTTATATGAATTAAAATAATAAATAATACAGCTTTCCACATCACCATGGAGGTACTGTGTCGTACGTAATTAAAATTTACATTTTTATTGAAAAAAAAAAGTATAAATTTCGAAGTATTTATTCTTGGTTGTTTAACAGGACGAAACAAAAAATCGTTTCAAAATTTGATCTATTCCAGCTGTTAATTAAATATTTTTACTTTTTTTTTATTTTTATTTTACACCGTGCATTTTTTCTAAGGGCATTATTCCCGAACTCTATTCCAGCCTAGTTTCAAAGTTCTAAAATAATTATTATTTACTCTATTCCATAGGAACCGTCCATGTTATATGCGGCCTTACATACAGTGGTTCTTTCCAGGGTAGCTGGCTGGGCGGTTAGAGCTCCCATTCTTGCTGCCCGCAACTCCCGAAGTCCCCCTTTAGTCTCGTACGACAGGCAGGGGATACTGTAGCCCTGTTCTAGCCCAAAAATTTTAATCCAAGGTCTATGTGTCTATCACATAACCATCACTAATCCACGCATAACCACAACCATACCCCACGGCAGGACAAAATGTTGGCACGCAGTGTGTCCAAAGTAGTTGCGATGGACCTAATCAGTATACCAAAATTACGCATTATCATATATGAAATTTGCACCCGTCCACGTTGTCGTGTATTTGTCTGAATAGACGTTATCTGAAATTTTACGTTTCTAACTTCGAACTTAAAAGATTCCCGTATATATACATACTAGCCGTTACCCGCCCGCTTCGCGTGGCATAAAATACATGCCAAGTAAAAGAAATATTAAATTGTGTTATCTAGCTGCCTAATTATTTATCATGAACGGATTTTACGAAATCAACACACCGTTAACTACTTAGGGTCTTATCGATTTATATGAATTAAAATCTATATATATAAAAGAGATTTCCACGTATATAGTCACTCATCACGATATCTCTGGAACCATTAGAGCTAAAGACTTGAAATTTGGTAGGAATATTCTTTTCACCGAGTAGAGGTCAGCTAAGAACGGATTTTACGAAATTCCACCGTTAAGGGGGTTAAATGGGGGTTGGAAGTTAATATGAAAGTCCGTCAGTTTTAAAGCAAACTAGATGAAAATTGGTATTTAGCTTTCTGATTTAAAGTAATAAAAATCTAATCTAAGGGTTTTTCCAAAATCAACCCTAAAGGTGATTAAATAGGGGTTGACAGGTTATTTTAAATTTTGCCATTTTGGAAGCCAGCACTATGAAAGTTAGCCATTGCTTTGCTGGTTAGATATAAAATAACTTTAGTTCTACCGTTTTTGGTAATAAAAATCGGTATCTGGGTTTCGATAGAAAATAATTAATCATCTATTTCATTGTTTTTGGAAAATCATCCCTTAAGTTCGTTAAATGGGGGTTGGAATTTTATTTCAAACTCCGTTAATTCGGAAGCAAGGACTATAAAAACTTGCATTTGGCTTTCCTGTTAGAAATAATAGAACTTTTTAACACCATTTATGGAAAATCTACCCTCAAGAGGGTAAAATAGGGGTTGTAAGTTTGTATGAAAGTCCTCCAGTTTTAATGTAAACTGTATAAAAATCGGTATTTGGGTTTTCGATAGAAAATAATTAAACACCTATACCATTATTTTTGGAAAATCATCCCTTAAGGTCGTTAAATGGGGGTTGGAATTTCATTTCAAACTCCGTTAATTCGGGAGCGACCACTATGAAAAATTATCATTACAATCAATGAAGCATCTGAGTCACGGTTTTTTTTAGATTTTTAGATTAACCCTTAAGACTGCTATAGAAGGGTGTATGCATTATGCCTTTCTGTTTACACATCTGTTTCAGCATTTTAGCAACTCAACAATCAACCACCATTAGGGTACTATTTTTTTTATACTATAAAAGAAGACGACGAGCATGCAGTCCACCTGATGGTAAGTGGCTATGGACATCTGTAATCAACCCCAGATAGGATTAGATATTCCTACCTGAGGTCAGCCACAGATGCGCCGCTACCCCTGAGGACTAAGTTGGAACGCCTCGGAAAAGTCTGTCTCCCTTACCACACCCTTAAAAACGGAACACAGCAGCGCCTAACACTGCTGTTATTAGGTAGAAATAGGTGTGGCGGTGGTGCCGCCGGAGTCGAACCACAAAGGGTTCTACCACCTTTTGAAACCTATAAGTAAAGGAAGATTCTTTAAAAACCGTTGTTGAAGTTACTTCCTATGGCGTGTCTGGAAAAAGAACAGAGTGCAGAGAGGTTTAGTGTAGGGTGAAATTCCACGGGCCATCGTAACATATATTTTTAACATGGGAATGTATTACGCGTGTTGAAGTGCACATCGACGGTTTTTTAGGGTTCCGTACATAAAGGATAAAAACGGAACTCTATTACTAAGACTTCACTGTCTGTCCGTCTGTCCGTGTGTCACAGGGCTCTATCTCTGGAACCGTAATAGATAGACATTTGAAATTCTTATAGAGGATGCATAACGGTGGCCGCTATAACAACAAATACTAAAAATAAAAAAGTTGAAAACAAAAAGGGGTCCCCATACAACAAACTGCTATTCGATATTTTTCCAACTAACTTTTAAACCGGTAGAAGTAGACAGTTGAAACTTTCACAAAATGTGTAAATAAAAATTTTAGTTGTACGGAATGCTCAAGGTGCGGGTTGGACTTGCACTTGGTAAATTATTAGTAACGCGCAGACCCGCGGGCCACAAGGAAAAGTCGCGGGCCATACACCACCCGTGGGTGTCGGCTTGCCGACCGCAGGTGTTGAATTAGCTTTCAGAAATTTGATGATAAAGTATTTATTGATACATATGTACATAGGAATGTTTTTGAAATTCTACTAAGGAGGTAAAAGAAGTGTTATATGTATATATACGGGAATCTTTTAAGTTCGAAGTTAGAAACGTAAAATTTCAGATAACGTCTATTCAGACAAATACACGACAACGTGGACGGGTGCAAATTTCATATATGATAATGCGTAATTTTGGTATACTGATTAGGTCCATCGCAACTACTTTGGACACACTGCGTGCCAACATTTTGTCCTGCCGTGGGGTATGGTTGTGGTTATGCGTGGATTAGTGATGGTTATGTGATAGACACATAGACCTTGGATTAAAATTTTTGGGCTAGAACAGGGCTACAGTATCCCCTGCCTGTCGTACGAGACTAAAGGGGGACTTCGGGAGTTGCGGGCAGCAAGAATGGGAGCTCTAACCGCCCAGCCAGCTACCCTGGAAAGAACCACTGTATGTAAGGCCGCATATAACATGGACGGTTCCTATGGAATAGAGTAAATAATAATTATTTTAGAACTTTGAAACTAGGCTGGAATAGAGTTCGGGAATAATGCCCTTAGAAAAAATGCACGGTGTAAAATAAAAATAAAAAAAAAGTAAAAATATTTAATTAACAGCTGGAATAGATCAAATTTTGAAACGATTTTTTGTTTCGTCCTGTTAAACAACCAAGAATAAATACTTCGAAATTTATACTTTTTTTTTTCAATAAAAATGTAAATTTTAATTACGTACGACACAGTACCTCCATGGTGATGTGGAAAGCTGTATTATTTATTATTTTAATTCATATAAATCGATAAGACCCTAAGTAGTTAACGGTGTGTTGATTTCGTAAAATCCGTTCATGATAAATAATTAGGCAGCTAGATAACACAATTTAATATTTCTTTTACTTGGCATGTATTTTATGCCACGCGAAGCGGGCGGGTAACGGCTAGTAATAAATAATACAGCTTTCCACATCACCATGGAGGTACTGTGTCGTACGTAATTAAAATTTACATTTTTATTGAAAAAAAAAAGTATAAATTTCGAAGTATTTATTCTTGGTTGTTTAACAGGACGAAACAAAAAATCGTTTCAAAATTTGATCTATTCCAGCTGTTAATTAAATATTTTTACTTTTTTTTTATTTTTATTTTACACCGTGCATTTTTTCTAAGGGCATTATTCCCGAACTCTATTCCAGCCTAGTTTCAAAGTTCTAAAATAATTATTATTTACTCTATTCCATAGGAACCGTCCATGTTATATGCGGCCTTACATACAGTGGTTCTTTCCAGGGTAGCTGGCTGGGCGGTTAGAGCTCCCATTCTTGCTGCCCGCAACTCCCGAAGTCCCCCTTTAGTCTCGTACGACAGGCAGGGGATACTGTAGCCCTGTTCTAGCCCAAAAATTTTAATCCAAGGTCTATGTGTCTATCACATAACCATCACTAATCCACGCATAACCACAACCATACCCCACGGCAGGACAAAATGTTGGCACGCAGTGTGTCCAAAGTAGTTGCGATGGACCTAATCAGTATACCAAAATTACGCATTATCATATATGAAATTTGCACCCGTCCACGTTGTCGTGTATTTGTCTGAATAGACGTTATCTGAAATTTTACGTTTCTAACTTCGAACTTAAAAGATTCCCGTATATATACATATAACACTTCTTTTACCTCCTTAGTAGAATTTCAAAAACATTCCTATGTACATATGTATCAATAAATACTTTATCATCAAATTTCTGAAAGCTAATTCAACACCTGCGGTCGGCAAGCCGACACCCACGGGTGGTGTATGGCCCGCGACTTTTCCTTGTGGCCCGCGGGTCTGCGCGTTACTAATAATTTACCAAGTGCAAGTCCAACCCGCACCTTGAGCATTCCGTACAACTAAAATTTTTATTTACACATTTTGTGAAAGTTTCAACTGTCTACTTCTACCGGTTTAAAAGTTAGTTGGAAAAATATCGAATAGCAGTTTGTTGTATGGGGACCCCTTTTTGTTTTCAACTTTTTTATTTTTAGTATTTGTTGTTATAGCGGCCACCGTTATGCATCCTCTATAAGAATTTCAAATGTCTATCTATTACGGTTCCAGAGATAGAGCCCTGTGACACACGGACAGACGGACAGACAGTGAAGTCTTAGTAATAGAGTTCCGTTTTTATCCTTTATGTACGGAACCCTAAAAAACCGTCGATGTGCACTTCAACACGCGTAATACATTCCCATGTTAAAAATATATGTTACGATGGCCCGTGGAATTTCACCCTACACTAAACCTCTCTGCACTCTGTTCTTTTTCCAGACACGCCATAGGAAGTAACTTCAACAACGGTTTTTAAAGAATCTTCCTTTACTTATAGGTTTCAAAAGGTGGTAGAACCCTTTGTGGTTCGACTCCGGCGGCACCACCGCCACACCTATTTCTACCTAATAACAGCAGTGTTAGGCGCTGCTGTGTTCCGTTTTTAAGGGTGTGGTAAGGGAGACAGACTTTTCCGAGGCGTTCCAACTTAGTCCTCAGGGGTAGCGGCGCATCTGTGGCTGACCTCAGGTAGGAATATCTAATCCTATCTGGGGTTGATTACAGATGTCCATAGCCACTTACCATCAGGTGGACTGCATGCTCGTCGTCTTCTTTTATAGTATAAAAAAAATAGTACCCTAATGGTGGTTGATTGTTGAGTTGCTAAAATGCTGAAACAGATGTGTAAACAGAAAGGCATAATGCATACACCCTTCTATAGCAGTCTTAAGGGTTAATCTAAAAATCTAAAAAAAACCGTGACTCAGATGCTTCATTGATTGTAATGATAATTTTTCATAGTGGTCGCTCCCGAATTAACGGAGTTTGAAATGAAATTCCAACCCCCATTTAACGACCTTAAGGGATGATTTTCCAAAAATAATGGTATAGGTGTTTAATTATTTTCTATCGAAAACCCAAATACCGATTTTTATACAGTTTACATTAAAACTGGAGGACTTTCATACAAACTTACAACCCCTATTTTACCCTCTTGAGGGTAGATTTTCCATAAATGGTGTTAAAAAGTTCTATTATTTCTAACAGGAAAGCCAAATGCAAGTTTTTATAGTCCTTGCTTCCGAATTAACGGAGTTTGAAATAAAATTCCAACCCCCATTTAACGAACTTAAGGGATGATTTTCCAAAAACAATGAAATAGATGATTAATTATTTTCTATCGAAACCCAGATACCGATTTTTATTACCAAAAACGGTAGAACTAAAGTTATTTTATATCTAACCAGCAAAGCAATGGCTAACTTTCATAGTGCTGGCTTCCAAAATGGCAAAATTTAAAATAACCTGTCAACCCCTATTTAATCACCTTTAGGGTTGATTTTGGAAAAACCCTTAGATTAGATTTTTATTACTTTAAATCAGAAAGCTAAATACCAATTTTCATCTAGTTTGCTTTAAAACTGACGGACTTTCATATTAACTTCCAACCCCCATTTAACCCCCTTAACGGTGGAATTTCGTAAAATCCGTTCTTAGCTGACCTCTACTCGGTGAAAAGAATATTCCTACCAAATTTCAAGTCTTTAGCTCTAATGGTTCCAGAGATATCGTGATGAGTGACTATATACGTGGAAATCTCTTTTATATATATAGATAACACTTCTTTTACCTCCTTAGTAGAATTTCAAAAACATTCCTATGTACATATGTATCAATAAATACTTTATCATCAAATTTCTGAAAGCTAATTCAACACCTGCGGTCGGCAAGCCGACACCCACGGGTGGTGTATGGCCCGCGACTTTTCCTTGTGGCCCGCGGGTCTGCGCGTTACTAATAATTTACCAAGTGCAAGTCCAACCCGCACCTTGAGCATTCCGTACAACTAAAATTTTTATTTACACATTTTGTGAAAGTTTCAACTGTCTACTTCTACCGGTTTAAAAGTTAGTTGGAAAAATATCGAATAGCAGTTTGTTGTATGGGGACCCCTTTTTGTTTTCAACTTTTTTATTTTTAGTATTTGTTGTTATAGCGGCCACCGTTATGCATCCTCTATAAGAATTTCAAATGTCTATCTATTACGGTTCCAGAGATAGAGCCCTGTGACACACGGACAGACGGACAGACAGTGAAGTCTTAGTAATAGAGTTCCGTTTTTATCCTTTATGTACGGAACCCTAAAAAACCGTCGATGTGCACTTCAACACGCGTAATACATTCCCATGTTAAAAATATATGTTACGATGGCCCGTGGAATTTCACCCTACACTAAACCTCTCTGCACTCTGTTCTTTTTCCAGACACGCCATAGGAAGTAACTTCAACAACGGTTTTTAAAGAATCTTCCTTTACTTATAGGTTTCAAAAGGTGGTAGAACCCTTTGTGGTTCGACTCCGGCGGCACCACCGCCACACCTATTTCTACCTAATAACAGCAGTGTTAGGCGCTGCTGTGTTCCGTTTTTAAGGGTGTGGTAAGGGAGACAGACTTTTCCGAGGCGTTCCAACTTAGTCCTCAGGGGTAGCGGCGCATCTGTGGCTGACCTCAGGTAGGAATATCTAATCCTATCTGGGGTTGATTACAGATGTCCATAGCCACTTACCATCAGGTGGACTGCATGCTCGTCGTCTTCTTTTATAGTATAAAAAAAATAGTACCCTAATGGTGGTTGATTGTTGAGTTGCTAAAATGCTGAAACAGATGTGTAAACAGAAAGGCATAATGCATACACCCTTCTATAGCAGTCTTAAGGGTTAATCTAAAAATCTAAAAAAAACCGTGACTCAGATGCTTCATTGATTGTAATGATAATTTTTCATAGTGGTCGCTCCCGAATTAACGGAGTTTGAAATGAAATTCCAACCCCCATTTAACGACCTTAAGGGATGATTTTCCAAAAATAATGGTATAGGTGTTTAATTATTTTCTATCGAAAACCCAAATACCGATTTTTATACAGTTTACATTAAAACTGGAGGACTTTCATACAAACTTACAACCCCTATTTTACCCTCTTGAGGGTAGATTTTCCATAAATGGTGTTAAAAAGTTCTATTATTTCTAACAGGAAAGCCAAATGCAAGTTTTTATAGTCCTTGCTTCCGAATTAACGGAGTTTGAAATAAAATTCCAACCCCCATTTAACGAACTTAAGGGATGATTTTCCAAAAACAATGAAATAGATGATTAATTATTTTCTATCGAAACCCAGATACCGATTTTTATACAGTTTACATCAAAACTGGGGGACTCTCATACAAACTTACAACCCTTATTTAACCCAAATAAGGGTTCATTTTCTAAACGGTAGAATTATAGTTCCACTGTAGCTAACCAGTGAGCCAATGGCTAACTTACATAGTGCTGGCTTTCAAATTGGCAAATTTTAAAATAAGCTGTTAACCCTTATTTTACCAACTTAAGGGTTGATTTTCCAAAAATGGTGAAATAGGTATTTAATTATTTTTAATCGAAAACCTAAATACCGATTTTGATAGCGTTTACATCAAAACTGGGGGAATTCTATACAAACTTACAACCCTTATTTAACCCACATAGGGGTTGATTTTCCAAAAACGGTAGAACTAAAGTTATTTTATATCTAACCAGCAAAGCAATGGCTAACTTTCATAGTGCTGGCTTCCAAAATGGCAAAATTTAAAATAACCTGTCAACCCCTATTTAATCACCTTTAGGGTTGATTTTGGAAAAACCCTTAGATTAGATTTTTATTACTTTAAATCAGAAAGCTAAATACCAATTTTCATCTAGTTTGCTTTAAAACTGACGGACTTTCATATTAACTTCCAACCCCCATTTAACCCCCTTAACGGTGGAATTTCGTAAAATCCGTTCTTAGCTGACCTCTACTCGGTGAAAAGAATATTCCTACCAAATTTCAAGTCTTTAGCTCTAATGGTTCCAGAGATATCGTGATGAGTGACTATATACGTGGAAATCTCTTTTATATATATAGATTAATTAATGAATACCTACATTAATATGACTCAACGTGAACGATCTCTTTACATGAGGACATGAGTAATTAAGGTAACGCTGAGTCTTAAACAACAGATGTCGAACAATTAATTCGATCGAATGCCAAATCGTCATCAGCGGCTCGCTTCTTAGAATTCACTAGTGACATTGTTTCCGGCATCGATTGTGTAAGTAAATCAATCGAGTTCAAATATCGCACAGGCCATCTCATTTTCTAGTCGAGACACTTGCATAATTGGAGCGATTTGCACAGAGTGGCCGCATTGGGCATCGAGCTGGGAGCGTAAGCCGTTACGCAAACTAACAATAATCGATGCTTTGCCGATGAAACAGTGAAATCGATGTTTCGCTGGCAAGTTACCGCATCACTTGTCCTATATTTAATGGAATAACTTATCACTTTGATGTGTCATTCATCATGTACTTTCGTGTTCCACTTTACAAAAGGACCTCGGCTTGTTTTGAGTAATAATGAAAAATAGTATGCAGATAAAGATCGACGATCGATTGTGATTCAAGTATTTCACTTGTCTTGCATAATAAATGGTATCCTCACTTGTAACTCTTATTTTTATTGACCAAAACGAGGAAATACCTAACCATCACAATAAATTTATAAGTATCAGATTATCTATTTTCTGATGTAGTGTACTGTGTACAAACTGGTACCTAAATGGATGGTATCGTTAAACTTTTATTTCCAGTTTTTTATAACTTCACAGATTTTTTCGTATTTTGTTATAGTTAACTATCAGAAACCACATTTAAGTGAAAGAAAAATATGTATAGACTAGCCGTTACCCGCCCGCTTCGCGTGGCATAAAATACATGCCAAGTAAAAGAAATATTAAATTGTGTTATCTAGCTGCCTAATTATTTATCATGAACGGATTTTACGAAATCAACACACCGTTAACTACTTAGGGTCTTATCGATTTATATGAATTAAAATAATAAATAATACAGCTTTCCACATCACCATGGAGGTACTGTGTCGTACGTAATTAAAATTTACATTTTTATTGAAAAAAAAAAGTATAAATTTCGAAGTATTTATTCTTGGTTGTTTAACAGGACGAAACAAAAAATCGTTTCAAAATTTGATCTATTCCAGCTGTTAATTAAATATTTTTACTTTTTTTTTATTTTTATTTTACACCGTGCATTTTTTCTAAGGGCATTATTCCCGAACTCTATTCCAGCCTAGTTTCAAAGTTCTAAAATAATTATTATTTACTCTATTCCATAGGAACCGTCCATGTTATATGCGGCCTTACATACAGTGGTTCTTTCCAGGGTAGCTGGCTGGGCGGTTAGAGCTCCCATTCTTGCTGCCCGCAACTCCCGAAGTCCCCCTTTAGTCTCGTACGACAGGCAGGGGATACTGTAGCCCTGTTCTAGCCCAAAAATTTTAATCCAAGGTCTATGTGTCTATCACATAACCATCACTAATCCACGCATAACCACAACCATACCCCACGGCAGGACAAAATGTTGGCACGCAGTGTGTCCAAAGTAGTTGCGATGGACCTAATCAGTATACCAAAATTACGCATTATCATATATGAAATTTGCACCCGTCCACGTTGTCGTGTATTTGTCTGAATAGACGTTATCTGAAATTTTACGTTTCTAACTTCGAACTTAAAAGATTCCCGTATATATACATATAACACTTCTTTTACCTCCTTAGTAGAATTTCAAAAACATTCCTATGTACATATGTATCAATAAATACTTTATCATCAAATTTCTGAAAGCTAATTCAACACCTGCGGTCGGCAAGCCGACACCCACGGGTGGTGTATGGCCCGCGACTTTTCCTTGTGGCCCGCGGGTCTGCGCGTTACTAATAATTTACCAAGTGCAAGTCCAACCCGCACCTTGAGCATTCCGTACAACTAAAATTTTTATTTACACATTTTGTGAAAGTTTCAACTGTCTACTTCTACCGGTTTAAAAGTTAGTTGGAAAAATATCGAATAGCAGTTTGTTGTATGGGGACCCCTTTTTGTTTTCAACTTTTTTATTTTTAGTATTTGTTGTTATAGCGGCCACCGTTATGCATCCTCTATAAGAATTTCAAATGTCTATCTATTACGGTTCCAGAGATAGAGCCCTGTGACACACGGACAGACGGACAGACAGTGAAGTCTTAGTAATAGAGTTCCGTTTTTATCCTTTATGTACGGAACCCTAAAAAACCGTCGATGTGCACTTCAACACGCGTAATACATTCCCATGTTAAAAATATATGTTACGATGGCCCGTGGAATTTCACCCTACACTAAACCTCTCTGCACTCTGTTCTTTTTCCAGACACGCCATAGGAAGTAACTTCAACAACGGTTTTTAAAGAATCTTCCTTTACTTATAGGTTTCAAAAGGTGGTAGAACCCTTTGTGGTTCGACTCCGGCGGCACCACCGCCACACCTATTTCTACCTAATAACAGCAGTGTTAGGCGCTGCTGTGTTCCGTTTTTAAGGGTGTGGTAAGGGAGACAGACTTTTCCGAGGCGTTCCAACTTAGTCCTCAGGGGTAGCGGCGCATCTGTGGCTGACCTCAGGTAGGAATATCTAATCCTATCTGGGGTTGATTACAGATGTCCATAGCCACTTACCATCAGGTGGACTGCATGCTCGTCGTCTTCTTTTATAGTATAAAAAAAATAGTACCCTAATGGTGGTTGATTGTTGAGTTGCTAAAATGCTGAAACAGATGTGTAAACAGAAAGGCATAATGCATACACCCTTCTATAGCAGTCTTAAGGGTTAATCTAAAAATCTAAAAAAAACCGTGACTCAGATGCTTCATTGATTGTAATGATAATTTTTCATAGTGGTCGCTCCCGAATTAACGGAGTTTGAAATGAAATTCCAACCCCCATTTAACGACCTTAAGGGATGATTTTCCAAAAATAATGGTATAGGTGTTTAATTATTTTCTATCGAAAACCCAAATACCGATTTTTATACAGTTTACATTAAAACTGGAGGACTTTCATACAAACTTACAACCCCTATTTTACCCTCTTGAGGGTAGATTTTCCATAAATGGTGTTAAAAAGTTCTATTATTTCTAACAGGAAAGCCAAATGCAAGTTTTTATAGTCCTTGCTTCCGAATTAACGGAGTTTGAAATAAAATTCCAACCCCCATTTAACGAACTTAAGGGATGATTTTCCAAAAACAATGAAATAGATGATTAATTATTTTCTATCGAAACCCAGATACCGATTTTTATTACCAAAAACGGTAGAACTAAAGTTATTTTATATCTAACCAGCAAAGCAATGGCTAACTTTCATAGTGCTGGCTTCCAAAATGGCAAAATTTAAAATAACCTGTCAACCCCTATTTAATCACCTTTAGGGTTGATTTTGGAAAAACCCTTAGATTAGATTTTTATTACTTTAAATCAGAAAGCTAAATACCAATTTTCATCTAGTTTGCTTTAAAACTGACGGACTTTCATATTAACTTCCAACCCCCATTTAACCCCCTTAACGGTGGAATTTCGTAAAATCCGTTCTTAGCTGACCTCTACTCGGTGAAAAGAATATTCCTACCAAATTTCAAGTCTTTAGCTCTAATGGTTCCAGAGATATCGTGATGAGTGACTATATACGTGGAAATCTCTTTTATATATATAGATAACACTTCTTTTACCTCCTTAGTAGAATTTCAAAAACATTCCTATGTACATATGTATCAATAAATACTTTATCATCAAATTTCTGAAAGCTAATTCAACACCTGCGGTCGGCAAGCCGACACCCACGGGTGGTGTATGGCCCGCGACTTTTCCTTGTGGCCCGCGGGTCTGCGCGTTACTAATAATTTACCAAGTGCAAGTCCAACCCGCACCTTGAGCATTCCGTACAACTAAAATTTTTATTTACACATTTTGTGAAAGTTTCAACTGTCTACTTCTACCGGTTTAAAAGTTAGTTGGAAAAATATCGAATAGCAGTTTGTTGTATGGGGACCCCTTTTTGTTTTCAACTTTTTTATTTTTAGTATTTGTTGTTATAGCGGCCACCGTTATGCATCCTCTATAAGAATTTCAAATGTCTATCTATTACGGTTCCAGAGATAGAGCCCTGTGACACACGGACAGACGGACAGACAGTGAAGTCTTAGTAATAGAGTTCCGTTTTTATCCTTTATGTACGGAACCCTAAAAAACCGTCGATGTGCACTTCAACACGCGTAATACATTCCCATGTTAAAAATATATGTTACGATGGCCCGTGGAATTTCACCCTACACTAAACCTCTCTGCACTCTGTTCTTTTTCCAGACACGCCATAGGAAGTAACTTCAACAACGGTTTTTAAAGAATCTTCCTTTACTTATAGGTTTCAAAAGGTGGTAGAACCCTTTGTGGTTCGACTCCGGCGGCACCACCGCCACACCTATTTCTACCTAATAACAGCAGTGTTAGGCGCTGCTGTGTTCCGTTTTTAAGGGTGTGGTAAGGGAGACAGACTTTTCCGAGGCGTTCCAACTTAGTCCTCAGGGGTAGCGGCGCATCTGTGGCTGACCTCAGGTAGGAATATCTAATCCTATCTGGGGTTGATTACAGATGTCCATAGCCACTTACCATCAGGTGGACTGCATGCTCGTCGTCTTCTTTTATAGTATAAAAAAAATAGTACCCTAATGGTGGTTGATTGTTGAGTTGCTAAAATGCTGAAACAGATGTGTAAACAGAAAGGCATAATGCATACACCCTTCTATAGCAGTCTTAAGGGTTAATCTAAAAATCTAAAAAAAACCGTGACTCAGATGCTTCATTGATTGTAATGATAATTTTTCATAGTGGTCGCTCCCGAATTAACGGAGTTTGAAATGAAATTCCAACCCCCATTTAACGACCTTAAGGGATGATTTTCCAAAAATAATGGTATAGGTGTTTAATTATTTTCTATCGAAAACCCAAATACCGATTTTTATACAGTTTACATTAAAACTGGAGGACTTTCATACAAACTTACAACCCCTATTTTACCCTCTTGAGGGTAGATTTTCCATAAATGGTGTTAAAAAGTTCTATTATTTCTAACAGGAAAGCCAAATGCAAGTTTTTATAGTCCTTGCTTCCGAATTAACGGAGTTTGAAATAAAATTCCAACCCCCATTTAACGAACTTAAGGGATGATTTTCCAAAAACAATGAAATAGATGATTAATTATTTTCTATCGAAACCCAGATACCGATTTTTATACAGTTTACATCAAAACTGGGGGACTCTCATACAAACTTACAACCCTTATTTAACCCAAATAAGGGTTCATTTTCTAAACGGTAGAATTATAGTTCCACTGTAGCTAACCAGTGAGCCAATGGCTAACTTACATAGTGCTGGCTTTCAAATTGGCAAATTTTAAAATAAGCTGTTAACCCTTATTTTACCAACTTAAGGGTTGATTTTCCAAAAATGGTGAAATAGGTATTTAATTATTTTTAATCGAAAACCTAAATACCGATTTTGATAGCGTTTACATCAAAACTGGGGGAATTCTATACAAACTTACAACCCTTATTTAACCCACATAGGGGTTGATTTTCCAAAAACGGTAGAACTAAAGTTATTTTATATCTAACCAGCAAAGCAATGGCTAACTTTCATAGTGCTGGCTTCCAAAATGGCAAAATTTAAAATAACCTGTCAACCCCTATTTAATCACCTTTAGGGTTGATTTTGGAAAAACCCTTAGATTAGATTTTTATTACTTTAAATCAGAAAGCTAAATACCAATTTTCATCTAGTTTGCTTTAAAACTGACGGACTTTCATATTAACTTCCAACCCCCATTTAACCCCCTTAACGGTGGAATTTCGTAAAATCCGTTCTTAGCTGACCTCTACTCGGTGAAAAGAATATTCCTACCAAATTTCAAGTCTTTAGCTCTAATGGTTCCAGAGATATCGTGATGAGTGACTATATACGTGGAAATCTCTTTTATATATATAGATATGTAAACAAAGTCTTCTTCAATATTCGGGTCAGCGACGAATGTACGAAATTGACTGTTACGTATGACAACTTTACAATTCTTTCACTGCTCATTATTCATTGATTCACCGTGTTTACTCTATGAATGATTTACTTAAAAATAAGTCAGCTTATTGGTAATTTTTGGTAACTTATTGGCAGTTAGTTACAAGTCATACAAGTACGAGTAGTTATTGCTAGTTTTGTAATTGGATTCACGAAGCGTACTCAACTAGTCAGTAGCGGTGCATGCCCGGGAGGCAATGTTTGTAGTCACATAATTGAACCACACAGGGAGCACAGCGATCATAAGCATGTTTAGCTACTTATTGTATGACCTTATAAATGTGAACAGACATTTGTATAATCTATATCTATTGATATGTCTAAACGCTTTGGATACGGTTGATATATTAATGCTATTTCTCACAAAATAAAATATGGAAAGTCTATAAAGGTAATGCAATATAATTAACACAAGACACTTTATTTAAATCTATTTGTTTAGACTCAAGTAATATAAGTAACAGAATAAAACACATTATAAATAATATTCTGTCAAAATGATGATCTGAATCATTAAACTTATATGACAAATCGTCATGAATCAGTATACTATACTTATTAGGCATATTGAAGTAGCGACGACTTTGAAAACATCTAGTGATCAACTCTATAAATAGAATTTGATCCTATATCCAATCTATAATGTTCCCTGGGAAGGTTGGAAAGCTTTTTAAGTGCTTGCTTGTACTGCTTCTATTTCTACTACTTGCTACTATCATTAGTAAGTATTAGTAGTAAATTTGTAGCTTAACCATAACGGATTTAACCTTCTTTAAAATGTTATTTATGTATCATCGACATTAAAATCGTAAGTAAGACAAGTAAGATCGACAGTCAATTTAACATACTTAGTTAATTTTACATAATTTGACATACATTTTATTTTAAGAAGTAATTAACCATGGTGGATTTACCTATATATAAATTGTAGCCGGAAGTTCTACGCGGCTGCTAAATAACGACTGATAATAATTCAGTACCCTTAGTATGAGTTTTTACGTTTTTACAAAAATGACGGTTTTGTATTTGTTTACGTATTTCCCGTACTTTTCCAATTAGTTCTGATACAGACCTCTGGGGGCGCTTGTAAATGTATGGGCAAATACGTAAACAAATACAAAAACAGTCATTTTAATAAAAACGTAAAAACTCATAAGTACTAAGGGTACTGTTTAAGTAAGTACATCAAATAAAGCACTGTCACTAAACGAATTACTTCGCGTCGAATCATTTATCTACTATTGGTATTTAACGTATTGTTAAAGACAAATCCATAGCTAATAGTCAAAAGCATTTGTATGTCATAATAAATCACTGAACTCGTAGATACCGTGTAGCTCGTGCCAATTAGAAGTAATTATATTAATTCTGAGCAACACAATACAGTACATATGTATGTAATTGTACACACTGCAAGTACAATTTACGAGTACATAGCATTGCTATGGTTAGTGTGTGCTGTGCGCGTTGACTATTTACCAGCTATTATCAAGTCGATCGTACAGCTCCTGCAAAGTTTTATCCACTCCCATTCAATTATAGATAAATGGGATGCAATAAGACTAAGAAGGAAGCAGCAGGACCGTATTCAGACACTTCAGAACCTGTCGGAGATGCGAAAGTTAAGAGGGGCCTCCCTTATCACCTATCTGCTGATAGAACCATAAGTCATCATAAGAAAGAGGACAAAGAGTTTAGCATGCCCTCCATAGCACAAAAGTGAACATAAAAATCCATTAGCGATCACCTATCCGATTCCCGTCCGGGCCAACGTTGCTTACTTTATAGATCTGTGCAGAGATAATGCTACTGTTACAAGGCTACTGCAGAAGTACCTGATAGCTACTGTAATGCTATAAAATATTACCACTTGTAAACACGAGTCAGAAGCTGCTAGGATAGCGTTAAACGTAATTTAGGTGAACTACACAGAAACTGTCCTGCTATAGCTGATTTGCTTAGAACACAAAAGTAATCGGTTTAGTCAAAATCACTTACAATTATTTTACGTCTTATAATGAATATAAATTGATATGTTTGTTAATCGGAGGAATATGATGCGGGGGAAATTTAAAATGCATGCGTACTCCATCACACATAATACGACATAATACGCCGAGACAATAAAAGGCAATACCTGCATTGCGTGGATACTATAACAAGATTATTGTGACAAAATGTTTAGCGCGCATTAATTAATTTACTAAAAATCTTACTATTAGGGGTAATATACATTACATTAAGTGTTACATAATTTTTATTGTGTCCTTCTATCAATGATTATAAATTAGAAAGTCAGTATAATCAGCCTCGTCTTTTTGGGAATGATGATTTAATCTTCTGATAACAAGGTATATGTATAGTCGATAACTCATTAAAAATCGAAAAATGTACGTATTCAAAAACGAAAAAAAATAACATAAAACTATCAGTTTGTTTGTACGAAACCTATAAAGATTAAGAGCCTTCAAATTGCGTGTAAACATAAGCGTAGCGGAAGCGTGAGCCTCCGTAGCGCGTCTCATGATTTAATTGAACCACACAGAGAGCACTACCACTTGATTTGTTACACGATCATAATTCCTAGCGACTAGACTTGGTAATATTATACATTCCTAAACTCAAGCTCATAACGAGCTTTAGCATGTCACATTCAGTCACTTCAAACTGCCAGTGGCCGTTCTAATTATAAACAAGTGGAAGTAATTAGATCAAAACCTTTTAGGCAAAATGATTTATACACATAGTTTTAAGATTCAAAATCAACGCACTGCTTTAACAAAAGGTAAGGTTTAATTAAGGTACCTACTAATTTATATCATAAATTTATGTAAGCAATAGACTTCGTAATTTAAATTTCTATGATTTCAAATATACGACATCGCGTGTGCCGGTTGTATGGACATCATATTATTATCAGTAAGTTGTGTATTAGCTGTAATGAAAGTAATATATTGGTGCACGGAGCGAGGGCGGTAAAGCCGGTAGTCCTGCGAAAACAATATTAAACAGTGTAAATGTAGGCAATGTCATTCACTATCAGGCAATACGGGTAGTGGGTAGGCAGACAACTTATTAGGGTTGGTGGATTGCGCGAATGTATTCACGGTCGCGTCGGCTTTGGACACTTCGCACTATCGTTTGCTACTGCACGCAGTTTTACTAGAAATATAGTGTTTGTTACCTAGACATTTTGAATTAAATTTTAATTTCAATTAATTAAGATGAATAAGCTGGTAGTATAATACAGATAAAATTGATGTCATTCAGTGATTTTTGAGAATGTCACGTCAAGCTATGATTGATAAATAATTTGCGCACTCTGGGTGCTATGAAGGCCATATCATAACTCCCATTTTTTTCTGGGAAATCAGAAAAATACAATGGGAAATTGGTATATTATTGTATACAAATTATATTTTTAAACTTTGATAATATAGGTACCCAGTAAATACACAATAACTCGAATAATCCCACAGGTCCACACTCTTTCTCAATAATTTTGTCGGACAGTAACAAAGACTAGTTTTTCTCATTGACATTTAGGTATTATAGCAATTATAACATCGATATTTTTATATGTCGTATCTGCGCTGCTTATGGTTTTGACATACGCCTACACTGGAAGAACGGCAGTGCGAAGGAGCCCTTTGTTGGAGCCGCGCTGGGTGGGCCGCTCTATCGGGTGCTCCACATTGCACGCCGCAGGTACCTCGCCGACGCTGCATCATGCTCCAGCGCACCACACACGCTTGCGAACAGTACCCTTACCAAGAGTTTTTACGTTTCGACAAATATGACTGTTTTGGTATTTGTTTACGTATTTGCCCATACTATATCAAATCAGCGCCCCTAGCGGATTATATCAGAACTTGGAAATTGTATGGGCCAATACGTAAACAAATATAAACAGTCATATTTGTCGAAACGTAAAAAGTCATGGTAGGGGTACAGGTAAAACTAAGATATTGTGCAAATCCTTCCACAATTAGGTATAACTCGTTCGTTTAGTGTAGCACTATTTTTTTTCTTGAGGGATCGATTACCATTAAGTCAGTTCATTTATATTTTCTCTCATTTTCAAGGTGTCTGTATTATCCCAAATGAATATACTTAGAATATTTTAAGATTATGTGAAAACTCTACTTAAGTACTTAATTAAATCAATAGTATTAAGACTAAGAAAAGGCACATTTTTATCTCCCTAACTTATGTCATAAGTCTAAAACCAGTGGACATTTATTAAACATAATGCACAGCGGCAAAGGGAGAGAACATTAAATCCTGCGATCTATCATAGTTCGGCTCCCAATAAGCACCGAGAATATGAATCAGCTATAATATATAACGCGGTAATAAACACAAACAATTTCGAATTGTTCTATCGTAGCAACATGGCGCTTTGTCTGGGAAATAAACTAGACACAGATAATTTCTGTTGTCTTTATAGCCAACCGGTATTATGAGTCAGCCGTGATTGTTTAATTCACTGCTAAACGTGTCACAGCGCTAGCTTACAGGTACAAATTATATTTTCATTAGTTTCATAACGAATTTCACAGATACGTTAACATTAATTAAAAGTGTACTTAATTGGATAACTCACTAACATGAAATATAGAAGATGTTGTCTACAGTACAGTTGCCTCTCGTACCAATATTAATATTATTTTATCGGTTTCAATTTTTTTTTTTTTATTTCAATTTTAATTGTACCAAAATATCTATTCAAATACTATATTAACAGGGAAAAAATATTATTTGCTGTCTAGACCAGTAATGATCGAATTTTGTTATTTTATGTATCTCACCAATCGTTCCCGTGAATTACTGGTATGTAGAATTGAAATACATGTAGACATTCCACATATATTTATTTGTTTGTAATATGAACACAACATACATATGTAATTACAAACTAAAGATTCAAAAGAAGCGACCACACGTCACCTAAACTAGCTGATAATCGCGGGGGCATGTACCTGTTGCGTTGCGCGCTTCTTTCATGGAATATTCTTCTTGTTATAGAGAGCACACGACACAATGCGGGTTTATCTGGACGCATTATGAGAGGCATCTCCGCTTCAGATCGCGCGATAATGCTCGTCGTCGTCGACTCACAAAAGTGTATGCCGAGGCGCGCCGGATCACGACGCACTGGCGCACAAGCGCACAGGCTCACAGGCGCGCAGGCGGCACCGCGATGTAAGGTGATCTCGAACCAACTTGACCTTTGTGCATTACGGGCAACCACTGTCGATCGTCTTTGTCTCGATGCTCGCTTGTCAGCGTCCTCTCGAGAAGGAACTGTGTTGTCTTTCTCCAAAAGAAAGTAGGTAGAGATATCGATGTAAGCATTGTTCCGACTTCGAGTTAATTCAATATAGTGCTGCTGTCTATCGAACGCCATTTTTGTTTAGCATTTCAATAGCTCTTATTGTGTTCGCTGTTTGGAGGTCTGAGCGGCGAGCAGGTGTGTCTTGGGAAGTTTACCGCTGGTTGCTTCGAAGGCTTTGTTCAATGAGCTTTTTTACTTTAGGAAATATTAATATTGTTTTGGTGATTTTAAATATTTTTTATTCTGTTGGTATTCGTTTAAAACTTTAACTGATTTTTGACCAATAAATTAATGCATTTAAGTTTTTTATGTGTTTAAATACACATTTTATTTTTAAGCAATACATAAATAAATTAACCCTTATTAAGTCGATCCATGAATTTTACATTAACACAGCAATACGATAGAAAGCGTGAAAGAACCGCTTCTAACACTGTCAGTTTTTGAATCAAGTTAGTGAGCTATTGTGAACAATAAAACGATAAAATTCCTTGAGAGATTATCGTTTATATGGTCACCCGTTTCAAATGAGTGATGAAGAGGCGAGATGTGTCATCGAAAATAAGTCGAGAGAGCTACATGTTTGTCAAACACAGCGTCTTTGTGGGGACGTGAGATCGTCGCCTTGATTCGTGGCCACGCATCCGAATAAAGGCTTATTAACTTCATTCACATGCTTATGAACAGGCCTTATCTCTATAGAAATGTAAGGTAACACCTATACCTTCTTACTCATATACATACGCTTCCTTTTAAGGTTTTGTTTAAGGTAACACCGATGCATTTGCACAATACGTGTGTCTGTTTTATAATATCGTGCGCAAGGACAGACAGAATATACATAGTTTATCATTAAAAACCCGGAAATCCTGTTTTTTGTATAGTGGTAGTTGGTAGCTATTAAAAATATTTAAAGGTCAATTTATCAAAAATCCTGCTCATATGAATTTTAACTTCGTACTTATTATTTTACCGCATACGTAAATTTTACGTTTTACATATTATACGTTTACTTTATTGTACAATATATTAAAAACGATGTACAGCTAACTAACTTAAGGCTTAAAAACCTTAAGTTAACTCAAAAATATTCGAAAATTTAGTTATATCTTCATCTAAAATATAATTATTAAAATATGCTAATGATTGACTATACTCCTGAAGTTCTTAAACTTCTTAATTATCAATCTTAAATTTATTATTGCCACTAGATAAATACTTATTTCAGGAAAGTTCTAACAGGTACTAAAACATCCGTATAACATTAAAACTCAAAACTGGTAAACAAAGGCCCATAGATACTCAAATTCATTAAGATTCTAAGAGTTCTACCTGTGCAACGAAGCATATCTTCCATGCACCGAACTTCTACCATTTTAATTAAACTACCAAACAAGGTGTCGTTAATTAATCCTTGCATTAAAAGTGAAACAAGGGTAGGAAGGCAGATCGCAGATGACGCTCGGCCACTGCCTACAGTCGAAATTCAACAGATGGACCAATTTCACTCATGTCACCTCGCAGTCCGGCCTTCCCGAACCAGTGTTTTTCAACCTTTTTTGTGACACAACCACCTATGTAAAAATATTTCCCGACCCCCTGTCCTACGTTGTTTGTAAGGTAATTTTCTTTATGTATTCATATTATCAAATCCATATAACATTTTTAATTAGGTATTTTCATTATTAAGTATCAATTCAATAATAATATAATTAATTAAGCAGTTAAATAAATTAATTAAATTCAATTAATATGTAAGTAAATATATTATTTTAACTTTATGCTGTTTTTTACTGATAATTCGCAAGTTCGCAGCCTCTCAACACATCCCCAGACTCGTTGGCAACGTTTGCGACCCCCCAAGGGGTTTGACCCGTTGAACAACACTGCCATAAACAATTTATAACGGCAATGCAAGGGAAGTGGTCAGCTGGCATATTTTTTACCTATTCCGTGATCTGTTCGTATCTCATAGTTTATTGTCCCATATGTCCTATTATTCCGTCGAATATAATCTTTATCGATGCAACATACACACCGATTGTAATGACAAAGTAACAATTTCACTTACCTATAAATATTGTTGATTCGTTCCGCATGTCAAGGACGTCAAATAGTGATAAATCGTATGTTTGTTATTCCTTATATTTATTTAGGTTCTACTCACACACTTCATATTATGAAATGTTTGGTACCTATAAGCGTAACATTTTACACTTTTTAACAGAATCAGAAAACATATATTTTTGTACTTATATAAGTATTTACTTTGTATCGTCCTTCATTTTCTAGGTAAAACTTATCTTTCGGGTGTCCACTTAATGAGAAGTTGTTGACGGTCATAAATTTAAGTAGCTCTTTAATTCCATGATTATAACTCAACGACCAGAGTCATTTTAACATTTTGAACGTGCTTAATATTCGCATAATTTGGTCACGCACCCAAATAAAGCCGCGTGGCCGCAGCCCACATCGGTCGCGACAAGGGATATCTTTGTGAGATGCGAGGTATTACATGAATGTGTAATCAGAGAGTTTATTGATCGCCGCAAGATTAACTCCGCTTCGCATTGTCTGACTTGGCACGTCTTAAATTTTCCCTTTTTGTGCCAATAACTTAAGGAATTCACGAATTAATTTTTTTCTTCGCCTTTATGAATGTCGCCGTTTATCACATCAGGAAAGAATTATTCTTCTTTATATGCAGCGCTTTCGTAACTGTTTTTCAGTTGTAAATTTTCATGTTTTATTACTATCCGACGCTTATAATAGCTTAAGTCGTATTTATGCAATTAGAAAATCGATACCGTGATTGATTTTGATTGGATTTGTTACTACTTGAATAAAAATTAATATTTTTAAAATTCATAATATTTTGTTTCAGTTAAAACCAAGTACGCTTAAGGAGCTTATTTTAATTTCAATTTTTCAACAAAAATATAGGTATTACTATATTTATTATACCCTGCTAAAGACAGGAAATCATTTAAGAGAAAAAATTTCAAACCTTTTAATACCATAACTGCCACACTGCGACGAGTGTAACATTGAAAAGGCAATAGAAATTAATGATCATTATTATCATTGGATGTTCAAAATATTCAGTTCCCATAGCAATTATGTGATTCGAGCGCAGTATCCTTTTTTATTGGATTGTGTGATATCGAGGGGTGGCGAGGTCCCATGTGCATCCTGCGCCCCCGCACGTGGCAACCACGCGGCCGGAAGTGCTCCGCCATCGCACTTATCGCGACCTTCGCAATATCTGTTTATGTTACTCTGACTTTCATCTGAGTAAATGAGATCGATTTCACTTTTTTTTACTTAATTCACGTTAAAAATTACAAATATTGTGTGTAATTACACATAGGGTTTAAAAAATATTATGTCTGATAAGGTGGGTGTCATAAATAATTATTTCAAAATAGGACCAAAATCCAAAAAGAAGTTAAACCCAAAATAGTACTTTAGTCCACACGAAATCAGATCGGGAGGAGTACCTCCCACCCTCGGCAATTCGGAGCAGGAAATTAAATAATGCACGAAACAGATTATCAAACAAACATCTGTTTAAAAAACCCTTTACTGTTACTCGGCTGGGCACGGGTCTCCAGTTGAAGTTCGAGAGGTTTAGACCAAGTGCGGATTGGTAGACTTGACACATCTTTGAGTTGTTTTTTAAAGAGTTCTCAGGGTATTTTCCCTTACGCCCAGAAAGTTGTAGCAAGTGATAATTAATTTCTAACACCTATTTAACTTAGGTAATTGTATCAAATTGGCAGAATATAATCATAATGGATATTAAAAAAGCAAATACTTTATTTTATAGCAATATAAGATTTTATGTACTCTTACAAATATTACCTTTCAGTCTTAGGGCTATAGTTAACATAAACAAACAAAGAGTGCTTAGTAAAATGTGGGTAATACAACTTGCTTACATTAGTTCAGAAAGCAATAGGAACAAAAGAAATCGCTCGGTTCAAAACTGGAATAGATCCAGTTCTTTCGTGACGTGTCACAGGCGCGCTGGGTCAATTGCACTTTGCGAATAAATTCCAATCTCAGCTTATAGGACTAATGGGAGGTATTCACCTCATGCTTGTGTAATTTGTTACTAAGGAATTAAAGCTTGATCGGTTATATATCACTATTATACATAGAAAAGTATAGATATCTTACCGCCTTGTAATTGAAGGAAGCCATTAAATCACTTAAACAGCTGACAATTCTGTCAGCCGTTTAATGGCTCTCATGGTGTAATTTACGCGGAATAAAGCCGACATGCGCAGTTAAGACACGAAATCGAAGAAAAAGTGCGAAGAAATATCGTTTCATTCGTAAATGATCTAAAAGCTACATTTTTTTAATATTTTTCAAAAACGAATATAATTGACAGTGCCAATTGTCACAAGGTTACATTTTCTTCTTAGGAGCGAGTAATCTTTACTAATCTATGCTATTATACTTAAAACTTAGAAATAATAGAAACGTCTACGTTTTCGGTAACGACGACTACCTATTTTATTCGGATTTTAAGGGCCCAATCAGGTGTTTCTAAAAGTCCTGAGCAACAACCGAAATTGCCTTTAACCGTATTTTAATATTGATAGTAATCAATTAATATTCTGTTTATAGACTATTCTACTCATAAAGTATAATGTGTAATGATATGAATGTATAATGAATCTATAAGAAAATATGACCAAAATACTTTACTTTTGAAGACTGCGGCAAGACATATATGGCCTAAAATTAGGATCAAATCACATTTGGGAGTTAATTGCAGATATCCATGGGGGTTAACCATTTGCCATCAAGTGTACTACACATCATCATCATCATCATCATCATCATCAACATCCCATTACTGTCCCACTGCTGGGCACGGGTCTCCTCCCAGAGTGAGAAGGATTAGGCCATAGTCCACCGCGTTGGCCGTGTACTACACGCTCGCTCGCTATTTTAACTTTATAAAAAAGTTGTTGGATTTGCCTCAAATATGTTACATGTCCTGTGATATACCTATCATATTTGCATAGGAACTGTTGACAAAAGTGTGCAGATAAGACAGACAGGTTAAGGTGGCTTATCTCGAGCGGGGACATCCGCACGTCGCTCGGACCTTGGACGTGCGCTATCGAACTAGCACACGGAGTATCGCATCCCCGATCACGACCATACTCGAATATCGGTCACCACGTGATAATATTTTACATAAAATATATCTGCATTTTAATCGATCTCAGTCTGAAGCGATACGCTTGTAATGGAATTTGATGTTATCACTTCGGGACCGACCAACCATTGTAATAAAGCTAATAATTTTTGTAATATCATTATAATATCATTATCACATATTTGAATGCCTAATTTAACGTAATATTGTATATCATCATCATCATCAACACATTATTGTCCCACTGCTGGACACGGGTCTCCTCTCAGAATGAAAACTGGCCGCAGCGCTGGCCAAGTGCGTATTGCTAGACTTCACATACCTTTGAGATTATTTTTTTTATTAATTTCTCAGGTATGCAGGTATCCTCACAATGTTTTCCTTCACCGTTTAAGCAAGTGATAATTAGTTTCTAATACGCACAATATTTGAAAATCAGAGGTGCGTGCCTGGGATTTGAACCTCGGACTCTTCGATCGAGAGGCCGCGTTTCTTAACCACTAGGCTATCGCTGCTTATACATATTATATTATTTACGTATTATACGTTTGGTAATTGTAAATTTTCTGATAGACCTGTAGAAACTTCAGAACTCAAACGTTAGGTACATACATTAAATGTTTTATTAACAAGAATATGCTTTTGATAAGTATGTATATCGCAACGGTAATTAATACGCAATAAAGATGTCGTCCATAATTTAATTTGTCGCTCAAAACGTTTTTCTGTGACAAGAAATTCCCAATAAATTTATTATAACAAGTGGCGATTCATCTAAATTGATGATTCCTTATTTATACCACAAAGTACACGTTTGGAGGAACGTGCCAGGTGAGTTATACAATTGTATATTGAATAATTATTCTGCGCAATTTTAGTGAATCAGCAGAGCGGGAGATGCCGCTAATAAACACAATGTAAACATATTATAAAACTGTAAACAAAAATGTGACCGTAGACACGTGACTTTCTTTTCAATTAGATCTTACACAAAGGCTTAAAAATATAGGTAATATACTTAATATTTGTTTTTATCCCATACTATCCAAAATATGATTCAAAGATCGAGTAACTTTTGTGCAGGTAAAAAATACATACATTGTGTATAAAATGTTGCTATGCCACACTCGTGTATACGTTTTATGGCTTATCCTGACTCGGCGCAAGAATAACAAAGCAAATCCACAGGTCTACTCTCTACACATCTCAGTTTGTCACGGTTAACTGGAAACACAACAGTGTGATTGTTCCACCTTAAATCTTGAACAATAACCAGTTTTGGAGCGGCGTCGAACTTTTTTTCCAAAATGTTCTTCCATTCGCATTCAAAAGCTTAATGGAATTTCGCATTGCACCATTCGGCGTATTGTACAACGGCGCGGAATGTGGATAAAATCAACAGCTCACCGAATCACACATACACTTTTATTCAATAGATGGTACGAAAAAATATAGACTTTACGTCACAAATACATTACTGACATTGGAATGGCTTAAGGAAACAAACCTAAAACATGAATAGGTGGAGATTTAGAGTTGTCACTTTCAGTTTATGTAGTGGTGGGTAGTAAGGTGTGGTAAAGTGCAGAGTGTAGCCAGGGTGCAGGTAGTGTCTAGATGTGCGAATACGCATAAATCTGCTGGCGCGAGGTGGCAGCGCGATGTTCACGCCTACAGACTGGATCGGCGCCCGCAACAGTCGCAGCGTGCGCATGCGCCGCGGACCGATCTGCACGTTCTTAGCATATCTGAATCTGTCTACAAGCGGCGGCACACCACCACTGCCTGATATGGGCAAAAATTGAAACACGGAAAGCACATATCTGAGTAGGCCCCTGCCTACACATAAAACGTTTCGTGCTTTCTTTATGTTTGCCTGCGTAAGGCAAGGAAAATAAAATCTCATGGCCGATCTGAATTCCAAGCTTGTACTGAAGGTGGGTTAAAACCTTCGATAACACCGCACACGAAATTTAAATATTGTCTATTTTAGGCCACAAAAATAATGCATACACTTTGCATATGACGTAAAAACATTTTTTTATATTCAATATTTTATACATATGTCTATCATACCATCTATGTCTAACAAATGTTATATGCTCTATTAAACCAAGTAACTTTAAAAGGCATTCAAACGCCCTGGGCTATAATTATATTGTTACTAAGTAGATCATTTCTAATTCTCAGACGTGAAAATATTTGCGTGAATATGCGGTCAATCCGGGTAGAGTACACATAAAAACCGCTTCGCATAGCACAATGTAAGGTTTTGCGCAGCACTACCTGCTGCCGTAATCCCACGGCCTCGGCGCCTTAACAGGTGTGCACCTGAGAGTAAACGCGCTTTTTCATTAAGTACCTATATACAATCAAACAAAACGATCGACATGCTCGCATAAGAATAATGTCCGCGCACCATTCATCGTTCGACGAGGAATGCCTTTATGTTCGTGGATCTTTCTTTACGTTTTTATTAATAATAAAGCGATTCATTACTGCCTTAATGACATCATCTTTAGTGCGGGCTTCAAAAAGGCTTCCAGTTTATGTACCCTATCATTTGATTTTAAGTGAGGTTAAGTTTAAGTTCACTAAGGCATTCCATAACTTTTACGTTTTGTTTCATTTTTATTTTATACGAGTAAGTACAGCGTGTTGCTGTTATATTAACGAAATAGGCAACATACTCGCTGTTAACATGACGTCACAGTTGTTAGGCAAATAGACACCTTCTGTTTAAACAACAACAATCCCATATTACATATGACAGAAGTCAGCCATACATTTTGATCATATAGACTTAAATATACGTGATTTCTACCATAGCTGCTACGAAGGTGTCATTCATTATATTGGTGTTTCCGTTGAAACCACTATAGTAGCTGAAGGCTCTACCACCTGCGTCTTTGTTATATATTAACTTTATTCTCAATATCGAATAGGCACAGATGAGCCTACTACTAATTAGGTAATCGGCATTGCTAGGACTGCTTTTGATCCCAAAGATGATATAAGTATTCATATACCTATAAGTGACATTACAGCTAATTGGACTACATACCTCTACGCTATGATCGTATGTTTGACTATGTCACAATGATTGATCCCAGATCTCTCCATGTAATTAAACTGTAGCACTCCAAATTTTCATTATTATTTTACTGTACAAATCAAATTCATAATTCTGCCAAATTACGAGTAAATTATGATACATAGTCATGTCTGTAGGTATTCCAACTTATACTTAATTAAAGCTAATACACGCATTACTGTACTAATCCATATCCAGCTATCATTGAATGTAATAGGTATATTTATTTAAAATCAAGCATTTCACTGCACAAATATTACTGTAATAATTTGTTGACGCGATTTAAATATCAAGATGAAGCGCAATTGTCTTAGCGCTACAAGAAATATGAGAACACGATTATGACATTATTTTCCATTTCAACATTGTTATATCATGTTATGGTGGAAATATTTACTGAATCAGCACACGTGACCGTTGGACTGTTGTATGCGCTAGTTTAGTTTGTCACGTGTCGCCCGCCGCACCCGACACGTACGTTCACATGCTTCGACAGCGAAACAATGCGTAGCGAAGCAGACTACCTTTGTACTTAAATAATTATCCTGAATTAAATTATGATACATATTCAATACATTCATGCCTATACGTATTCCTACTTGATACATAATTAAAGCTGATACACCAATACAGTTATTGTACTTATGCATATCCATCTATGATTAATGTAAAAGGTATATTTAATTGAAAATCAAGCATTTCATTGCACAAAAGTTACTGTAATAATCTTTTGAAGCGGCAAATATCAAGATGTAGCGCAGTTGTCTTAGCGCTACAATAAATATGAGAACACGATTATGATATTATTTTCCATTTCAACATTGTTATATCATGTTATGGTGGAAATATTTACTGAATCAACACACGTGACCGTTGGACTGTTGTATGCGCTAGTTTAGTTTGTCACGTGTCGCCCACCGCACCCGACACGGACGTTCACATGCTTCGACAGCGAAACAATGCGTAGCGAAGCAGACTACCTTTGTACTTAAATAATTATCCCGTTTTAGCCCTCTATTATGAAAAGATTTAAGCAAACATTCCCTGGCGACCCCAGTGCACCCGCGTTTTATTTTCACGCAAGCACTAATTCATTCAGAAAACACTAAATAATCTGAAAATTAGCTCGCAGAATCAAATTTGGAGGCGGAGAAATATCTAAAGAGATTAAATAAGTACATTGTTTTTATTTATTGTGGTTTATACTTTATCCAACCTCTATCTATTATGTCTACCGATCGACATTTGGCAATTTATTATTTCTGGAAATTGTCCAATTTCGATATTTTCTCGGAAAAATTGCATAGATTATATAGTTTTTTAATAATAATCTTGTTAACTCTATCAATTTTGTGGAGTCATATACAACATATAGATATAGATATATATATATATATATATATATATATATATATATATATATGTATAGCTATATATTCTTCCCTGCATTTCGAATTAAAATAATATGTAACATTGAAATTGTTGAAAGTGTGATCCGACAACCTTGAATAATTTGGACAAGATAAGTCTATGTGATATAATATTCTATTTACATTTGCTCAAGGATCTGTGAAATATCTTAAACAAACATACCGACAAGTCGCACTATTAGCTTTATACCATTTTATCGATAAATTTGTTCTTGATTTACAGAGCCCATAAAGATAAACGCATAACCGTAACCTTGATCTAAACTTGTGGAGATATTTGAAAATATAGGGAAATAAAGGTGCGTTCGAATACATTGACTGTTCACTTACATGAAAGTTTGGAAGATCAAAAAGGATCGGACTTTCCCACGCAACATTCTCACGAAATCTGCAGATGGCTTATTACGAATCGATTTTAAATAAGTGGATGGATTGAACAATCATTTCTATACCTGCAACACCTGACTATGTTACAATTGTTACAATTTCTCACATTTTTGGAATAAGTTAACGTGCATACACTTTTCAATATAACCTTACATGAAAAAAACTGCAAGTAGATATAATATTTATAATATGTAATAAATAGGTACTACTATGTAGGTTTACATAATATACCCTTTTTTAATCATCTGACTTCCTTGCCAAAATTTGAAACGCCGATATGTCTTGATATCACTTAGACAAAAAGTAGGATTGTTGTAGAATTGTTTTTTTAGCATACGTCTGTGCAGCCATCCAATGATCATACATACACGACAACCACGCAACAAGCTGCGGCGGCCTTGGCGCTAGTCAATGAACCTGCTCAAAGAGTTAAACAATTACACTAGAAAAGTAACTAAACCGATTAGAGCAAAAGAACAGATTTATTTTCTAATTAAAGCGGGTGTGTGGGTTGATTTAGGCGTACATTGTGGTGTCGGCTGGTTGCGCAGGCGCACCGTGGCAGGCCGTTATCGACGTCGGCCGATCGCGTCGTGTTAATTACTTTCATTAAGGGCAATTGTCCTGCTCAATCGAGCTGATCAGTCAGTTTGCCGCCGATCGATATATCCACTCACTGCCATGAGTACGCGCAAAGGTGACTCAAACAGGTCACAGAAATTTTAATAGTGGGTAAGGCTAGCGTAAATTGCTCTACGCCACCGGCGCGCCGTATTTGCCTTCTTTTCAAAATAGCTTATGATTTTACGATTGTTTATCTTTTGTTTACTTGACTGCAGGGCAAACCTGCGATGGAATCTATAATTCTATAATTCAAAACGTTCACGCCCTTAGCGGTATTAGCTACTTGAACACCTTTGAATTTTTTGATTTACAGTTTTCTTAATATGTATAATTTAAAAAAATCTGGAAGACTTTAGAACGAGTTATTAGTTTAAATGTATGAAACGGATGACATTCTAACATGCGTATTTCCACGTATGTCTATAAAAAAATATTATAAGGACTAAGCTTTGGACTTGGAAGCTATCACGGTATGTTAACCCTTCTATGGACCTTCTGTTCAGTTTGGTAAGGTGCAACATGAGCTTCCTTCTTCACTTTCCTCTACCACGGAACGTAAAAAGGATTACACGGCATTTACAAATGATGACGTAAATATAGTAAGTGCAGTCAAATTCTTAGAAAAGAAGTTAAATTGCATTAAAATATGCACCTGCGAGAATTTTATTTATTTGTAATTTTGAAAGTGAAACAAACTGGAATTTTCTCCGGAATTTCTTAATAATTTTCTCAATAAAAACATATTTTTGTACTTCACGATATTTTTACTGATACTTCCGTGCCCTGTGATTTCCTTACAAAGCCTTTGCGATTCTCCACAGGGCTTCGAGGTTTACCCACATTTACAATATTCTTAGACTAAGATTTTTATCACTACACATTTAGTCAACAGTCACAGAAAATACTTACACACAATATGAATAAAAGCTTATGATTTGAGACTGTACCACGTGAACGTACAAATGTTACGTAGGCGGTAGCAACACTGGAGAGGCACACGTGGCGCAGAGCTCGCGGGCATTCGATTAGTGCTCAACAAAATGATATGTTAATGGCCTATCGAGTAACATGGTTTATTGTTCGCTTACCTGCGTCGCCGCTGGTGTAAGCACGGCCGCGCCTCCGCCTCGCCGCTCTCTGCGGCTTCCGTTCAAACTTTTGACTTGTCATTCAACCACAAACCTTTATGTTAAATGCTAAAGATCAAACACTTATATTGTTTGAAGTATGTACTTGTAAAAATGCAACTATATTAAGATATTCCTCTTTATTTAAATTTTATACGTATGGTATTGACTGTTTCTTATACTTTAGGTACGAGAACCTATTTATCTCAGAAATAATAAAAAGTAAGCGGCTATTTAAATAAAAAATACTTCTATTTTCAAATGGTGTGACAAATAACACAGGCTAACAGATATACCTATTTATTAGTATTTATCTCAGAAATAATAAAAAGTAAGCGGCTATTTAAATAAAAATTACTTCTATTTTCCAAAGGTGTGACAATTGACACAAGCTAACAATTTCTAGTAGACATAAATACCTACTCAAATTTCGATCTTTAGCAGGTAAAACATATATCGATTGATTTATTGATAAAGGTTAAGTTAATACTGACATCAAAAGTTATGTAGGTGCCACGTATAGGTAGGTACAGTCGCAACCAACTATCGTAATAAGACATTTAATAAACAGGCTAGCCTCTTTACTAAATACACCATTGGAATGCAAACCTAGAAGAATTATTTTTGGAACGTCTAATACAATATATTATAAACTGTCTCGCTTGTGCTTAGGTGAATCACATAATTGGGTGACCATGTGACGTATACACAAATTTCGCTTTCATACAAAGAATGCATTTTGTTATATTTTATTTTATATTTCAACCTAACCCAACCAACCCTGTATGAAATTTCATACTTTAAACTTTAATTCAGTGATACAGTATTTTTTCGGTCTCGTTATGTATTGTGGGAGCGATGCCTGCCTTTTCTACACTAATGTTATAATGAAGAAAACTTTGTTTGTTTGTTTGGTTGTAATGAATAGGCTCAAAAACTACGGGACCGATTTTAAAAATTATTTCACCATTCGAAAGCTACGTTATCCACGTGTAACATAGGCTATATTTTATATGAAATATATTTGATATATAGATTTTGAGGCAGTATAAAGTTTACCGGGTCAGCTAGTACAATATAAAATCGTATAAACGTGATCATGAATGAAGGTAAGGTCTGAGTTTACATTGATTGGAACCGCGCGCTCGCAGTGCGCTACCGCGCCCTGCTCGCTTAGTTTTATAATGTCTTATATGTTCCAACCTAACCTATCTAAATAGTCAATGATGAACTGGCTTTGCAATTTCATTAGAACCTACACCAAATCTCATCAAACACAACTCAATTATTCCCATCGTATGAGGAGTTACATATTTTGTCTCCGAGCCACATTATCAGACCCTTAAATAGTCAATGATGAACTGGCTTTGAAATTTCATTAGAACCTACACCAAAAAATATCTTCAAACACAACTCAATTATTCCCATCGGTTGAGGAGTTGTATATTTTGTCTCCGAGCCACATTATCCGACCCTTAAATAGTCAATGATGAACTGGCTTTGAAATTTCATTAGAACCTACACCAAAAAATATCTTCAAACACAACTCAATTATTCCCATCGGTTGAGGAGTTACATATTTTGTCTCCGAGCTACATTATCAGACCCTTAAATTGTCAATGATGAACTGGCTTTGAAATTTCATTAGAACCTACACCAAATATCTTCAAACACAACTCAATTATTCCCATGCAACTTGTAGCAATTGTAAACACACGAAATTAAAGGCATTAAAATAGGTTCATAAACGGCGAAGTTATGGCTGTTATATTTACATGGGTGGAGGAGTTCCCCTCATTTTCTCCAGAACCCATCGATGGATCTTAACCATATTTAAATGGGACCAACTTCCAGCTCGTCTCTGTACAATAAAAAAAGAATTATTGAAATCGGTCCACTAACGGTGGAGTAATTCGTGTACATACATAAAAAAAAGATACCGGCCGAATTTATAACCACCTCCTTTTTGAAGTCGGTTAAAAAAATGACGAAACGTAAGCATCTATTCTACAGCTATTCAAAACAAGTGTACTTATTAAACGTAATTATAATTCTAGACTTAACAAAAAGGATTGTGATTCATATTTACTTTCCTATTATAAATACGAAATTTGCTAACCGGAGTGAATAAAATACTTTAAATTAAAATTTATCTATATCCAAAATAATAACTATTAAATATACTCAATATGGACATGAAATCACTATTACAGTGGATAACATTAACGTATGTACTATGTATAATTATTTACACATGTATGTGTATGTGTGTTCATGTAGACGCATTGCGACAATGTAGGTACTTACGTACTGCTCGTAATTACTACGCGGATAAAATTGTAGTATGACCTCATAAAAAGTGTTAGATAAAGTTTAGTTATGTGATAAACTCACAATAAAAACTATTAATGTTAATTGCCAGCGTTCAGTTAAGTACGCGTAAATTTATAAAAAAGTAATTTACATTATCAGTATCACGCATTACGTTTCCGAATATGTCATAGTTAGAAGAAGCGTTCGCAGGGCGTTAGCGGGCAAAGGGGCAGGGAGGATGAACTCACTAGGCATCCAAGCGGTAATTTCGTGAACCGAGTCATCGCTCCAGTGGCGCAATTGGTTAGCGCACGGTACTTATAAGACAGTGTTCGTGAGCGATGCCGGGGTTGTGAGTTCGAGCCTCACCTGGAGCATAAAATTTTTTCTTCAAATTTTCGTCGTATGTATTATAAATGTATTTTTAAGAATAAAAATATCACGATATAATATAAATCTACCAGATTGCATTAAGCATTAGGATTTCTATTTTTATTATTTTCAGTGTTTTTTTACGACTTATTTAGTGTAATATTTATCCGTGTCATATCTACCCAACTATAAGGTCATATATTATTACCACATAAATACATTTTTTTCTAAAATAATTACAAAAAAAATACTTGATTCAAAGATTACTTACTTGATTATATGAAAATTATGACAGAATTTTAGTAATAATCGATATAAATTTCCAAATATAAGTAATCTTTAAGGAAAACCAAAAATAAAATTACGACCTAACGGTTCATCATGAATAAGTAAAAAAGTGTGCAAAGGAAAACATTCTTAACTCTTTGATATTCCTATACACACTTAAACAAATAGGACAATAATAAAATACTACCTATTTTAAAACGATAGTTCGATAATAGGTAGGTAGGTACTTCACCATATTGATAACAGGATAACGCACGATGTAGCTAACAATGATGATGAAGATTATAATTGAATGGTAAATCATCGATATAATCGATAGTAAAAATACGTATAGGTACTATAGGTTATATACCTAGGTTCGTAGTTCTTGAAAAACATTATTTACAGGCTTAACCACGCCATCAGTTAGCAAATACGATTATAAAATCAAACATTGACAATAATAATTAATATTCATTTGTTAGTTACACGTTCGTGTTGAATTATTAAATCTATTCTTATTCAGTAGACAATGTAGACAGTCGTGAATGAGAGCTTGCTTGGCTTCATTCATGTTTTCTATATGTGTTACCTTTGTCCTGTTACTTATTCTTTATAGAGTATAATGTAGGGCACAGAGGCAACATGGTTGCGTTGTATTGTGGGCCCGATCGGTAGTCGAGCGGAGGGTGCACCGGCACGACAGCGAGCTAACTAATCCACCCGCTGCACGCCTCGCGACCTCTTGATCCTGACCCCTGCGACCCTCCGCCCCCGCACGCCACTGCCCCCCAGCCTACGGCATTACAATCTTTAGCTATTTGTTTACTCTTGTCCTCATCTGATCACAATACCAAACAGCTGTATAGGACACGATAGTCCTATTATTTTTTCGTCATCGATCTGAAATGTTCTTCGTGAAATCAAATCTACGTAAAATTAGAAATTCTATTTCGTTTTATTTTTATAAATAATTTGAATACTTACGACTTTAACAATTCACCTCGACCCGACCCGACATACCGACTCACAGAAAACGTGAGGAATGTAAATCGTTGACCGTGCGCGAACAACCCTCTGACACAATCATTACCCTTATTTTTTCTATATCACCTACGTACGCGGAGCTATTTATTTAAAAATAGGTCGTGCGTATCCGAGAAGAATGTGAACATGTAGAAACAATTTTTTTATTCCAGACGATTCGATGACTCGAGTTGTTCGCAACGAAGCTTTTCATCTATACACATGCATACACTTATTGTCATAAAGCTAATACATATGGCCCGTGTAAGCGACAGACATAAATATTAGATTCCAAATTGATATAGGGTAGAAAGCAAACAGAACAAAGATAGAAAGGCAATAAAGATAAGGGCTCAGTCGAGATATCACATGATCAGCAATAATGTAGTCTACAGAGCAGAGCACAGAAATACATTGAGCATATCGTACAACATCGTGATTAGAAATTCTCTCGAATTTATGCAATGCGAAGTTTTTCATATAGCCTTCCATATAATATCCCGAGATAAAATCTACTTCAATAACTAGAAGTATTTAAGATTAATTCTAAAACCGAATTCTTTACTATCATTATATTAAGTCATTATTACTTTTATTATTATCAGTTATACTGATTTCTTGTGAATCTTATAAATTAATAAATTATACTAAAAACTAGATTAGAAATGGACTGATAATTCACTTATACAGTTCAAAACGAGCAATTACAAAAACGAAATACAAACGTATCGGGAACCGGACAGACAATAGTAAATTGAAACATATCTTTTGCTTGCACGTTAACAGTTAGGCTCGTTGGACTAATTAGAGCTCGGAGTCGCCACCTTATCCACGATCAGTTTTGCGTTTCCACTCCACCTTGCTACTTGCTCGCCTGTCCACTTAGCGGTGAATGCCTTTATTTTACAATAAGAAATCCCCCAAATCTGCATATGTAGGAGACTGATACACATATTAATGTTTGTAACAAACTCTTATTTTTCGGATTTCATCGTAAATGTTCTACTGCAAATTATTATGTATCTTTCATTAAATTTTGATTCCGTTTACTAGCATTTGACAATTGGCTAGCTTTGTAAATTTTTCTTATTAATAACGAGCTTTTGCCCCCGGCTTCGCTCGCGTTACGAAATAATATTTTCATCCCCTAATTTATCCCCTTGGGGGTAGAAACGATCAAAATTCTTTCTTAGCGGATGCCTACGCCACAACATCTACCTGCATGCCAAATTTCAGCCTGATCCGTCCAGTGGTTTGGGCTGTGCGTGCGATAGCTCACTATGTCAGTCAGTCACCTTTGAGTTATATATATTTAGATAATATTTCGGAAAAAATATTTACCTAAGTTTTGTTTGCCTTGTCTGGAATAATCATAGTGTGTCCATAATTACCTTTAAGTACGTATAACTACAAACAATACCTGTATATGTACTATAATTTAAAAAAAAGCATAAATCCTTTCCGAAACCATCAAACGGCAATAGCTACTGCTAAGTAAGCGGCTCTGTTTTCTAAGATTACAGCATGCTCGTAAAATTTGTCCGATGTGCAAACGTATTCACTATCGGACTTAAAGCCTTACAGCCTACATAGTACTATCATGTATAATATATAGATGATAAACGTGACTATTTGAAAGACCCGAAGCAAGTCTCGCGAATCGATCGATCACGCAGGTGCACCGAGCTCCGTGCGATTATCACGTCGATATTCGTTGGTGTGGCTGCGAGACAGTAGTCGTTAAATAGAAGTTCTGAATAGCAACTAACCACTAACCACTTGGTGAGATGCAATCTTTTTGGTCTTGTAAATACAACGAACCTAAGTATGGTATATGTTAATGTTTCATAGTAGCGCTGGCATATACCTATGCGTATATCTGTTCGTATTACTTATCGGTAGAAACCTGCCATTCCCGAAGATAACTTATTTTTTTATATCTAAAAAGGGCATATCTAATGAATAAGGTAAAAAACAGGGTGAAAAAGGCTCTTGATGTTGCAAAAAGTATTTATAAGTCACGTCTCGCTACAGCCTGTTATTAAGAACATTTATACGTCATTATATTAAGTGAATATATTGATCTCATTTATTTAATTAATATTATTGTTTACTATAATATGAACACTTAAATTAATCAGCAATTGCGCTTTATGCTATCCTATCCTTTACTAGAACTGCCGTCGCGGAGCTAATTTCTTTACGAGCGGCTGTTGTTTGTGCCGTGAAATTAAGGTCCTTAAATCAGCGCTGACAGTAATCGCCGCACAGTAAGTTCAAAGACAATGCGTTGGCAGATCATTTGGGCATAATGCTACGCTGATAATACTACTACATTGTTAGTAGGTAGTAAACAGGAATCCATAGGCATGAGTCAGAGGCGCGAGTGGCGAATGACGGGGCGCCGGCGACGTCGCGTGGCGCAACTTGCGCACCACTCACACCGGGACACCACCGCCACCGCTTGCTTTGACAACTCCGCAATAATAGCCAACTACTTACTTTAAATTCTAGCAGACAACTTGACTACACTATTGTGAAAAGAAACATTCGCCGCATAGCTTTGTTACTTTCAATAACAGTCAACTAACAAGGCACTTGAACTTTTTATACTCAATAATGAATTACATTGGTTTCGCTTTATTTCAATCGATGTACTTTTTCTAATTAAAAGGCTTTAAATTTCATATTTCCATTTTGGAATTCCTTAACTGGTCGGAACAAAAATGATCGTATTCCAAAAGTCTGGCAAGGTCGGTTCTTACTAGTTAGGTATAACTTTTATAATATACTTAGCCTTTTATCTTAAGAAGTGACCATTATTATTATACCTCGTCGTTAAAAGTAGCCCGAAATACTGATAAACATAATAATAATAATATACTTTATTGTACCCACAACATGAAATACGAAGAAACATACCTACTTGACATAAGTTATTGAATCGCCATAGGTGCTATTTCTAATTGAGGTTGTCCCCATTGATTTTTGCTTTCTAGTTAAGATAAAAAATGTTCTATCTTGCGTATTGTTGTCCACAAGACAAGAAAGGTGCGCGCCAACTACTTAATATCTAAACAGTGTGAGTGACAACCTGTCATATGACCTGTGTTTGTAAAATATCTTAAATCAGCATTGTCTTTTCTGACACTAGATGTGAAACACGCTATCGACTTATGGAACAAAAATCTTAACGTGTCACATGTCACAGTTTGCATTATTAATACAGTTCTTTTAAAGAATACATTTCGTGACTTTTATGGCCTTTCCTATTTAACTGTGACTATGACACGATTTGATCGTGGTATCAATTTTTTCCATAGTTACTTTTGACCAGTCAGAAGTATAAAGTCCGGAAAAAATTAAACACGCTTGAACTTTAAAAGAAAGGTCAAACAAGTAGATTAGCAATTAGTATTATCTTAGAGTTCGGTAAGCCAGACGTACTCAAACATGGTGTTCTAATTAAATCTTCAAATTAACAACCTGTGGTATTCTCGAATAGGACTCTAAATTACAGACGTTAATCCTATTTAATGCCTGGTTACACATGTGTTGCTCCCATATACAAATATCATGAATGGATACACGCCACCATTAGGTATAAAATGGTTAAAGAGGTTATCTATGCAAAATGTTTATGTTAACAATATGAATATACTAATTTGTAAATTATTTTTAATTGATTAGTGTCATAGCAAAAAATACACTCTGTTTGCATGTTTGTATGTACAATATATTAGACAATGCACTAATTAAATCACTAATACCTATCTATCATTTATATTAAAGCATTAAATTCTTACCTATCTATTTATATATTCTGCTGAATAGGGCACAAATAAAAAAAACTGGATAATACGTATAACTAGGTAAAAATAACAAACATAGATAAGTTCTTTGAAATTTAATAGCGAAACGCCTAAATCTAATCGTCAATTGAAAGGCGGTGGATGGCCAGCGGAGCGTAATATGATATTTATTGATTTCTGTCGGAGCGTCGTTAATGAATGCGGAGCACATTTCATGATTTCTCACGATACCTTTGGGAACGAGATTTTTTCTCGTTTCATTTCTCTCCGCAAACAATAGATCACTGAACACGGATGGAGGGTTGGAAGTGCGTCGCCGGTGCCGCGACCAATATTGTGTACTTACATACGAGTTGGTATACTAAACACACTGTGTATTGGTTGTTAAAATTATACTGTTCATATGGGAATTATATACAAAATACGAATTATAACGTGAATTCAATAAGTACTTATTACCAAATAAGTAATTTGAAAATTATTTATTATATTATGTAACAAGTTGATTAATTCAACAGTATAGAGATAAATGATAAAATAATTTATGATAGGTGTATTACCTATCCAGTAAGGAAATACACATTATTGACTAAGGTCAAGGTTCAAGAACTGATTTTCTTATACATATTTACATATAACGATAAAACAAAAATTGCAACATCGAAGAAGCCGTCAATGCATCGCCGGTTTTAAAGGCAAGTTCTTTTTGCACCTTTTTTAAGAGCTCCGTACCATGTCAGTGATTCATGATAAAGGTGCCAATGCGTTCAAGATTAGTATACCATGGAGCCAACAGAGCGACCCCGGACGCGGACGCTACCCGTAATGCAACTTGTCGCCAACAACTACATGGTACGGGTAGTGCAAACCTACTTAACACTTTCTCCCTTTTATTATCCATATTTTGCACTGAATTGATAGAATTTTATTATTCTTACACCAAGAACAACACTATTACAAACTGCTATTAGGATCCCATGGTTACGAGAATAGCTAATGAAAGGTAAATATGATAAGGAAATATGTATCCATATCTTCTGTGTAGGTAGGTACTTGTTATTACACATTAATGCCTTCCTATCAGACATCCAATTAAATTACTGATACTCCATACAGGAAATGAGAACCTATTCCATATATTAAATTAAAAATAAACTATAAATAAGTACTTAATATTGAAAGTTTATATTATTAGTGGCACAAATTCTATTTGCAGATAGTATTATTTGTCCCACATTACCAGCCATGGTTCTCAGAATAACCCACAAGTACGTAGGTAGGTATGCGTATTACTCCAATATGTATACAAAAAATAATCAATATCGAAAAAACAGAATGTAATGATAGTACCTGATCGAGTTAGTGAACGACATAACACAACAAACATCGTCCCTATTCCGGCCGAAATAAAAGACGCGAACGGAAGCTGCTACCTGTCTCGTGAGAATTGACAGCGGATGTTGCAAAAGGTGTCCCGTTTTTGTACCATATTAATAGGAAAGTGGAGTTAAGGATTGCGTCTCATCTAATGTTACACTTAAAAAAAAGCAATTTGAATTTGATGAATGGATGATTATTCAAATTCTGTTCTGCGACTTTTTTAATCATCGATGCAGTGCAGTGTAACAAAATGTATGCAGATTTCATATGCAAAAAATTGTAACAATTGAATCGCATAAAATTCTCATGTCATTATTATTAATGTGAATAAAAATAAAATAAATTATTTATTCATTAATACATTAATAATATAGGGAACACATATTAAACAGGTATACCTACTACCTTGAAAGACATTCCAATGCAATGGGAATAGATTAACTAAACATACTGTTTATTCCCACTCAGATACCAGTATCCTTTTTTCTTTTGTATATCAACCAATTCCGATTTTTCTTTTTGGTTAGTAGCTATTGACAAGATTTAGTAATATAAAACGAACAGAAATTGTATAATTAAATGTACTTGATACTTTACTGGGCGAACCTCGTAATTATTTATGTCTAATTCGTAATAAGTAGTAGTATTTAAAAATACTAAACTAAGATGTGTCGGGCGTAAAAGATTACCCATATATCCGTGTGAACATTCTGTAACTACACCTGCTACGTCGCAGTAAAAAGTAACGATAAAAACACTACCGGAACATAAAAGCTACTGTACTTCACACCAAACTTATTTTTAAAACTCTTTTTTATATCATATCCTACACTTGTTATAATAATTTGTATGTAACTTATAATTTTCTCACGGAGAATTAGTACGTATTATGATTAGATAATTTGATTAAACAAAATATAAAAATACTTGTCTTAGAAGATAGTAGGTGTATTATGTATGTGGGTTTATGGTGTCCATTAATTGATAATGCAGATTCTAAACTGATTGGATCTCAAGTAGGTGTGTAACTATAATTAACCAGTTAGTCGTACTTATCCTAGAGAACCCTTGACCAAATACCTATATGAACACAAAGTAAGAACATAATCGTAGTACGTATGTTGCAATATGGTATACTGAACTTTCTAATTTCTAAACATTACATTAATTATTAGGATAACCATCATTGAACTATAGTAATCGGCATCACACAGTATTTGACATAGGCATTTATATCCGTAACCCATTCAATATGGTAGAAAGTTCAGTGACCTTGATGTTGTTATCTATATCATAATAAGGTATTAACAATATAAAAGCAATCTATCATTTGAAATTAATATGATCAGTGATCGGCGCGGCGTGGCGCGACGGCTCGGCGGTAGATATCTGCATAGCTGGGCGGAATGGCGGTTAATCAGGTGGCCCGTTATTTTACATTGTGCTCGCCGTGAGTTCGAACCCGACGGAACAGGTTGCTCCAATGACAAAGGAGCAGATTCCATCGTCCGCAATCCGCGTCTGCGAGCCCCACATTATAAATAGTCCCTCTAAATAATCCGTTGTAGCACGTCACTGAGGCGCCCACCAACGATGATATGTAAGCCCCAATTTTTTAATTCCTCTAATGCATTCTTGATGGTTGCCACAACAATCAAGTTTAGTTGATATAAACCCACTCCTATACTAGCAATGTAGGTCGAAAGCGGCATTCTAAAAGTAAGACAATAATATACGTATGCGTATTTAAATACGCGACTTAAACCGTTTTTGTCTGCAGCACATAGTCTTCTATTGTTTTGTAGTCTGTCATCTGTTTCTTAAACACAAATACTAACTAAAAGTATTTCCCACCGTCATATAATTATGAAATGGTGGTTGGAACCTATTAATAACTGTACATTGGAGTACAAACAATCGACTTTCATTTAGAACAAGGATCTGCGCGCCACCTGCGCCCAGCCCGGCGGCCAGCGCTCGCCGTCGATACTTTACTGCCAACCGGAACAATAGAACGAAGGCTAGCAATACTATTGTTAGTACAGCACGTGGTGCTAACAAACCAAGCATACTGTACCACGCAACCACCTGATTTAAATTACTTTATGAGTGTACTTCCTTATACGTGATCGCGACACAGACTCACAATTCACACGGCAACATCTGTTTCCACAATTTTTGTACCCCTCATTATAGCAACAAAGAGAAGCACATTTACCTAATAATTATTAAATTAGGTAGAGCATCGAGAGAGCAAAAATATATTAAACGCTGTGTCAAAAAATGTCGCTAAGGAAAACCCCTTCGTTTTAATAATAATGGACCTTACTGAACTTAAATACAGGAACGCTCAGATCTAAACCAGAAATCTAAATACTTCACTAAGATATCTGTCTGGCCGGGGATCGAACCCGGAAGTCACTGCATGTCAGACAGGTATGGCGACCGCTCCGCTACCGCGGGTCATAATAAGAGTACAAAAGACAGGTAACTCTTAAAAACTGTTTCGATCTAAATCAATTTTAATTCGGTATATCATAAGATAGCAGGCGGCGATTATACACCATTTTAAAATAAATGCTTGTAACGCCCTGACAAAAAGGGTTAACCCTTGTGGCGGAAATTGATTTAAATTACGCTATTAATAATTTTAATATAACACCCAGCCACCCGTTTTTTGTTTTCATTCATCCCTGTGTTCTGGGTTTCGAACGAGTTATTTCACCTGAACAATCCGTATATTTCTACTAATGAAAGGTTCTGTTTGTATTGATTTTTAATTATTACTATGGGTTTTTTATTTATCTTCAGTTGTATGTTATACTTATGATTTATTATTGTTTACATTTCGTTCAGCGTAAAATATGATTTACATTTAAAACCGCCTTAACAATAACTTTAAATGCTTGACTTGACTTAACTTAACTTTAACTTTAAGTAATATGCAGGTAAATCAATTCATGACGAAATAGACCAAGTAAGATGCTCTATTTTTCTTTATCTACTAACCCACATTCTTTTGACTCGCGTGAGACTTTCAAAGATTTTTTACTTTTTATCCTTGTTTGCAATCTATTAAAATTTTTCAATGTTTTTATTAGCATTTAACAAAACCAATTATACCATTAACCGAAAAATCATAATACCATTAGTATATTAAAAAATCATCTGCGTAAACAGTTAAATTGGTTATTGACCCATTTCTAATAACCTAAATAAAAAACCTTTAATTTAGAGAACACTATGTCGGCGGTCAATTACTGACCCAGCAGGCGTTATCCCGATTATGGTTCAACAGATGGTCGTTTTTTACCCGCGGCCGGTCCGTGACGGGGCGCTGAGTGCGGGGGTGCGCCCTATAACCGTATAATTACATGTTGTAGTTGCGCGCGCGCTCGCACGCACAATTGGCCTAAACGAGTGTTTGCTTTGACGTGCCGCCGACCACGGCGGTTATCCGCAGCTACCCACGTGCGGCCGATTTAACCCGTTCCTACATTAAGCTTATTACGAGAAGGCTACTACTCGTTTTACGGTTGTTTACTCAGTAAAAAATTTCATCTTCGTCGATCGCCACGAAAGGCATCTGGTTGCAGGCACTTCGCAAACGACGGTTCCCGTATTACGTTTCCGAGATAAGCTAGTAGGAATGCTCGCATGTGACACTTTCGCAACAACCTTAATCAATGTTTTTACGATTATATCATTTATAAATACATGTCAATTCAACAGCTCACTAACTATCTGTGTCATCGATAGTTTACAGTTATATCGCACAAATGCCAAGGGCTACATCGATCAATCCGGTGTTGTCGCAAGTGATTCTTAATCGACGGCCGCAGTCGAAAGTTGAGCAGCGACGTCGTGATTCCGAACTTAGCCTCCTTCTTTGCACTTTGGGCGTTGTGAAAATGTAGCGTCCGGCCAGCCGGTAATCGCCGCGACGACGCATAAAAACAAATTATTAATCTCCCGATCGTGACTAACGTTTTCGGATCATCGTTTACACGAATGGAGGTCGAGAGTCCAGATTAATACTGGATCAATAATTCGCGCGGTAATGCTTTCAAATGTCATAGCGAGTTGATGGCACGCGTCCCCCGCCGTCGCCGCGTCGCCGCGCCGTCACCGGCCGGTCACGACCACCGCTCCGGCAACACTTCTGGGGCGCCATGCGGCCGATCTCGTTCGCCCAATATCTACACATGACTTGAACGGAATTAATTATACCCATTGTCTCAGGTAACTATATTCATATTTATTTATTCCAGTTTGCTCTATCGTTGCTAAATTACTCTTATCACATAATTGTTTATAATTAGAATATGGCTTGCTCTACATATTTTATGCATAGCTTTTTATGTAAAACTTTCTAATATCTTATAATATCGATGAGTTATATTCGCATTATGTCTACACATATTTTAACAAACTATCCAGAAGACAAAGGAAATCTATGTATTCATCACATGGTTATGTGTGTGTGAAACATTAAGTTAGACTTTTGCTACATTTAAATAACCCAATAAATATATTGTACCAGTACATGCCAGTTGTAAATCAACAAATATTCACCAACATAGGCATCAGAATAAATTAATCTCCAATGATTTTTTATTTTGTCACATGCAGCTACTCTACATTATACTATTACTGAATACCGATTAATCATCGAAGTAAAAAGTAACTCTTGTACATTATTATTAATCTGCTAGTTTTAATAACACTAATTGTCCGTATGTATACTAAGAAGTAATATGTCTAGAATTTATCTGAAACAATTAATTAATAAGCTTGACTTCCTTTCGTTTAAATCAGATATTAAATCTCCAAGTAAGCTTATTAAAAACAACTAAACTGGTTCTTTTTTTCTCGCAACTCGAAAAGTCACGCGGAACAATGGTGTCGATATAATGATGCGATGAGTTGAGTGATCTATACTCTACACCTCATAAGTTATTGGATAACGTTTATCGTTGGCAGGTGGTAGACTCCAAGCACCTTCTACAAACCTCAAGCCCGAAAATAGTTCTACTTAACACCTTGATGGATCGTTTTGACGGTTCAAATAGTTTACAAGGCTAATGAAACATAATAACTGGCGATAAGCATCGTGAGTGAACTTAATGGTATTAATCACGGCCCGTAAACGGTTAAGGCAGCAACTAGATATAGCTATCGGCGGTGATTTATTCCCACCTGTTATGTATTTATAACGGTTAGGGTAACGTTTTATAAAGTTTGCATCAACTATACAATTGGTAAGAGTAGAAGCGGTTAGTTTAACGTCATGTTTTAATTTAATAATAAACGAAATTGTTACACTATGTACACAATTACTCATATGGAAAACCAAAGCCGCCGCGTTGATAAGTAACAAATTAATAATGTAATGCAAGCAAAACCTTAGGCAATACCTAAAGTAGGCACCGTTAAAGGAAAAGCAGTAATGTTTTGGAAACTTATAATTTTATCCTTGTTTTAACGTTGTAGAATAGACCTTACCGTAACCTTAACCTTACGATGAAATTCACTTACCTATATTTATTTTATTTATTTGGTAAAGCTATTAAACTTCAACTACTTAATCAGGATTTAATTGGATAAAGTCGTAATTTTGCCTTTTATGACGTCGTCTCTACTAAAATCTAAACAAATTGTTTATAATTAGTTTAGAAAAGGATCGCACATTAACGTTTATTTTAACTTCACATTACGTTCCGCTTATTTTCTAAATTTAATGCCAACTTTAAAATGGCTATGAAAAGAATTGCGCAAAAATTTAAAACGATTTCACAGTGACAAGTCTTAATTGTTAGAATGTGCCAAGGTAATTACTATTGTACTACCTGTTTTATTGTAATCTATTTATTAGTACAAGGGTATAAGGTCAATAAAGCATACCCAAAGTTCAGATTCGGATCTCTAGTTTGAGTAACAAAGCCACTGATGTTACGCAACGGTCAATCGAATAAGTCGCCGTAAGCTCGCGTTATTAAAGCTTATTGTTTTAATTTTGGTATTGCTCCACAGCTGGTTATAGAATAGGTGTACATTGTAGGCTAGCGAGATAATGATAGATAATAGGACACAATGAAGCACGCGCTGCACCGGTTCGTTAGTGTAACTGTTGAGTCACGGACCCAGAGATCACCTGACGGGGTTGCCTTTGACAGCTCTCGTACTCGCACACCAACGCCATAGTATATTAATAAATAGTAAGGTAACTTAATAGAAACGCGGGCAATTTATTACGAACTAACATTATTACGAATATTTTTAATGATTTGAGAATAAGGACATACGATTTAAAATGATATACTGATTCATTGTATTATAATTATCGGTCAATTTTAAAATTTGTAACTAAACTAACTTTGTGTCTCAACAAAACACGACAAATCGACTGCTGTTAACAACACCAATCACATAATTAAAGTTTTGGTGTACCTATACACTGTTGACCATCTTTCGGAAAACGATACAAAAAATAGCCCAAATATAGATATTAATTGTGATAATCAGAATAGCTAATAGTTCTCTTCTTCTATCACCTTTATGTGTTGTAAAAGAAATTAAATAAAAATAACAATAACTTAAGGCATATTATGTTTGTAATTAAACTTAGGTATTACTTATTCGGTATTTTATACAGGAAAATATTATAAAAATCACTTCTTTTAAATATTCCTCCATAAATAAACTTGCGTCATGAAGTAAAAGAAATTATTTTAATTATAACTGAACATACTGCCTGTATTTATTTACTATGGCAGCAGCAACATGTACGAATCTTCGCGAGGCAGTACTATGCCTCACGGAAAGTAAAGCGCCTCGTGATTTACTATACGATTTTAAAATAATTAATAGGAAAACGGCAATATGTTATAACGGAACTGCACAATACGGATTTTGCATTTTCGCAATACAACTGTAGTAAATAAATATGAAAATATTATCAGTTACATTTTAATGGCGTATTTCACATTTATAATCAATCAATATTCTTTAAATGCTAAAGCTATCTAATTAAATTAGCTATAATTATTCTATATTACTATCCCTACATTTCAACTCCTCCGTCACACCTATTTCTGCCTATTAACAGCAATGCTCAACTACGATGTGTTCCAGATTAAATGGGGTGGCAAGAGAGACATCCTCAACCAAGGTATTCCAAGTTAGTATATTATCTGAAGTTGATTACAGGTCTCCATAGACGTTTGTAGCCACTTATCATCGGATAGATTGCGTGCTCATTTCCTGCCTCTAAAAAAGTCGAAATGACATTCACACTTTATAGTCAAAATAATTTGATAATAATTGATAAGTCCGATTATGTAATTTTCTTTGTTCGCAACATTACAATACTTTTAATAGCGTGAAACACAGCCTACTTCACCTACTGTGAAACCTGTATGCCACTTTAATCAATTTATATTGCACTTGCGCAACGAATGTATGTCATGTCACGTCACAAATAACAATATTGTAATTCTATTAACATCCTTTTGTTGGTAGCGAAATATCACCTTTCGCGTCTCTTCATCTAACATAATAGAATCCACACCGACCTTCGGTACCGTGCAACAGTTTCACGACTTTACACAAAGACTGTCAGGAATAATTAAAGTAATTACTGTTTACAGTAATTAATGACCCACATAACGTGATATGGTTTGATTGATCTTGGACCTGTGACGGGATAATTGTGCCTTGGTCGGCCGATATTGCCACACCACGGGCCGCGTTAGGGCGCTAACAGACCGGCTACTTTCAGCATCGGCAATCGGCGATTTAAGTGCTGCGGAAAATAGACGTAGTGATCAGATGCTACAATCTACATACGTAATCGTTTGAGAGCCAGTCGCGACTTCTTATCAACGTAATAAACTCGACTCAGCGTTATTTTAGTCGTTAAGAGCTTGTTATCGATACCGCGATCGTAGCAAGTCACCAAAATGCGATGCGATGCGGCATCAATACAATCGCCAAAACGCGAATTGCCGATCGTAAAAGTAGCTAGTCTGCTAAAGCCGTTACCGTCGCTTTTCAATAACTGAATACGAGTAGGTCTACATTTGTACAATACAAGCTTATTGCAAAGTTGTGAAACCGTCAAGTTTTTAATTAGACATTTTATTATTTGGATAAATCCGTTCATACATTTTATATAGAGTCGAACGCCATTCAAGTCTATCGATACTGAAGTGTGGTGTGGTGCGAGTGTATCGCAAGTAAAACTAACGTGACGAAATAATTTATCTTTATGATTATATTATTATATTTATTTTAATGTTTTAATGTACATACATGTATTCTGCATTATAATCATTTAAATCTTTTATATGCACGAATAAAAAATATTTAATAATATTTGTTTGGCGTAGTCCTAGCAATGGTACTGTTAATGTTTTCATTCGTTGTGGTTTTACATTTTTAAGCTCATTAATTAAAACTGTTAATTCTGCTTCAGCGCGGGAAGTAGCTAGCTCTCTACTAAAGCTATATAAGTAACCAAAGCGGTGCGAGATAAGAAATAAAAATATACATATAACTGTGATCCATGTTGGCTGAAGAAGCGAGTAAGGAATTGTCACATAATATCTATCGCTCATCACTTCCTTCTTTCCTTGTTCCTGTTTACTGTTGTTCTTTGACTTGAAACTACAAACTGGGTTTCCTATGACAACTATACACGCACATATGTTCACACACACAGGGACATACAAATAAGTACCAATTAATACATTAATTAAGTATCTAACCTTACTAAGGATAGAACCTGAAACTATCATGCTACGTGTATCGTCGCAAGGAATTGATACAGCCTTATCAACGGTTTTTCTAAGCCATCGCCCCACTTAGTATCTTAGCTCATCTTATATGAGATGTGGTGTACAGCCAGCCTTATACGGCGGCATGGAAAACGCGGCTAGTGAGGCGGCAAGTTGCAGATAGCCGCGAGCTCTCGTACATAGTCACTACATTAGGGCTCCTACGCCCGTCCGGGCGGCTCCTTTACTTCACCCATAAGCGCATTTAACATGTAATCGCGCTTGCATTTCTCTTCTATGTGCATTAAACAGGAGTATAAGAATATCAGAAGAGGTGGTTCATTACTTAAAACCGGTTCGCGGTGCTCTCGAATGCATTACGAGAAATGTCGTAGGCACTATTATATACAATTACATTAGTGCTTTAAAACATACTGCAATATGGTTATGTGTAACATAGCGTAAGTTATGCCATTTCTGTATAACTTAGATTTTGTGAACCCTACTTAAAATAAAATGTAGGTATGTTTTATGTTTTATGTTCAAAATTTTTGGATTAACGTACACAATTTTTTTCCGACAAATTGATACAAAATGCAAATTTGAAGCGTACCAAGAAATTGTTTTAACTAACTTAATACAAATTATCCTAATAGTTCTGAGTAGTGGCGTTCGAGGCTCAAAGCGTGGGTGTTGGCGATTGACTCGTCAGCGGTATCGGGGCTCACTTAGCGAGCGGCGCGAGCTTTATCGCGAGATGGCGCCACGGACGCCGCACCTCCACCCGAGTGCTTTTGAAGATTCACTTACCCCGGTAATGTTCCGTGCATTTTATATCTACATTTAAAGCTATTACGAGGATATAGTAATGAATAAAAGAAATATTTAGGTGCTCCGTAGGTTAGGTGTAAAAGACGCCTCAAAAATTAGGTGCTCGGAAGACTTACTTTTTTTCGATCAATTCTGGAATTCTATCTATCCATCCATCAGCTTTTTAAGGTCCCATGCAATGCATATTACACAGGCCTCCTCTAATTGGCGCCACTCAAACCGGCCCCATGCTCTCTGAGTCCAATGGTTTTCTGCCGTCTTCTTCAGGTCGACCTGGTCAGGGGGCGATTTGTGCTCCTTTTGCCCAAATGTGTTGTCACTATTTCATCTCGATCGGTTACCGGTCCTCCCAACAATGTGGCTCACCCACTGCCTCTTCAGCCTGCTAATTTTGAGAGCTATGTCGGTAACCTGGAATTGTTCAGTTCCATGTATTTGATGGAACTTACGGGATTTCCTTAGACATTACCCTGACCGCACAAGTTGTTTATTTATTTCGTAGCACATCTCGGACAAGTCTTGCCAATCATAATCGTTACTTAAAATATTAGGTTGAATTATATTATTTTAGGTCAACCTGATATTTTTGTCACGATTTTTATGCAAGGTAAATGTCGTTCGGTTAATGTCATGATTTGCATGTAAATGATAATACACTTATGATTTAAGGTGAAAGAACTCGCTTAATTGCATTTGCTTATATTCTGATTTTAAGGGCAGGCAAAGACGTATACCTATATACTTACATATTTGTTTGCTATTTAAAATAATTCTGAGGAGTAGTAATACATTTGTAATCAATTGGGTGAAAGAATTTAGCGTTGAGGGAGAATATACCTATAAGCTATGCAGATTATGTATTGTTTAACATAAGATGCATTGGTGTTATTAACTGCCATCAAACAATATGAAATAGGGATACATTACTATATATTTTGAAGGTGGTAGAACCCTTTGTGGTTCGACTCCGGCAGCACCACCGCCACACCTATTTCTACCTAATAACAGCAGTGTTAGGCGCTGCTGTATTCCGGTTTGAAGGGTGTGGTGAGGGAGACAGACTTTTCCGAGGCGTTCCAGCTTAGTCCTCAGGGGTAGCAGCGCATCTGTGGCCGACCTCAGGTAGGAATATCTAATTCTATCTGGGGTTGATTACAGATGTCCATGGGCGGCAGTGGCCACTTACCATCAGGTGGACTGTATGTTCGTCTGCTACTCCTATATTATAAAAAAAATACAGAATACATTATACAGTATTATCGTCTCAATTTAAATTAGCCCGTTTCAGTTCCCAGTCTCCTATCGATCTGTAATTACCCTCTCCTGTGAACTTGATATAAACCGATTAATAACAATAGAATCCGCAAGTGGAGGGTTTGTGAGAATATTTTTATATTTGTAATATTCAAATTTCATTTGTTCCACCACACAAGGGTTACACTTAATAGCGGGTTGAATTTACACTGTTATACTTAGTACAATGTGAACCTATAATATTTAAAACGATTACATTGAGTATGCATTTCACCGAAGAGCAATCAAATGTATTTAGAAGGTGTGACGGTTAGAGGAACAATGCTAAAATAGGAGCAATAATAATAAAATGGAATCTAAGAAAATAATGAACGGGTTATTGTCGTTTGGCACAATAGTTGGTATGCAAATCGCAAAGGGTTCCGGGTTCAATTCTATAACGAATCTAAATATATCAAAATAATTAAATACACCATATCAACTAAGAAGTACGTTTTTCTAATTCTAAATAGTAATAAACTTAGAACAGATATTAATATTTGTAGCTATACGTTTTTAGTTTTTTGTTTGAGTTTTACGTGACACCATTGAATTTCGGCGATTTTAGTATTTACCTCCGTGGTGTTTCAGTTTAAAAAAAATTGAAATTATGTATAACATGAAAAAAAATATATCATACGCATACATGATAATTTTTATTATAAAGATGTAGTATAAAAAGGAATTCACCATTAGTATTTTTTGCACCTTCGATTCTTTATCTTTTTTGAAACACTTTGTGAGTGATGTATTAATTTTAAATATACCTACGTCTGTTATAAATGTAATCAAATAACTGAGAATCATTTTAAACTCATTAGGGGTAGTAAATGGTTTTGTTTAATGAAAATTAATTGTAACGGCTACGCATCAGGAGCGAAGGGGTGGTCGGAAACAGTGATGTGATGAGCGTTTCTAATGGGAGCAGGTATCGCACTCATCTACCCGACTTGTATAAAGCCAGCGGGTAAATTCAATTTATATTTTTTGTGAGCACGCGTATCAAACTCGTGTAAAACATCTGACAAGCTGCCTACTATGGTATAAAATCTTGCCAGTACAAATAAAACCAGTTTGTTTCTGTAAATAAAAAGTCATCGTACGTTTGTTTCTTATTTTGTGACTTAAGAGGTCTTTAATCAGATGGTTTATGGTCACTTTAGATTACTAACTACAATACATTGCTTTTTTATTTAGAAGTTCCAAACGACCATGCTGTCCTTGTTGGACATGGTGGCGTAAATGGATTCTACTGCCGATGTATACCTATTTTCAACCTTAAATAAAATTAAAGTCCTCATAGTACCTAATGTCGTTCATCCACTGTTCAGGAAGTTCTGCTCTGGAACGCTCTGCGTGCACATCAGGAAAGCACCCAGCGAAGCTGTTTTCAAAAAACTTGTCCGAGAGCATCTGAGCACCTCATCTGACAAATAAAGCTTATTTTTTTCTCTTATCACTTATATGTATATTTATTTATGTATGTATGTTTGTATGTATAAAATATGTATATTATTTATTTATCCTTAATGTATTATATTGTTTATTTATTTAATACCTGCCGCAAATTTCTCCATTCACCAAGGGTTGACTGGTAGAGAATGCCATTAGGCATTAAGTCTGCCCTGTAATATAACTTTGTGGTACTTTTACAATAAATATATAAATAAGTAAATGTCGGCATTCTTGCGTTAATGTATTTTCTTTACGCTTTAACCCAGAAAGCAACACCGCTTAGTGCTATAAGGCAGTACCTAATAGTTGTGGTAGTGCCTTCGTATTCAAATCATGAACACTTCTATCACCTTTTAAATCAGATAAATGCTATTTGAAGTAACAAACGACTACCGAAACTGTAAATGATTTGTAGGGGGAACATTTAAACCGTTACAGCTATAATATATTACCCGATCCACCCACGCAATCGTTTTTGCCACTGGTACATAATAAAACAAAAATACTAATATTCATTTCCGTTTAAATAACAATAGATCAAACGCACGTCGTACATGACAAGAGCGTGTAGAGCTGTCAATGTTAGTAAAAATGCTTATAAGTTTTTTTCTAAGCTAATCTAGATAAAGCAGGATTCTAACGTCCAGATATGTTTTGTAACAAAAGCTCAATGAATGGATATTTCATATTGAACCCTGTATGAATATAATAAAGCTTTCGATGTTACAAAATTGAGGTTTAGATAAACAGAGTTATCTGTAGACCGGTACTACGAGCTTACTCACCGTCTGGCCGCGCACGTGCGCGCGCGCCGGTTGAAACACGGGTGCGCTAATCGTTCCGAGATTAGTGCCTTACCTTTTATCATATCGATAACTTTAAATTTCTTCAATAAATTAAATTTTGCAACAAACACCTGCACGATACTTAAATGAATTTACAATTATACTTTCCGTAATAACGCCTTGAAAAGACATCAACGAGTGCAAGTATACTGAATTTTCAAAATGTCTTTATTTACCAATCGATCATTATTAAAAGATAAATATGCTTGGTAATATTTTAATTAGCTTTATCCTATTAAATAAAGTTTTATTAGCTTAATGAAAAACACGCTTTTCATTTTTACGAGTATTTCTAGAGAGACTTAAGCACTATAATACAATACAAGATCGTTCTTATAGGGAGGTTCTATTTGATTAAAATAACAAACTGATAAGTATAATAATAAATAATAAATTAATAATAAATTATGAGTAAAATACGCCACTACCATGTTTATCAAATATTATAACTGACTGATAATAAAACAACTCTATGCGGCTGTAAAATTAAGTTGTGATTAATTATATAAATTCCTTGCAATCGAGGCTCGAAGGCCAATCACTAAAGCCGGTGTCTCCGGCGCGTAATCGTAAATATCAGACATTTAACACACAGTGGTCCCGCCGCCCGGTGATTATAAATAGATTGTTGCGATACAGACGACGTGTTTACAGCCACTATCTGTCGATACCCGACTCAATATCAACAACAAACGTCATGCAATTAACGTTCTCGGACAAATAAGCTCGCATCGCAATTGCATCTGTTGCATCTCCAAATGGATGTTACTATTTGCATTCTTAATAGCTGTTGCAATCTCCCGTAAAACACTTAACGCCTACGTGGAAGCAAAGCAATTAATATCATAAAATAAAAGCAATTTTATCGCTTATAAAAACTTACCCTATTAATTTTATCTATAAGTTGCGACCAAATAATGCTCCGAACTCTACAGTGTGCCGTATACGTAGGCTTAGTAATTCCTCGACCTAATTGGATATTGCACTTGCTATGACTCAATATTCTTGCACTTGTTACTTGCTAGATCTGTATACAAAGTATACCTCGTTTCTATAAACTAGATACACTTCACCGTTTCGCGTAGAACATTTGTACTGTCATTCCTCATCGTTATCGAACTGATTCCTAATCGACTGTACATGTTGCCACATAATTAGCGAAAAAGGAAGACAGAAGTGCACATTTACAATAAGTTACAGTAACGAGATATCTTCACTTAGTTATTTCTGCTGTCAGTAACGAGAAATAACGATGTAGGAAGAACATGAAACTATTGCGTGTATAGAACGACTGTAACCAATACTTACTGGCATTGGCCATTTGGTGCAAAACTATATGCAAACTATTAAACTTATGAGTATCAGTAAATTGTACAAATTACATTAACATAAGTATATACCTAGTACTAGTGTCAATTAATTATTGGCTAGCCAGCTTTCAGTTTGAATGGCACATTAAGATCATAGTTGACGGATGCTGGTACGCGGCATTAATAAGCGAGAATCGGGGTGTACCCAGGCTCATTTTATCACCTACACCAACACTATTAATTCTGCATTTAAATATCCATTATCATTTGATAATTTTCCCTACTGTACCTACTTGCCTCTTCCATATACATAAGAAAAGCCATACGAAAAGTACACATTCAGCTGAAATTGTTAGCTCTCTATTGAATGAGGTGTCTTAACCTATTCTATAAAAGCGATACAAAAAGAGTAGATAATCCTTCAAAATCGGTAATGTATTGGCGACCCCCTTTTTTGCAAGGACAAATGTCTCATCGCCGATACTGTAGATCATTTCAAAACAAGACGTCAGACGTATTTAATATAATTTATTTTAAACTCTCTTACGCTTATCACTTGCACGGGCCCAAAATTGCAGATCAAATCGCGCGGGCGCCGGCTGCCGATTGTTCTGCCGTCCACGTCGCACCAACTAGACATTTGCTTTAACTGTGTGCTAATTCTAATGAATGACACCAAACTGCTTACATGAAACATTATCGCGAACTGTCATCTGTTTTATCATTTATTTCATATCTGATATACATTTTTGAGTGAATTACTCACCGGTTGTGAAATACTAATTTGTGTTTCAGGCCTCTTTAAATTCAGGAGTTCATGAATCTTAAGCTTGTGAACTATAAATATTAAGCTGGTAGCATATTTATATACTCATAGGATAAAAAAAACTTAAAAAAGATTAACTTACATGTGCAATATATTTACATATAGGTATTATAATTTACATTACACCATTTTTGGTACATATTCGTACGTACCTACGTTACATATTGTCTTCTTTATTTGCAGCAAGCTTTTTCCTGCCCGCCTATACGTACTGTGACTTTTACTGAACCTATCTCTACTTGAAGATTTGGACCCTCGTTATGTGATTTCCCCAACTGTTTGTATAGTAAACCTTAGTATGAGTTTTTACGTTTTTACCAATATGACTGTTTTACGTATTTCCCATACATTTCCAATCAGTTCTGATTAGAGATGGGCAAAGAACCCGGTTTAAACCCTGTGCAGGGTTTAAACCCAATAAATACCCGTTTATTTCCTCCCACTGGGTATTTATCTGGGTGTTTATAAAATGAGTTAATAAAATCTACACAAAGCTTTTAAAATAGTTCAAATGTTTATTTAATAGATATACTATAGGTTTTTACTGTATTTCTAATGTTTTTACATTTTTAAATATTACATTTTTAGGGGTTCATCTATTTTTATTACATTTTTATTTTTTAATTATTATTTGTTTGACGAAACAAATAGCGCACAACTAAAACAAATAAATATACCTCTCGTATACTATTGCACAGGTGGTGTGGGAATATGGGCATATAATGTAAAATGTAATTCTTACGTAATATCTTAATAATTATAGCTTTAAGAAAAAAAATATAAACATTATTTTATAAAAAAAATTAAGTGCTACAACTTTGGTCCAAGGTACTTTTCGATAAAATTTACCGTTTTCGAGAAAAATCCAGAAACCCGAAAATTTTGACGTTTGACCCCGAATAAGTGCCGACACACACATCGATGAGGACTTTTGGAACTTTACTTGTGATGGTAAACCCAAGGTCTCTACGGAAATTTAGCTTTATGTTATTTGATTACTATTTTTATGTCTAAATTAACCGGACTATAAAAACTCTTCTATCAAAATGTTTCAATGTCATTTTCTGTAAATTAAGTAGAAAAAAGTTAAAAAAAGTCTTCCCAAAGTTTAATCTATTATTGTTATTATCTTTGTTATTTTTGGTTTAACGACAAAAAGTTATAGAACTAAAATTATAGATAAATCAATTTGAAACCATAATTGTTCTTACTAAATTTCTGTGCGACAAATAGTTTGCCTGGTAGAGCGTAAAAACGCTTTGTGCCCCTTTTTTCAAGATGGCGGTCGAGGGACAACAGTTGGGACTCCACAAATTAGGATTTAACTGTACACTAAGCCCTTTACACTAATCATTGACATCTATAAAATAAAATTGGGTCTTCGAAAATTGCAACCCAAATGTAACACATCCGAATGGATTATAACAGCGTAGTTAAATGAAATATGGGCTTTTAGAGTGCATATTTAGTGAATTGTTTACAATATTATTTTAAAAATGATATTACACGAAGAAAATAAAAAT